>NC_089249.1:158097447-158404632 GCF_963930625.1 Muntiacus reevesi
TCATGCCCTTCTCCTCCTGTCCGCAATCCCTACAACTCTTCGCATGATGTGGCCAAAATATTGGAGGTTAGCTGATCTGTCCATTGATGTGAGTGGAGTGTTAAAGTCTCCTACTATTATTGTGTTACTGTCAATTTCTCCTTTTATGTCTGTTAGTGTTTGTCTTATGTACTGAGGTGCTCCTATGTTGGGTGCACAGATATTTACAATTGTTCTGTCTTCCTCTTGGATTGGCCCCTTGATCATTATGTAATGTCCTTCCTTATCTCTTGTAATCTTCTTTATTTTAAGGTCTATTTTGTCTGATATGAGGACTGCTATTCCAGCTTTCTTTTGCTTCCCATTTGCATGGAATATATTTTTCCATCTCTTCACTTTCAGTCTATATGTGTCTTAAGGTCTAAAGTGGATTTCTTGTAGAAAATATGTAGCATACATATTGGTAGTGTTTTTGTACCCATTCAACCAGTCTGTGTCTTTTCGTTGGAGCATTTAATCCTTTCACATTTAAAGTAATTATTGATATATATGTTCCTGTTGCCATTTTCTTAATTTTGGGGTGGTTTATTTTGTAGATCTTTTTTCTTTTCTTGTATTTCTTGACTATATAAGTCTGTTTAACATTTGTTGTTAAGCTAATTTGGTGGTACTGAATTCTCTTAACTTTTGATTGTCTGAAAAGCTTTTGATTTCTCCATCAATTTTGAATGAGATCCTTGCCAGGTACAGTAGTCTTGGTTGTAGATTTTTCCCTTTCAGTACTTTAAATATATCCTGCCATCCCCTTCTGGCCTGCAAAGTTTCTGCTGAAAGATCAGCAGTTAAGTATATGGAGTTTCCCTTGTATGTTACTTGTTGCTTCTCCCTGGCTGCTTTTAATATTCTTTGGTTATGTTTCATCTTTGTTAGTTTGATTAGTATGTATCTTGACATGTTTCTCCTTGGATTCATCCAGTATGGGACTCTTTGTGCCTCTTGGACTTGATTGACTATTTCCTTTTCCAGGCTGGGAAAATTTTCAATTATAATCTCTTCAAAAATTTTCTCATATCCTTTCTTTTTCTTTTCTTCTTCTGGGACCCCTATTATTTGAATGTTGGTGCATTTGATATTGTCCCAGAGGTTTCTGAGACTGTCCTCAGTTCTTTTCATTCTTTTTACTTTATTCTACTCTTCAGAAGTTATTTCCACCATTTTATCTTCCAGCTCACTGATTTGTTCTTCTGCTTCAGATATTCTGCTATTGATTCCTTCTAGAGTATTTTTAATTTCAGTAATTGTGTTGTTTGTCTCTGCATGTTTATTCTTTAATTCTTCTAGTTCTTTGTTAATTGATTCTTGCATTTTCTCCATTTCTATTTCAAGGTTTTTGATGATCTTTACTATCAATATTCTGAATTCGTTTTCAGGTAGTTTGCCTATTTCCTCTTCATTTATTTGGACTTCTGTGTTTCTAGTTTGTTCCTTCATTTGTGTAGTATCTCTCTGCCTTTTCATTACATTTTAAACTTATTAGTTTCGAGGTCTCCTATTCCCAGGCTTCAAGGTTGAATTCTTTCTTCCTTTTGTTTTCTGCCCTCTAAGGTTGGTCCAGTGGTTTGTGTAAGCTTCTTATAGGGTTAGGTTGGTGCTGTTTTTGTTTGTTTGTTTGCTCATTTGTTTTTCCTCTGATGGGCAAGGCTGAGTTTTGTCTGCTGATGACTGAGTTTGTATTTTTGTAGTTTGTTGTTTATTTTTTAAATTAATTTATTTTAATTAGAGGCTAATTACTTTACAATATTGTAGTGACTTTTGCCATACATTTAAATGAATCAGCCATGGGTTTACATGTGTTCCCCATCCTGAACCCCCCTCCTACCTCCCTCCCCATCCCATCCCTCTGGGTCATCCCAGTGCACCAGCCCTGAGCACCCTGTCTCATGTATCGAACCTGGACTGGCGATCTGTTTCACATATGATAATATACAGGTTTCAATGCTATTCTCTCAGATCATTCCACCCTGGCCTTCTCCCACAGAGTCCAAAAGACTTCTATACATCTGTGTCTCTTTTGCTGTCTCACATATAGGGTTATCGATACCAGTTTTCTAAATTCCATATATATGAGTTAGTAAACTGTATTGTTGTTTTTCTTTCTGGCTTACTTCACTCTGTATAATAGTCTCCAATTTCATCCACCTCATTAGAACTGATTCAAATGTATTCTTTTTAATGGCTGAGTAATATTCCATTGTGTATTTGTACCACAGCTTCCTTATCCATTCGTCTGATGGACATCTAGGTTGCTTCCATGTCCTGGCTATTATAAACAGTGCTGCAATGAACATTGGGGTATATGTGTCTCTTTCAATTCTGGTTTCCTCACTGTGTATGACCAGCAGTGGGATTGCTGCATCATATGGCAGTTCTATTTCCAGTTTTTTTTTTAATCATTAATTTTGTTTGCTCACCCTTTTTCTTTTTTTTTTTAAATTAATTAATTACTTTACTTTACTTTACAGCATTGTATTGATTTTGCCATACATTGACTTGAATCCACCAAGGGTGTACATGTGTTCTCCATCCTGAACCCCCCTCCTACCTGCCTCCCCATTCCATCCCTCTGGATCATCCCAGTGCACCAGCCCCGAGCACCCTGTCTCATGCATCGAACCTGGACTGGCAATTTGTTTCACATATGATAATTTACATGTTTCAATGCCATTCTCCCATATCATCCCACCCTCGCCCTCTCCCACAGGGTCCAAAAGACTGTTCAATACATCTGTCTCTTTTGCTGTCTTGCATACAGGGTTATCGTTACAATCTTTCTAAATTCCATATATATGCGTTAGTATACTATATTGGTGTTTTTCTTTCTGGCTTACTTCGCTCTGTATAATAGGCTCCAGTTTCATCCATCTCATTAGAACTGATTCAATGCATTCTTTTTAATGACTGAGTAATATTCCATTGTGTATATGTACCACAGCTTTCTTATCCATTCATCTGCTGATGAACATCTAGGTTGCTTCCATGTTCTAGCTATTGTAAACAGTGCTTTGATGAACACTGGGGTACACGTGTCTCTTTCAGTTCTGGTTTCCTCAGTGTGTATGCCAAGCAGCGGGATTGCCAGGTCGTATGGAAGTTCTATTTCCAGTTTTCTAAGGAATCTCCACACTGTTCTCCATAGTGGCTGTACTAGTTTGCATTCCCACCAACAGTGTAAGAGGGTTCCCTTTTCTCCACACCCTCTCCAGCAGTTGTTGCTTTGTAGACTTTTGGATAGCAGCCATTCTGACTGGTGTGAGGTGGTACATCATTGTGGTTTCAATTTGCATTTCTCTGATAATGAGTGATGTTGAGCATCTTTTCATGTGTTTGTTAGCCATCTGTATGTCTTCCTTGGAGAAATGTCTGTTTAGTTCTTTGGCCCATTTTTTTGAGTGGGTCGTTTATTTTTCTGGAATTGAGCTGCAGGCACTGCTTGTATATTTTTGAGATTAATTCTTTGTCCATTGATTCATTTGCTATTATTTTCTCCCATTCTTAAGGCTGTCTTTTCACTTTGCTTATAGTTTCCTTCGTTGTGCAAAAGTTTTTAAGATTAATTAGGTCCCATTTGTTTATTTTTGCTTTTATTTCCATTACTCTGGGAGGTGGGTCATAGAGGATCCTGCTGTGATTTATGTCGGAGAGTGTTTTTGCCTGTTTTCCTCTAGGAGTTTTATAGTATCTGGTCTTATGT
The DNA here is from genome assembly GCF_963930625.1 of Muntiacus reevesi. Classification (NCBI taxonomy): domain Eukaryota; kingdom Metazoa; phylum Chordata; class Mammalia; order Artiodactyla; family Cervidae; genus Muntiacus; species Muntiacus reevesi. The sequence continues at coordinate 158,101,178 of NC_089249.1, forward strand.
TTAGATCTTTAATCCATTTTGAGTTTATTTTTGTGTATGGTGTTAGAAAGTGTTCTAGTTTCATTCTTTTACAAGTGGTTGACCAGCTTTCCCAGCACTACTTGCTAAAGAGGTTGTCTTTTCTCCATTGTATATTCTTGCCTCCTTTGTCAAAGATAAGGTGTTCATAGGTTCATGGATTAATTTCTGGGCTTTCTACATTGTTTCATTGATCTATATTTTTGTCTTTGTGCCAATACCATACTGTCTTGATGACTGTAGCTTTGTAGTATAATCTGAAGTCAGGCATGTTGATTCCCCAGTACCATTCTTCTTTCTCAGGATTGCTTTGGCTAGTCAAGGTTTTTTGTATTTCCATACAAATTGTGAAATTATTCGTTCTAGTTCTGTGAAAAATACCGTTGGTAGCTTGAGAGGGATTACATTGAATCTATAGATTGCTTTGGGTAGTATACTCATTTTCACTATATTGATTCTTCCAATCCTTGAACATGGTACATTTCTTCATCTATTTGTGTCTTTGATTTCTTTCATCAGTGTTTTATAGTTTCTATATATAGGTCTTTTGCTTCTTTAGGTAGATGTATTTCTAAATATTTTATTCTTTCCTTTGCAATGGAGAATGGAATTGTTTCCTTAATTTCTGTTTCTGTTCTCTCATTGTTAGTGTATAGGAATGCAAGGGACTTCTATGTGTTAATTTTATATCCTGTAACTTTACTATATTCATTGATTAGCTCTAATAATTTTCTGGTGGTGTCTTTAGAGTTTTCTGTGTAGAGGATCATGTCATCTGCAAACAGTGAGAGTTTAACTTCTTCTTTTCCAACCTGGATTCTTTTTATTTCTTTTTCTGCTCTGATCACTGTGGCCAAAACTTCCAAAACTGTCTTGAAAAGTAGTGGTAAGAGTGGGCACCCTTGCCTTGTAACTGTCTTTAGGGGAAATGCTTTCAATTTTTCACCATTGAGGATAATGTTTGCTGTGAGTTTGTCATATATAGCTTTTATTATGTTGAGGTATGTTCCTTCTATGCCTGCTTTCTGTATGATTTTTATCATAAATGGATGTTGAATTTTGTCAAAGGCTTTCTCTGCATCTATTGAGATAATCATATGATTTTTATCTTTAAATTTGCTAATGTGGTGTATTGCATTGATTGATTTGTGGATATTAAAGAATCCTTGCATTCCTGGGATAAAGCCCACTTGGATGTATGACCTTTTTAATATGTTTTTGGATTCTGCTTGCTAGAATTTTATTAATTTCTGTCTGCTAGAATTTTTGCATCTATGTTCATCAGTGATATTGACCTGTTTGTTTGTTGTTTAGATGAAGCATCCTGCACAGGGTGCTACTGGTGGTTGGGTGATGCCAGATCTTGTACTTGAGTGGTTTCCTTTGTGTGAGTTCTCACTATTTGATAACCCCTAGGTTTAGTTCTCTGGTAATCTAGTGTTTTGGAGTCAATGTTCCCACTCCAAAGGCTCAGGGCTTGATCTCTGATTAGGAACAAAGATTCCACAAGTGGTTTGTTATGGCATTAAGTGAGATTAAAACAAATATCCAAAAACGAGAAACCAAAGATGAACTGCAGACAAATGGCAGTTACAAAATCAGTCAGATAAAAGTGAAAACAGTGGAGTATACACATATACATATACATCCATGAACAAAGTCAAAACAACCCAACAAAAATAAAGTACAATAGATTGACCTGGCAAACAAAGGAAATCAAAAATTATATTTACCAGTTATATTTATTATACCAATTATATTTACCAGATCAAAAGTAACTAACGCACAAGCTGGAAAACAAAACTAAAGCAAGGTGCCAAGTGGGGAATAAAGCAATGAAAACACAACTAACAAATATGTTGAGAGGAAAGGTAAGAAAGAAAGAATAGATATGCAAAGTTAAATAGAGATAGATGAATAAGATTGATATATATTAAAGATTAACTGCAAGGGGAAAGGAACAGTAGAAAAGGCAAACAAAGGAATAAATGTAGAAAAAATATAATAGGTTTAAAAAATTAAAAGTTAAAATTATTTTTTAAAAGGTTAAAAAAAACAGATGAAGAAAAAAAAGGGGGGGGGGGAGGAAAACTCCACAGATCTACAAAAGCCCAGCATACATGCAGAGGTTTATAAAAACAATAAAAAGTATGGCTGAATATATACAGATATACATACACCTATAAGCAAATCAAAGCAGTCCAACAAAAATAAAGTACAATAGATTGACCCAGAGAACAAAGGAAACCTAAAATTATACCTACCAGAACAAAACCAACTAAAGCACAAAGTGGAAAACAAGACTAATACAAGTTGTCAATTGGGGTATAAAGCAATGAAAATAAAAGTAACAAATATGTTGAGACTAAAGGAAAGAAATAAACAAAGAATAGACATGCAAAGTTAAATAGAGGCAGATAAAGAAGATTTATATATATTAAAGGTTAACCACAAGAGGAAAAGAAGAGTAGGAAAAGCAAACAAAGGAATAAAGGTAGAAAAGATAATAATAGGTTTAAAAAATTAAAATTAAAGATAGAGAGAGAGGGGGAAAAAAACTCCTCAGAACTGCAAAAGCCCAGTATAGAGGCAGACGTTTATAATAACAATAAAAAATGTGACTGAGAGAAAAAACCTCAAAAGTTTAGTTAGATTTCATAGTGTCAATAAAATCGACAACTACAATGGGGGAGGGGGGAGGGAGGAGGAAAAAAAAGAGAAAAAAATCCAAAAGAATCTACAGGACAAGTCAAAACATAAGAATAATAAATGTTTTTCTTGAGTCACTCCTGTCAGGGTCCTCAGGTTGCTCGTGAGGCTGCCCTGGAGGATTTGGGTTTACCCCTGTGAGGGCCAGGTGTGGAGGTGGTGCAGCTGCTTGGGTTGCAGGGGTTCTGGCAGCACCAGGTACTCAGGGGAATTGGCAGGTAGGGCAGCAGGAAATATAGTGCTCTAGAAGGGTATGGCATCCAGTATTGGCCAATACGCTCCAGTGTCTTGCACGGAGAAACCACCTCCCTGACAGAGAAGCCTGGCAAGCCACAGTCCACAGAGGTGCAAAGATGCGGACAATACCAAAACGACCCTGCACACATAGGCACAAGACTTTTTTTTGCCTGTGGCAGCTGCCCCAGTGAGAGTTGAGCATGAATGTGGCATACGTGATTGGCTTGCAGGGACTCTGGCAGTGCCAATTGTGCAGGGACACGGACTGCCTCTGCTGCAGGAGTTATGACCCTATCAGAGTCTTTTCTCAAGCTTCTTGAAGCTGTCGATCAGAAGGCCTCTTTGGCCAGTCTTTCTCCGCAACTCCACCCATTCAGGCACCTAGAGGGCTTCCTTGCCTGGGGTCCTACTCTGTAGATCGGTGCATCAGGCACTGAACGGGGCACCCCGGGTGGGGTCCAACTCTAGTTCAGTGCATCAGGTGTTTGATGGGCCAGCCTCTCTATTGTTCAGCTGCCAATGTTGGCGTGTGGGGGGAGAGAGGTTATGATGATGGTTCCACCCCCTACGTGTGACTTAGCAGTATCGCCTTGCTTCCATGGCTGCCCAGTTTTCCTCCACAGGTATTTCCCACCACAATATCCTCCCTCACATCCCCTTGATCTGTCTCTGCAGTCAAGAGCAGCCCTCGCCCTGGGATTTCTCCACAGTCCCTAAACTCCAGCTCCCAGCAACTGCGCCGTCTAGGTTATATATGGCTGCGTCAAGGACTGTCTGATTCTCTTTCCATTTAGGCTGCCACAGATCAGCTGTTTCCCTCTCATCATTAAATGTTTCTCCTCTGACTCAGACAATTGCCCTGATGTGGAGATCGGATCCCTGCTTCAGTTCCCCCACCTGCCAAGGGCAGATCCAGTCCTACTAACACTCCCATTTTCCCCCCTTGTTCCTTTGTCCTACCAAGTTTTACCAAGTCTACATATTCTTTTCTGCTGGTCAGGTACTCCTGTGCACTCTCAGCAGGTGTTCTGCATGCATTTCTGTGTCTGAAGGTGTATTCCTTATGTATCCATGGAGAGATTCACCCAGCCCTCCGCCATCTTGTTCCTCCCCTGTCTCACAATTTTTGTGTCTCACTGTTTTCATGTGCAACGTGTTCCCACTATAGGCTGCATGGACATTTATAATTGGGAGTTACATGCAGTCACTGAGGCTGTAAAAATTCCAGAATGATTAGTATTGTTTGAATGCAATGACATCTGTCTTCTCATGGTTCTTAAGACATGTCAGGCCAATAAGATGTATATGAAAAAGTATGAGAAGCATTGCAAATGCTCTTCTGAAAGGTCGTACACTTTTAAGAAAAACTGAGGCAATAACACATCATCTTCATTTTGTAAGCAGTCTAGTTAGGATTCAGTTCAATTCAGTTCAGTCACTCAGTTGTGTCTGACTCTTGGCGATCCATTGGACTGCTGCACGCCAGGCTTCCCTGTCCAACACAAACTCCAGGAGCTTGCTCAAATTCATGTTCATCAAGTCGGTGATGCCATTCAACCATTTCATCCTCTGTTGTCCCCTTATCCTCCTGCCTCCAATCTTTCCCAGCATCAGGGTCTTTTCCAATGAACCAGTCCTTCGCATCAGGTAGCCAAAGGATTGGAGTTTCAGCTTCAGCATCAGTCCTCCCAATGAACATTCGGGGCTGTTTTAATCTTAAACTTTTAATATTAAAAGATCTAAAAAGATCTGTTTAGTCATTCATTCTCTTTTTTGTAATCATGAAAAGCTTACTCGGGATATAGCAATGCAGTATGAAAAAACCCTGCTGTATGTGTGGCTCTTTTTAAAGTTTTCTTAACACAAGTGATTTTGTGCACAGATAATATATGTTCCAGAGACTAGCAAGGAGAATGCCTTCAATGAACAATGCAAAGAAGTAGAGGAAAACAATAGAATGGGAAAGACTAGAGACCTCTTCAAGAAAATTGAAGCTATCAAGGGGGTATTTCATGCAAGGATGGGCACCAAAATGGATAGAAATGGTAAGGATCTAACAAAGGAAGAAGATATTAAGAAAAAGTGGTAAGAATACACAGAAGAGCTATGCAAAAAATGTCTTAATGACCAGGGTAACCATGACGGCATGCTCACTCACCTTGAGCTGGACATCCTGGAATATGAAGTCAAGTGACCCTTAGGAAGCATTGCTACAAACAAAGCTAGTGAAAGTGATGAAATTGCAGTTGAGCTATTTAATAATCCTTAAAGATGATGCTGTTAAAGTGCTGCACTAAATATGTCAGCAAATTTGAAAAACTCAGCGGTGGCCACAGGGCTGGAAAAAGTCAATTTTCATTCCAATCCCAAAGAAGGGCAATGCCAAAGAATGTTCAAACTACTGATAGTTTATGGTGTTCAGTGAATGGTGCTGCTGGATTTGTGGTCTCTGAAGGAGAAAATTTATCTCCAGGACCAAAGACAGACTCAGTCACTCAGAGCTTTGTGTAACAAGGTTTTATTAGAGCAAAAAGGATAGATAAAACCTCCAGCAAAAGGCACTGGAAGCGGGTAGGAGAGTACCCACCCTCACTCACTAAAACAGGGATTATATACTTCTCAACTGGCTGCTGAGAATAGATAAAAAGGATACCTCAAGTTTTGTGAAAGTTCCACCAGATCCTTTACCAAGGCATACATCCTGAGATAACTTCAATACAAAATTAGCCAATAGGAACAAGTTTCAGGCAACGTCTCTGGACAAAATATACTGTTCTGTGTAATCAGGAATATAAGCCTTGAGAAACAGGTTCCCAGGCAAGATTTGTTACAAATATAACCATTAACACAGACCCTAAGAAAAGCATAATGGGAGTCTTAGGAAAGGATTTTCCCCGAGTAATATGTATTACTGCTGTGTAGCCAGTTCTCTCATTGGAAGGACTGATGTTGAAGCTGAAACGCCAATACTTTGGCCACCTGATGCGAAGAGTTGACTCATGGGAAAAGACCCTAATGCTGGGAAGAAGGATTGGGGGCAGGAGGAGAAGGGGACGACAGAGGATGAGATGGCTGGATAGCATCACCGACTCGATGGACATGGGTTTGGATAGACTCCGGCAGTTGGTGATGAACAAGGAGGCCTGGCGTGCTGCGATTCATGGGGTCGCTCAGACACGACTGAGCGACTTAACTGAACTGAACAAAACCAGTTCTCTTTGGCAAGATGTATTGTTCCAATACCAGTTTAGGGCTAAAAGAAACACATGCTAGAGTGACTAAGGCAAAAAAAAAAAAAAAAAGTATGAAAGACTGCCTCCTCCTCCTTTAAGGGCCTTGGACTACCTGACTAAGCTTTAACTCTCTCACTACCAGACAAGTGTGGTTTTCCTCAAAATACTTCAGCTAAGCTTCAGTAGTACGTGAATCAAGAACTTTCAGATGTACAAGCTAGGTTTAGAAAAGGCAGAGGAAGAAGAGATCTAATTGCCAACATTTGTTGGATCATAGAGAAAGCAAGGGGATTCCAGAAAAACATCTACTGCTTCTTTGATTACCCTAAAACCTTTGACTATGTGGATCACAAAAAACTATGGAAAATTCTTAAAGAGTAGGTAGTACCAGTGACAGGGTAACAGGGGTCTCCTGTTGGCCAGGGGTCTCCAAATGGAGGAAATAAGCTGCAAGTGCCAGACATTTTTATCTCTCTTAAGCAGCAGGAGGAAACAAACTAGCGATATTTTTTTCCTTCTCTACATAAATTTAAAAGGTTTCTCTTAAAATGCTATGTTGCCATGACACCTGGTTTCACCTGAAGCTAACTATTCTCAAACCTTGAGTTAACCAATACATTTTTCTTATGGAAATGTTTGTCTTAAGCTATGTTAATGTACTATGCACTTACCCCAGACTAACTCCAATCTGTTCGGCCAAATGGCTCAGAACCTACTTGACAAACCAGTATGTTATACTCAGATATTGTTCCCCTAATCTATGTAAACAAAACTATTTTTATGGTAATCTGCCCTTCTACAAGATTCAAGTCAATCATTTTATGGCCTGGGATGAATCATTTGGTGCCAGGATTATCACAAAATGCAATTTATGGATGAGGGGCCTGGTGCCATTCTGAGTTTTAAGACATTCCTTTCTTTTCATTAACAGACTGCTAGTGACTATATAACATCCAGCTGAAGACTAGCAGGGGGGTACTCTTTCTGTCCCCTTCTGATGCCTATGTCAGAAGCTTTCTCTATCTCCTTTATACTTTAATAAAACTTTCTCACATAAAAGCTCTGAGCGATCCAGCCTCGTCTCTGGTCCCAGATTGAATTCGTCTCCTCTGGAGGCCAAGAATCCTGGTGTCTTATCGTTCAGCAACAGCCTTTCACCAGACCACCTTACTTGTCTCCTGAGAAACCTCTGTGTGGGTCAAGAAGCAACAGTTGGAACCTCACATTTAAAAACGGACTGATCAAAACTAGAAAAGGAGTAAGACAAGGCTATATATTGTTACCTTGTTTCTTCAACCTCTAGGCAGTGTACGTCGTGTGAACTGCAGGACTAGATGAATCACAAGCCGGAATCAAGATTACCTGGAGAAATATCATCAACCTGAGATATGGAGATGATACCAGTCTAATGGCAGAAAGTGATGAGGAACTAAAGAGCCTCTTGATGTGGGTTAAAGAGGAGAGTGAAAAAGCTGGCTTAAAATTCAACACTCAAAAAAACCAAGATCATGGCATCTGGCCTCATTACTTCATGTCAAATAGAAAGAGAATGGTAGAAGCAGTGACAGATATTTTCTTGAACTCCAAAATCACTGGGAACTGTGACTGCAGTCATGAAATTAAAAGACGTTTGCTTCTTGGATGGAAAGCTATGACAAACCTAGACAGCATATTAAAAAGCAGAGACATCACTTTGCTGACAAAAGTCTATATAGTCGAAGCTATGGTTTTTCCAGTGGTCATGTATTGATGTAAGAGTTGGACCATAAGGAAGACTGAGCGCCAAAGAACTGATGCTTTCAAATTGTGGTCCAGGAGAAGACTCTTAGAGTCCCTTGTACTGCAAGGAGATCAAACCGGTCAATCCTTAAGGAAATCAACCCTGAATATTCATTGGAAGGACCGATGATGAAGCTGAAGCCCCAATACTTTGTCCACTTGAGGCGAGGAGCCGACTCGTTGGAAAAGACCCCAATGCTGGGAAGGAATGAAAGCAAAAGGAGAAGAGGAAGGCAGAGGATGACTTGGTTAGACAGCATCACCGACTTAATGAACATGAATTTGAGCAAATTCCCCGAGTTAGTGAAGGACGGGAAGCCTGGCGTGCTGCAATCTATGGAGTAGCAGAGCCAGACACAACCTAGTGACTAAACAATAACAGCAATACATGGTCCTGTTCCTGGAAGTAACACAGTAGGGAGCACATCTTAAATTGCTTCATTTATCTACATTTTAATTTTAAAATAGTTTCTCCTAGTACTTGACATGAAAGAGCTTAAAATGTGTTGTTACATGCCTTAGAATTACGTTTGCATTTTTTTGAGAATACTGTCACACTGATTGCATGGGAAAGCCTTTATTTTAGAACACCTGAATGCTTTTGCTGAGTGATGCCTATTGCTGAGTGCCATCCTTCTAGGCTGGAGAGTATGTTGGAGTACGTGCTTACTCCCAGAAAGACATTAGTCATCGTTATCAGAAGCACTGACCCAAAACCTAAATGCCTCTCCAAAATGACCAAGTGGCATCTTCTTTCCTCACATTGTCACTGCTGATTATGACTTTTTAAATGGAAATTTCATTTGTCCCCTTTTCTTTGGCCTTTTTTCTTTTTGTTACCGAAAAAACACTGTATTCAGGATGACTTTCATATATAGCAAAAGAAGCTGCCCCTATAACATAGCTCACTCTATAAAGATTACAAGATTCTCAGCTAACTACTTTATCTATCCCAACAGAAAAACATAGGTGAAGCAAATGATTAATAAACAACAGGATGAAAACAATAACTCAGAAAGAAAACTTGCTTTAAGAAACTGAAGGCTACAAAAGGTAACTAAAGCAAGAGATTTGAATAAAATTTCTTAAACCTTAATTACATGATCCCAAATTTAAAAAAACAAAAAACTAAGACTCTCATTTTTCAGTAGTGGTTATCTTTCACTGTATTTCAAATTTATATTCTCTCATCTCTTAAGATGGATAGTAGGGATATTCACATAGACAAGTCACTGCAAACTTAAGAAAATACATAAGCATCCATAGCCTCAGTGTGTATTAACCTATTGGAGGGTTTAAATAAAAGAAGGAGAATTTTCAGTTACGTTGGACGAATGAAAATGAGCCATGTGGTCTTGTAAGGTACTCCACAGCTAGATGTTACTACAGACTTCAACTCCGGTTCTGTGTAACATCAAATGTTAAATAAGCTAACACAGGTATCAATTATTCGAGGAAGCTTTATTTTTAAATAAATATATACATTTTATTAAAATACAGTTGACTTACAATGTTTCAGGTGCACAGCAAGGTGATTCAGTTATACAAATACATATATATTTTTTTGAAATTATTTTCCATCATAGGTTATTACAAAATATTGACTACAGTTCCCTATGTTATACAGTAAACCTTCATTATTTGTTGTATATCTATTTTTAAATTAGAAATATAGCCTTCTATTCATACTAAGTCAAACAAGTGGAATAAAAATGCTATACATTTCTTAGTTAGGCAAAACTTCATGTTTTCTAAAATATATGTATTATACATATTTATATATGTACGTATACAAAGTCTTTTCTACTACACTTGATAAAGGCTTGACAAAGAACATTAAAAAAAAAGAGATGGAGAAATTGGAGAACATAAACAAAATGAAATCGGAGTTCTGAATATGAAATAGAAAAAGTGAAACAAACAAGATAAAGTAAAAGATCATCGTATAGTTCAGATGATTTTAAACATGACTGCTCATTAGAAACATATGTGGGGCTCTGGAAAAAAAGGAAATGTCTGACCATTTTTTATCTGCAATTTTTTAAATGCAGATAATTTTTTTATTTTCTATCAAAAAGGAAGTATTAGTCGCTCAGTTGTGTCCAACTCTTTGCAACCCCAAATTGCAAATTTGTTTGGGGATGGAAAATAGTACTGTATTACACATTTAAAAATTTAAGAGGATAGATGTCTATAGACATTGATAGATGTCTAGACATCAGGCTCCTCTGACATCTTATCCTCTTAGATATCTATTTATAGATATCTATAGATACGCTGTCAGGCTGTCAGGCTCCTCTGTCCATGGAACTCTCCAGGCAAGAATAGTGGAGTGAGTTGTCATTCCCTTCTTCAGGGAATCTTCCCTACCCATGGATCGAACCCTGGTTCTCCTCCATTGCAGGCAGATTCTTTACTGTTTGAACTACCAGCCCAATTTTGTACTGGAACATAGTTAACAATATATGATAGTTTCAGGTGAACATCGAGGGAACGCAGCCATCAGGAAACTTTAAAAAACATTTACTTTTCTGTTTTATTTCAAATTGTCTGATTATTTAAAAATATATATAAGCATGTGATAGTTTGCAGGATCCTGGAACAACCCAAACTCCCCCTTCACGTTATAAGTACTATCTTCTCTTTTTTATTCTTTACATTTTGTAACATAAGAGAGATTACATTAAATAAAACCAAACACTAACACACAAAAAAACTCTGAAGGCCCAGGTGTGAGATCTGTCTTCACCTTTGCCCTCCCCCATGTGGGCGGGGAAATTCTCCCAGACCTAGCTAGGTGCTCCAGGAAGGTCAGCCACAGTCAGGGACAGTCAGCGATCCAGAAGCCATTGCACCATGAGTGTCTATGTGCTGAGTCCCACGAGAGCCCTGGGCGGGGTCTCTGGGCTCCTGCAGGTGGTCTCCCTGCTCGGCCTGGTTCTGCTTCTGCTCAAGCTGGCACAGTTCTATCTGCGCAGACAGTGGCTGCTCAAAGCCCTTCATCAGTTCCCGTGTCCTCCTTCCCACTGGTTCTATGGACACAAGAAAGAGGTAGGATAGGGCAGGATGGGGGAGTGGGAGGGCCGGGAGGGCTGGGGTAAGGGATGGTCATGGTCAGTTAGTCCATGGGACAAAGCCTTCTTGTGTGACCAGCACATGGCCCCATGAAGTCACACAGCTTATATCTTAGATCCAGGCTCCTCACCCAGTCCTGGGGGCTCACTCCTCCCAGGCCCTGTGCTGATGCCCTCGGTTCTGCCAGACACTCCTTCCTCAGGGAGATCTCAGGCTGTCCTGGAAACCCTGCCCTTTGAGGACAATGGCTGCTCCTTATCGACTCTCCCTGCTCTCCAGGCAGAGGAGCTTCAACTGTCCTCACAGAACAGGCTTCTAGATGCTTCCCTGCTCATCACTCAATTGCATGCTCCCTGCCTGGCCCTGAGCTTGCCTGGGAGCACAGACGTCAGTCTGATGGATCAGCCCTGTGGGTTCACTGTGTGTAGAGACAATAGACAGGAATCTAAGACAGTGCAGGTCACAGAAAAGAGGCTCACCTCCTGGGTCATGTTATGTCAGGTATTAAAAAAAACTGGCTTGATTTCTTAGGACTGAGGGATTTTTCCAGACGTGTAATTACATGGCTTAATTCCTGACACGTTGTTGGCATGCAGGAACAGTTTCCCAGGATGGGGTCAGGTGAGGGGTACTGCCTGCCTGGTGTCCTCTCTCTGGACTGTGAGCTCTTGGCACTGAGCCTGTAATCCCCCTCACCGTCAGCACCCAGCCCAGCCTGCACAGAGGGGTGTCAGTCCATTGTGTGAAGGGACAGCAAAGAGGGAAAGCAGCAGCTTGCAGGCTGGGAGGGGCAGCACTTGCCTGGAGGTGGGGGGAGCTCAGAGCAAAGTCAGGGGCCACGTGGAAATGGCTCACCAAGGGTTTGTGGCTTAAACAAGTGTTAGGAGACAATCACAGGTTGAAAAGATCTGAGGCCTTTCTTTGTCAGCAGTATGATTAGAGCATAGTGGAGACAAGGACAAGTACCAGAAGCAGCCCAAGCTCCTTGTGGGCTGGCCCAGTACCTCTCTCCCCTCTCCTTCCTAATCTCCTGCACCCCAGGTCACTCAAGGTCCTCCTCCCCGGCCTGTGCATTCCAGCCTCTGGGACGTGGCTCCCATGTGCCTTCTCCCTGCAGTGATCTCATTCCTCACATGACTTTCTCACAAGCCCCAGGCCCAAGTCATTTTCATCCTGGGTCTTCCAGGAGAGGAGAGGACAACTCTTTTTCCCTTGGATGTCTTCCTCACTAGTCAGTGGTAACTGGATTCAGCTATTTCTCTCTGCAAGATCGTAGATATGAGCTTCTTCTGGAAAGCCTGCCTCTGGTTCATTTTTCTATCTTGAAAGCATCTTGGTAATTTATGAGTCAAACAATGAGCAAGTGCAGGAAGAAGACTTTTCTAACACCCAGGTCTGAGTTAGACCCTCTTCCTCAAAGCTTCCCCACAGGCTTTGTCTTCCCTCCATCACACATTCATGACCCACTCCTGTTTTGGCCGCTTAACCTCTCAGTCTCCCCCACTAGCCTGCAGGGTCCAAACAGATGAGCATCTAGAACAGCATCCTAATTTAGTAACTTAAATCCATACCTGGCACAAAGTAAATGCTCAGTAAACAGAGGATCAGTGAAGGAACGTGACCCACAGTACAAGTTGCCTCAAAGCTGGGGAGTTTTGACGGCAGAAGAATGTAGGTGGAGATCAGATACCAAAGGGGCAGAAGGTTGCTCTGAGTTACACAGAGTCATTGAAATGACAATTTGACTGCATGAAACACACCTGGGGCCAACTGTTGATGAGAAATCCAGAGGTGACAAAACAAACTGAGTCTCCAAAGTTGAGGAAAGGCAGTTGTTCTGTGGCACAGAGAACAGGCCACCAGGTAGAGGGAAGAACGTGGGCAAAGACCTGGAAGATGAGCAGGTGGAGCCAGTGCAAGGAGCACAGGCAGCATCTTGAAGGCAGAGCAGAGCATCCTGTGAAATCGCCACCTCATCAGGGCAAGAGTAGAGACAGTAGAACCAGAAAGGAAACGCCTTAGTGGTCCATAATGATGTTACAAATATTCCTCTAAGCAGTGGGAAGTGTACCAAAGTTTCTGACAGTAAGTCAATGAAAATGAGATTAAAAATCCACATATCAAAACCTTATTTCAATACCATTCTCATATGTGTACACTCAGAATCTGTCCTACAACTGTGCACACACTCAATATGAAAAATAATAATATATACATACAATGTGGTATTTAATTTTTTTCCACTTAGCTATATACATTCCAAACATCATCAGTTGTTCAAACAATTATGTCATTGTGTACAAATGATTTCCAAAATTTTCATAAACCAAATAATTATCTTTGATTAAGTTTCTGTAGGCAATTTGTAGTGTTGGCCCATACCTCTACCCGACATGGGACAGAATCTGATCTTAGGACAGTGATGGACATTCTGCAAGGTTGGATGAGATTCCAGGTCAGAAGGAATAGTTCTAAACTCGTAGTTCTGCTGATGGATCCAGAATGATTTCCTGGCACCTTTCCAGCCCTTCACCCTGACTTCAGCTCCAGAACTAAAAGAAAGGCATCATTGACTTGTCTTTCCCTTGGTGACAGTACCAAGAGGAGAGTGAGCTGCCACTCCTACTGAAGAGGCTAGAGAAATACCCGAGTGCCTGTGTTCGCTGGCTGTGGGGCACAAGGGCCTTTGTGTTGGTCTATGACCCTGACTACATGAAGATGGTCCTGGGGAGATCAGGTGAGAAGGAAACCCTCAGCTGGAGACAATCTTCCTTTTGAGTACATGTCCCTGGGTGTGAAATTCCACAAGAGACTGACACTTTAGACATCAAGGCCTGAACTCCTCCAAACACCCTCCCAACCACAAGCCAGACGAGGGTTTCTCTTTTATGTCTTACTTTTTACTTTTTATAAACAAATTGAGATGATCCCAGAACTGGAAGACAGTTCCCTGTCCACACTGATCTAGGTGGGGCACCTCTCATTGTTGCCTCTTCTGGGTCATCTGACAATGGCCAGATGACCACACGCTGTAGAAAAATCACAGGTTCTGTCTTATTCTCTGGTAATGAACTGAGTTTGTTTCAGGGCAATTCACCATCTTAGTCCTGTGGGTGTTCTGCTCTGAAGCACCGAGTCTACCTTCCTGGGACCACAATGACTATCAGGACAGAGAGAGTCAGGGATGGGAGGCAAGAGTGCTGTGGCTTCAGAAATGTTGTCATCTGACAAGAACCAAGCAAGGAAGGGAGTCCGTGGTCTAGACTTCAGCTGCTCTGGAGGCTCCTTGCAGAGTTTGTTGCCATCCACATTCTTTCTATACCTTTCAGACCCAAAGCCTCATAGAACCTACAAATACTTGACTCCCTGGATTGGTAAGTACATTTAAATACAACTGCAGACCACCCACCACTTAGGTTAACCAAGAGTGGTCTCTTTGCATAAATGGAGAACAATAGGTGCCAGGCACCCTTATCTCTGAATCAAACCTCATTTCTCTTCTCCTAATAAAACCCTCAGCCTTTATAATGGTGCTGTAGCCCTCCTTTTAGCTAAGCCTCTTCTTCATAACTTCTCAGTCTTTACTAATGTTCCCAGCCCAACTTTTCGATAAGTCCTTCTATCACCTGTCTGCCTACTCTTTTTCAACCTCTATCTCACTGCTCTCATAATCACATCCTATGGACAGACATATTGTAAATTCACATCCCTGAAACATACTGGGCTTTCCCACCCCTGCCTATGATGAGCCTTCTCCTGACACCCTTGGTTCCTCCCAAGTTGGCCCCACTCTCCCCAATGCCCATACACACCCATCTGTGGTTCAGGGAAAGGTTTGCTGCTTTTGGAGGGGCAGACGTGGTTCCAGCACCGGCGGATGCTGACCCCAGCCTTCCACTATGACATCCTGAAGCCCTATGTGGGACTCATGGCCGACTCTGTCCGAGTGATGCTGGTGAGTCCATCACTTGTCATTGTAAGCACTAAAATCCAGCACAGCTGACAAAGTCCACTATCAGACACTTATGTCCCTCAGACATCCATTGAATAGAGCCCCATGGAATGATGCATTCTCGACTTAGTATGAGACAGCATTCATTAAAGCTAGGTGGGACAGAGGAACATCTAGGCACCAGCTTGGATCCATAATTTTCTCCTCACCAAGAGAAATCAGGGCCATGGTGTATTCAGGGTCCACATGTTTCCCATCTCCATGTCTGAACACAGGGAATAGATCAAGGAGGTCAGTGCAAATTGGTCCTGGCTGGCCTGGGCAATGGCAGATTCGGTGGCAGAGTGGATATCCCAGGATGTCATTCAGGATCTCCTTGCCGTCCAAGGGACTCTCAAGAGTCTTCTCCAACACTATAGTTCAAAAGCATCACTTTTTCGGCACTCAGCTTTCTTCACAGTCCAACTCTCACGTCCATACATGACCACTGGAAAAAACATAGCCTTGACCAGATGGACCTTTGTTGGCAAAGTAATGTCTCTGCTTTTTAATATGCTATCTAAGTTGGTCATAACTTTCCTTCTAAGAAGTAATCGTCTTTTAATTTCATGACTACAGTCACCATCTGCAGTGATTTTGGAGTCCCCCAAAACAATATCTGACACTGTTCCACTGTCTCCCCATCTATTTCCCATGAGGTGATGGGACCAGATGCCATGATCTTAGTTTTCTGAATGTTAAAGGACATAGTCCTTTACGTGGTCTTAGGTAACATTAAATGAATGAAAGGAATTGAGTAGTTCATGCCCCTTCTAAGAGCCCCATTAGAGTCACTTTAGCTTTTCCTTGCCTTGAAATATTTGCTTTGTAGTGTTAGATATCACTTGTCCAGTTCTGATTTCAGGACACAAAATTTTCTCCCCCGAGAAACTATGCTTTCTGCTCAGCTGCCAGCTGGTTAATATCATAAATTATTTCTAACGTTCATGATTAACTAGGATATTAGAAGAGAATACAACTATAGTAACGCTTCAAAGAAATAGGAATCACAGTATACATGTGTGTTACAGCCCTAAGTTGCTAAAACATGTCTGCTTAGAAAATTAGGAAATTTCGTCTGAAGATGTAGAGACAGAGAGAAAACCAGGCCTTCTGGGGAAGCAGAGTAGGGTCAGTCCCCATCCCTCCACAGGACAACTGGGAGGAGCTTGTCAGCCAGGACTCACATCTGGAGATCTTTGAACATGTCTCCTTGATGACCCTGGACACCATCATGAAGTGCGCCTTCAGCTACCAGGGCAGCGTCCAGACGGACAGGTCAGTGACACCTCTTCAACAGCAGGGTCCTTTTCTCACCAGCTGGGAAGGACTTTCCTGAGAGGCAGTAAGGGCAGTGTGGATGCTTCTAAGCCCAAAAAGTAAGTTCTGCAGAGGCATGGACCACAGTCAAATTCTACCCAGATTATTCTTGATTCAATCATTAGTCCCACTTTCCTATGCAGGGAGAAACCGGATCCTCAGGACTCTTGTAAATACTGAGGGACTCCTCAGGCTAAGACAGAAATGACAATACCTCAGTGCTGCCTGTCCCCTCTGACTGAGGAATCCTTGACCCAGAGCCCCAGTAGGTCAGAGATTCCCTCAACTCCAGTCTCTTCTGAATCCTTTCCCTTCAGGAACTCCCAGTCCTACATCCAGGCCATCAGGGACCTCAGCTATATGAGCTTTTCCCGAGTGAGGAATGCTTTCTACCAGAATGACTTCATCTACAGGCTGACCCGTGAAGGCCGCAGGAACCACCAGGCCTGCCAGCTCACGCATCAACACACAGGTTCTCCTCCTTCTCGTGTGCTGCTCGACATACCTTCATCAGGCACATGTGAAAGGGCCTGGCCTTAATCCCTCAGGCAGAGCCCAGACTCCTGCTTCCTCTTCAGGAGCTGGCTCATGACCGCCAGCTGCAGGGCTGGGAACCCAGAGATAAGGTGTCAGGTATTGTGTAGGGAATTACAGGAGTTACCAGGTTGGTGATGACTGAGTGAGACCCCCTCCCAGCAGGATTCACACAGACCCTCCATGGGCTGTGTTACCGCAGGGATTGCCGCTGGGAGTAGATGATGCTGGAGCTCTCAGTCCTGATATGCTCACCCAGTCCCACCCTCACCCTCATCCACCTGGCATCCAGATTGGGCCTGAGGGGCAGATGGGTCTATAGGGATGCTGTATATGGGCCCCCAGAGTCCTCAGCTCTGGCTGGGAACCACTGTTCTGGGACAGATGCAGTGATCAAGGAGAGGAAGGCTCACCTGCAGAAGGAGGGAGAGCTGGAGAAGATGAGGAGCAGGAGGCACTTGGACTTCCTGGACATCCTCCTCTTTGCCAAAGTGAGTGTGGGCAGGAGAGGCCTGAGCCTTTGGGCAGAAGCACACAGGAAGGGCAGACCCTGCACTCTGGCCCTGCCTCCACAGATGGAGAATGGGAGCAGCTTGTCTGATGAGGATCTCCGTGCCGAAGTGGACACATTCATGTTCGAGGGTCATGACACCACAGCCAGTGGCATCTCCTGGATACTCTATGCTCTAGCCTCCCACCCCAAGCATCAGCAGAGATGCAGGGAAGAGATCCAGAGCCTCCTGGGAGATGACACCTCCATCACCTGGTGAGTGTCCAGGAGATGGAAGAATCCTGTTCCACCTGAGCTAGAGAGAACCCCTGTTTGTCCAGTCCTGCCTGCTCTCAGATGGGCTTGCTTTCAGGGACCATCTGGACCAGATGCCCTACACCACCATGTGCATCAAGGAGGCACTGAGACTCTATCCACCAGTGCCAGCCATTGGCAGAGAGCTGAGCAAGCCCATCACCTTCCCTGATGGACGCTCCTTACCTGCAGGTATGAACTTCACCTCACCACTCAGCTAAGCACTCTGTAGGACCACATGGTTAGACCAGAATTCCACATGTGCTTTCCCAGTTGCAGTATGCTCTGATTCTTTTCTGCCAGAACATAATATTTACTCTGCAGTTTCAATGAGTTTTGAAAAATGTTTTTCTTTTAAAATCTAGGAATAATACTACCATATACCCAACAATCCCGCTACTGGGAATATAACCTGAGACCTCAGAAATCAAAAAGAACGTGTACCATAGTGTTCATTGCAGCATTATTTACAACAGCCAGGACATGGAAGCAAACTAGATGTCCATTGACAAATCAATGGATTATAAAGATCTGGTCCATAAACTCAAGGGAATACCACTCAGTCATAAAACAGTACGGAACTGAGTGTTGCAGTGAGGTGGGTGAACCTGCAGCCAGTTATACAGAGTGAAGTAACTCAGAAACAGAAAAACAAATATCACATATTAACACATATATAGAGAATCTACAAAAATAGTACTGATGAACCCATTTTCAGAGAAGGAATGGGGATGTAGACATCAGTTCAGTTCAGTCACTCGGTTGTGTCTGACTCTTTGCAACCCCATGGAATGCAACACGCCAGGCTTCCCTGTCCATCACCAACTCCCAGAGATTACTCAAACTCATGTCCATCGAGTCAGTGATGCCATCCAACCATCACATCCTCTGTCATCCCCTTTTCCTTCTGCTATCCGTCTTTCCCAGCAAAAGGGTCTTTTCCAATGAGTCACGTCTTTGCATCAGGTGGACAAAGTACTGGAGCTTCAGCTTCAGTCCTTCCAATGAATATTCAGGACTGATTTCCTTTAGTATTGACTGCTTGGATCTCCTTGATGTCCAATGGACTCTCAAGAGTCTTCTCCAACACTACAGTTCAAAAGCATTATTTCTTCGGTGCTCAGCTTTCTTTATGGTCCAACTCTCACTTCCATACATGACTGCTGGAAAAACCATAGCTTTGACTATATGGACCTTTGTCTCAAAGTGATTTCTTGGCTTTTTAATATGCTGTCTTGATAGGTCATAGCTTTTCTTCCAAAGAGCAAGTGTCTCTTAATTTCATCACTGCACTTACCATCTGCAGTGACTTGGGAGTCCAAGAAAATTAAGTCTGTCACTGTTTGCATTGTTTCCCCATCTATTTGCCAAGAAGTGATGGGACCAGATGCCATGATCTTAGTTTTCTGAATGTTGAGTTTTAAGCCACTTTTCCACTTACCTCTTTCACTTTCATCAGGAGGTTCTTCAGTTCCTCTTTGTTTTCTGCCATAAGGGTGGTGTCATCTGCATATCTGAGATTATTGATATTTTTCCTGGCAATCTTGATTCCAGCTTATGCTCCATCCAGCCTGGCACTTCCCATGATGTACTCTGCATATAAGTTAAGTAAGCAGGGTGACAATATACAGCCTTGAACTCCTTTCCCAATTTGGAACCAGTCAGTTGTTCCATGTCTGGTTCTAACTGTTACTTCTTGACCTGCTTACAGGTTTCTCAAGAGGCAGGTAAAGTGGTCTGGTATTCTCATCTCTTGAAGAATTTTCCACAGTTTGTTGTGATCCACATAGTCAAAGGCTTTAGTATAGTCAATGAAGCAGAAGTAGATGTTTTTCTGGAACTCTCTTGCTTTTTCTATGATCCAACATATGTTGGCAATTTGATCTCTGATTCCTCTGGCTTTTCTAAATCCAGCTTGAACATCTGGAAGTTCATGGTTCACATACTGTGGAAGACTCGCTTGGAGAATTTTGAGCATTACTTTGCCAGTGTGTGAGATGAGTGCAATTGTGTGGTAGTTTGAACATTCTTTGGCATTGCATTTCTTTGGGATTAGAGTGAAAACTAACCTTTTTCAGTCCTGTGGCCACTGCTGGGTTTTCCGAATTTGCTGGCATATTAAGTGTAGCACTTTCACAGCATCATCTTTTAGGATTTGAAATAGCTCAACTGGAATTCCATCACCTCCACTAGCTTTATTCATAGTGATGCTTCCTAAGGTCCACTTGACTTCACACTCCAGGATGTCTGGCTCTAGGTGAGTGATCACACTATCCTGGTTATCTGGGTCATTAAGATCTTTTTTGTATAGTTCTTTTGTGTATTCTTGCCACATTTCTTAATATATTCTGCTTCTCTTAGGTTCATGCCATTTCTGTTCTTTACTATGCCTATCTTTGCATGTAATGTTCCCTTGGTATCTCTAATTTTCTTGAAGAGATCTCTGTTCTTTTCCATTCTATTGTTTTCCTCTATTTCTTTGCACTGATCACCAAGGAAGACTTCCTTATCTCTCCTTACTATTCTTTGGAACTCTGCATTCAGATGGGTATATCTTTTCTTTTCTTCTTTGCCTTCTGCTTGTCTTCTGCTTCTCTCAGCAGTTTGTAAGACCTTCTCAGACAACTATTTTGCCTTTTTGCATTTCTTTTTCTTGGTACTGGTCTTGGTCACTGCCTCCTGTACAATGTCAGAAACCTTTGTCCATACTTCTTCAGGCACTCTCCTATCAGATTTAATCCCTTGAATCTATTTGTCACTTCCACTGTATAATATTTAAAAGTTGAGACATTAATTTGCTGGCAAAGTTCCATCTAGTCAAAGCTACGGTTGTTTCAGTAGTCATGTATGGATGTTAAAGCTAGACCAAAAAGAAGACTGAGAGCTGCAGAATAGATGCTTTTGTACTCTGGTGTTGGAGAAGACTCTTGAGAGTCCCTGGGACTGCAAAGAGATCACATCAATTATTCCTAAAGGAAATCAATCCTGACTCCTCATTGGAAGGACCAATGCTGAAGCTGAAGCTCCAGTACTTCGGCCACCTGATGCGAAGAGCTGACTCATTAGAAAAGACTCTGATGCTGGGAAAGATTGAAGGCAGGAGGAGAGGGGGACAACAGAGGATAAGATGGTTGGATGGCATCACTGACTCAATGGACATGAGTTTGAGCAAGCTCCAGGAGATGGTGTAGGACAGGGAAGCCTGGTGTGCTACAGTTCTAGGGATGGCAAAGGGTTGAACCTGACTGAGTGACTGAACAGCAACAACACTAAAATGATTACCTAAAATTTGGGTGGTAAGCAGAGTGATGTGGTAAGTTGAAGTGCATATATGCACATGTGTTCATCCACCCAGCCAGTCTATGTCTTTTGGTTGGTGCATTTAATCCATTTACATTTAAGGTAATTATTGATATGTATGATTCTATTACCATTTTCTTAATTGTTTTGGATTTATTTTCTGTAGGTCTTTTCCTTCTCTTGTGTTTCCTACCTAGAGAAGTTCCTTTAGCACTTGTTGTAAAGCTGGTTTGGTGGTGCTGAATTCTATTAACTTTTGCTTGTCTGGTCTGGAAAGCTTTTTTTATCTCCATGAAATCTGAAGAAGTGTCTTTTGGGTAGAGTATTCTTGGTTGTATGTTCTTCCCATTCATCACTTTAACTACATCATGCCGTTCCATTCTGGCTTGCAGAATTTCTGTTGAGAAGTCAGCTGATAGCCTGATGGGAGTTCCCTTGTATGTTATTTGTTGTTTTTCCCTTGTTGTTTTTAATATTTTATCTCTGTCTTTAATCTTTCTCCATTTGATTACTATGTGTTTCCGAGTGTTCCTCCTTAAATTTATCCTTTCTGGGACTCTCTGTGCTTCCTGGACTTGGTTGACTATTTCCTTTCTCATGTTCTGGAACATGTTAGCTATTACTTCTTCTTATATTTCCCCTGGTGCTTTCTCACTCTCTTCTCATTCTGAGACCCCTACACTGCAAATGTTGTTTAGGCTCTCTTCATTTCTTCTCATTCTTTTTTCTATGGTCTGTTCTGCAGCAGTGATTTCCACCATTCTGTCCTCCAGGTTATTTTTCCATTTTTCTGCCTCAGTTATTCTGCTATTGATTCCTTCTAATGTATTATTTATCTCTGTTTGTTTATTCTTTAGTTGTTCTAGGTCTTTGGTCAATGATTCTTACATCTTCTCAATCTTTGCCTTCTTTTCATGAGATCCTGAATCATCTTCGCTTTCATTATTCTGAATTCTTTTTCTGAAAGGTAGCCTATCTCCACTTCATTTAGCTGTTTTTCTGGAATTTTATCTTGTCCCTTCATCTGGGACATAACTTTCTGCTTTTTCATCATGATTAACTGTCTGTAATATGGTTTTTGTTTTAGTCATTGTGAGACTGTACTTCGTCTTGCTTCTTCTGCCTGCCTTCTGTTGAATGGGGCTAAGAGACTTGTGTAAGCTTCTTGATGGGACTGGTGATGGAAAAACTGGATCTTACTCTGGTGGACAGGGCCCTGCTCAGTTAATTCAATTATCTGCTGATGAGTGGGGTTGCATTCCCTCCCTGGTAGTTACTTGGTCTGAGGCAATGCTGCCCTGGGGTCTACAGGCTCTATGGTAGGGTGAATGGTGAATTCCAAGAGGGTTTATGCCAAGGGGGACTTTCCAGTTCTCCTGTCCCTGTGGTAAGCCCCTGAAGACCCATGTCTCCACAGGAGGCCCTCCAACATTAGTAGGTAGTTTTGGTTAGTCCCCTGTGGGGTCAATGCTCCTCCTCTTTGGGTCTTGATGCATGCAAGCTTCTGTTTAAACTCTCCAAGTGTGGAATCTGTTTTCCTCAATCCTCTGGAAGGCCAGTAATCATATCCTCTGGGCCCTCAAGTTTCTCTCCCCAGAGAGATTCCCAGTCCCTTTGTCAGATGTCCATGCTGAGGAGCCTGACTTGTGGTTCAGAACCTTTACAATAATGCAAGAACTTCTTCAGTATTATTGTTTTCCAGTCTGTGGGTCACCCACCCGGCAGGTATGGGATTTGATTTGATCATGATTGCACCCCCTCCTACTGTCTTGCAGCAGCTTCTTCTTTGTCTTTGGTCGTGGGTTATCTTTTTTTATTAAGTTCCAGCATCCTCCTATTGATGGTTGTTCAACAGCTAGTTCCAATTTTGGTGTTCATACAGGAGGAGATGAGTGCACATCCTTCTCCTCTGCTGTCTTGAACCAGAAACTATAGTTGTTGTTTAGCCACGGAGTCATGTCCTACTCTTTGGTGACCCTAGCTCTGCTGGTAAAGAATCTGCCTGCAATGCAGGAGACCTCGGTTCTATTCCTGGGTTGCAAAGGTCCCCTGGAGGAGGACATGACAGCCCATTCCAGTATTCTTTCCTGGAGAACCCCTATGCACAGAGGAGCCTGGTGAGCTACAGTTCATGGTGTCGCAAAGAGTCAGACATGACTGAGCAACTAAGCACAGACTTAGCCCTCCAGCCTCCACTGTCCATGAGATTTCCCAGGCAAGAATACTGGAGTGGGTTGCTATTTCCTTCTCCATACACACACACACACACACACACACACACACACACACACACACACACACACACAACATTGTACAGCTAGTAACATCCAATTAAAAATTGACTGACACAGAACTTGGATGCAACAAAGCTCAATAAACAAATGCTGACCCTTGAATGTGGTCTTAAAATGGAAGCTAAAATTCTAATTCCTTGAAACATGAAGACTTAAGAGAAAAGCAGACAGAAGCAGGGGAAGCATGCTTTTTCCACATGGATCTAAGTAAAGGAGGGAGCTTAGGGACTCCACTGTCATGGGTCAGATAGTTCAGTCTCTGAGAAGTCCTCTGGCAGGTGGCAGAAAGCAGCTGATGATGAAGTCTGAGAGCCCTGCCATGGCTGGAGGCCACCCACGGACTCACCTTCCAGTGGGTCTGAGTCCCAGCCCTGCCCCATCTTAGCTGTGTGATCATAGACCCATCCCTTAATCTTTCTGAGGTTCAGGCACTTCATTGGTTCATATGGATAGAACTGCCTTCCTTGAGGGCTGTGTGAGGATTAAATGAGTTATTGCACATTCCCCAGGGTCATGATGGCACTTGATAAATGTGAGTTGTCACCTGAGCTACTCCTAATTGTAAGCCTCCAATTCTTTTACTTCTCAATCCTGGGTCCTGGTCACCTACTCCTAACAAAGCTCATGTGCTTTTTCAAGCCCAGCCCACCTGTCTTGCAAGAACATCATTTCATTCAGAGTGATGGAGGGTGCTCTCATGGTGGCTCCCAGGAATTTTGTGAAGACATATTCCCCCTGCTCCATGGGGACCATCAGGCTTCTCTCTCTCCTCTCTACCCCACAGGAATCTTAGTCTCCCTCTCCTTTTATGGACTTCATCACAACCCAAACGTGTGGCTGAACCCAGAGGCAAGTTGGTGGTGTGAGGAGGGGATGAGATGCTCTCTCCACACCAGCCACTCCTGCTCCTGCTCCAGCTCTGTGGATTGATGTGAAGAGTTTGACCCTGCTGTCCTAGCCCCATTGCTCTCTCTGCAGGTGTTTGACCCATCCCGTTTTGCACCAGGTTCTACTCGACACAGCCATGCCTTCCTGCCCTTCTCAGGAGGATCTAGGTGAGACCTCTGTACCTGGGGAAGTAGGTGTCACTGGTTGCTACCTGATATGTGTGACTGTCTACATTCGTATGTGGTGCATGCAGTTCTGTCCTTGTGTGTTGATGTGTTGAGAAGGAGGGTCTCCATGTACGAGAAGACCTTTAGGGCCCGCCACAATGACATTGACCTCCTGATGTCCACAAGGATTGACCTCATTTCCATGTCAGTGACTGATCCAAAGTATCCAGGGTTTTCCTCACTTTAGGAGTATGACATCTTAACATTATAAGTCTTCTTGAAAGCTAAACTACACATGTTTGGTTTGGACAATTTCAGTCACCTTAAAAGATGGTTTCCTCTGTTCCCACATTACTAGTCAGCCTACTGCCTTTCTGCTTAATTCACCAGTCCACCTCTCACTGTATCTATCGTGTTTGCATGGATTTGGAATTCCAGTTGCCTTCCATGTCCCGAGGCTTCAAGTCATGTCTGTGATCAGTCACAGTTGTTGTTTGAATAAGTTTCAGTCATGAGAGTGTTCTCTATTTCTACAGTACATCTGACATAATTTTGACTTCGTATTAATATAATCATGCCATATTTTCCTGTTGCCAAAATTCTTTATATAATACCAGAAGTTATATATCATAGTCTCAGAGTCTACAGAGTCTAATGTTAGCAAGATAAAGAGTAAAGTGGAGGACAATCAAATCAGCTTTTGGGAGAAAACTGACTATTTTTTATTTGACAAGCATTTTTAAAGTCCCTTGCATGTAAAGTATAAAGCACACTTGAAATAACTATTAACCTGGATGATATACTCCTAAATAACTGAAGATCTTAAAGGTTACAGAACCTCCTCTGAAATAGTACTTCAGTGACTTTGTGACTTAGGCAGAAACAAGTGCTTTTCTGATTCTACAGTTCTAGAAAATTTTCAACTGTGAATCAACATTCACAGAACAGGTTTGAAGCAAATGGTCTTCCTGAATTACTTCTAGGATTTGGTTTACACCAGGGTCCAGTCCTTCTTTATAGACATGGCTGCACATCATACAGCTGCCACTAGAGGACAGGGGAGACTAGGCAGCTTGGTTTTGGGTCAGAATGAATATTTACTATTCTCTCACTCCATTTGAGTTGTTTTCATTTCAATTAATATTGTTTAAATATGAAAGTATGTATTAAGTGTGTCGCTGTGTACCAAGACCTGTGCTATAAGATGGGAACACAGGGATGATAATGCTGTCCTCCCTCAGAGCTCACTGTCAACATATCAACATGTCTACTCAAGACAGACATCATTCACACATCCACTCTTTCACTCATTTATTCACTGGGCAGACTGTGGAAGGATTCATGATCTGGCACTGTGCTGGGCACTGGATGTGATGTGTCCTTAGTTTAACACCCATGGTGCCATGAGGGTCCCGAGTGGGAAGAGGTGCAGCCAGCAGAGGGGGTGAGGGTGGTGGTCACTGGATTGAGCCATGAGCATGAGGATGGCAAAGGCGAGGGGAGGGGACCTTAACAGTCCATGAGTCAGAAGGAGGAGCTGGACAGACCCTAGGTGAGTGAGGAAGAATCCAGAGAGGGCTGTGATGCAGCTGAGGTACTGGGACGTGTCCTCCCTGTGATGTGGAATACAATAGGCCTGGAGCTACTGTGGCTTTAGAGGGAGGGGATGAATTGAGGCTGAAAAGGCCAGATGAGGAGCCCAAGGGATGGTTAGGAGGGTCATTTCTGGATTAGAATGGGAAGGTTCCAAAAATAGATTGACTGAGGGGCTGAGGGGGACAGGACGTCAGAACATTAATTGGTAGGCAAATGGTCAGCTGGTTAGAGTCATTAACCCATGTCCCACCTGGAAGCCTCCGTGTTGCCATTCTGACTCCTTACACAATCCTGTCTTGTCATCTCTGGGAACTGGGCATCCTGTCTGTCTACCATAGGTGGTAAGGTCCAAGGAGGCTGTCCACCCTGCCCCCATACAGTGCCCTGGGCTGACCTGAAACCAGGAGTTGCCTGTAGACAAGTGAATAAAGTACTAGTTCGCAGTTCTTGATCCACTTGACTTGACCCTATGGCTTACAGCACTGATGCTCCCCAACAGGATTTCCTGCTGAAAGCAGAAGTAGGAGGTAGGAGATAGTCCTTAGAGAGGTGGGATTTGTCATAGGTTGGTGGAAGAGTTTGACCCAAGTCTTGGATACCAAGTCATTGTGATGAGTAAGAAAGGAATCAGGGCTGGGCCACGTGGAGAACAGCCCTGAATCCCTGTGCTCAGCCCAGGTTAGAAGCCTCTGCTTTCTTCCTTTTTATCTCCCAACCCAGGAACTGCATCGGAAAACAGTTTGCCATGAATGAGTTGAAGGTGGCCGTGGCCCTGACCTTGCTTCGTTTTGAGCTGTCACCGGATCCCTTCAAGGTCCCTGTGCCCACTCCAGTCATGGTGCTGAGATCCAAAAATGGGATTCACTTGCAGCTCAGGAAGCTGTCTGATCCAGATGGAGATAAGGACAAGCTCTGAGGGCCCCTGCCTGCCATGCTATCTTGCTGTCACTCTCTCCTGTCCTTGCCTCTTTGCCCACTTCCTGCTTCTGTCTGCCCCCTGCCAGTTTGCCTCATCTCCTGCCTCCTGCCCAGCAGCAGAATTTCTGCCCTTCTCCTCTCACCTTTCTCCATGTTCCCTGTCTGCTTATATCTCCATCTGTCTCTGACCCCCTGTATCTCTCACTGTCCACCTGAATCCTGATCACCTGACATCCTTCAGTCTGCCTGTTCTCTCTCGTATTTCTCCACTTCGGTCTGCCTGTCTGACCCTGAATTCATGTACATTTGCTTCTAAAATCATTTACCATTGGCTTAGGGACTTGGGGCTTCTCTGATGGCTCATGGAGTAAAGAACGCACCTGGTATGCAGGAGCTACCGGAGACTCAAGCTCAACATCTGGGGGAGGAAGATGCCTTGGAGAAGGAAATGGCAACCCACTCCAGTATTCTTGCCTGGGATATCCCATGAACAGAGGAGCCTGGTGGATTGAAGTTCATGGAATGGGAAAGAGTTGGACTTGACAGCACAGTGCAGAATGTCTTAGAGACTTAGAACAATACAAAGTTATTCTCTGAAGGCTCTGGAGTGAGAAATCGGAAGTGGATTTCCCTGGAAAAAGGAAGATGGTGGTGGGCCTCCCCCTCCAAGAATCTAGGACAGAGTCCCACTCTTTGCCTTTTCTGCATCTAGAGCTGCAATCCTTGCATTCCGTGGCTCCTGGGCCCTCCTCCCTATGTGAATCCAGCAGCGTCTCAAACCTCCCTCTGCTTCTGTCTTCACATCACTTCCTCTTTCACCAGGACCTTTGTGATTAGATGAACAACTCAGATAAGACAGGCTTGTTCTCCTTTCTGGGGATTAGGACGAGGACACCTGGGCAGCCATTGCAGGACCTGTTAAGTCTTGTGTGACCACCATCGGCCTGTCCCCGGCTGTCTCCAATGGGTGATGGGCCTACCCATGTGTCAGTCATGTGGCTTCCCCTCTCTTGCCCTCCCTTAATAAAGTTCACAATGTCATATGGAGTGTACTTGTCTTCTCTGAAAGGAGCTGGATGAAACAGAAGAGAGAGAAGTGGAGGGAAGGCAGCGGAGAGGAGGAGGGGATATGACACCTGTTCTGTGGGGTCAGAAGTCCAGCAGGGAAAGTATGTCTGGCCCCCCTGAAGCCTCACACTCTGGGGTTCCTCATACCCCACACACTGCCTGGCACCTGAAGCTCCTGTGACAGCTGAGTCAGGAGGAAGGGCTTGTCTCCAAAGGCTCAGAGGGAAGATGCTCACACCAGCACCTGTCGGGGAAGGCACCTCCTGCTCTTCTGTGGTGGCTTCCTCACCACATCTGTAGAGGAGCCCAGCCAGTGCCCACCCTGTGCTGAGTGGGGAAGATATTACAGACTTGGCCAGGCACAAGGGTTTCTTCACCCCAAATGAGACTTGAGCAGAGTCCAGGTTGACCTTCTCTCCAGTCCCTTGGCAGCTCTTCCTCAGGCAGGGCCTCAGGCTCCTCAGAAACCTAGAGTAGGCGGCTGTGCTGGAGGGTCTGGGAAGAGCCAACTGGGCACAAGCCTTGGGTGCTGGGAGCGGGTGTCAGACCCAAATCCAGGACAGCTGGTGGCACCTCTTCCACAGGACAACACCTTGGAATCTCTGGCATGTGTGCCCGGCCACTCTGAGTGATAACGGGCTTCTTCAGCCCTGCCATTCCTAGAGAGAATGTTGAGGCCTGTTTTCCTGACCCTGGGCACTGACCAGAACCAGGCCCCTTGCACTCCTCTTCCAGTCTCTCTGCACCCAGCCCTGCTCTCTTCTGGTTCTGCACAGGTCCCCTTCCTTCCCACCCCTGCCCTTCCTAGCCTAGGGCCCGGGTGACACAGGAGACCTCCCGGCAACGCACATGCCTAGTAAAATGGCATCTCCCTCAGCTCCTGCCTGCAGCCGAGACCTTTGGACCAGTCTTCACACACAACCCGATTCCTAAGTCACTCGGCTAGTTCATATTGCTCCAAAAAGTGGCCAGGTGGTATTCAGTGCTAGACCAGGGATAGGGCAGGAGGGTTAGATGGGCGTGTCCTGGACAGGAAACTTGGCAGATTCGCTAGAGTCTGGTGTCGCAGAAGGGCTCAGACTGATCACTCTAAAAGCATGGGATGATGGTCCCTCATTCTCTTTACTATTTCTAGTGTTAACCCACATTTCTGACCCAATAAAGGAAAGTCTCTTTGTTCAGAGTCTAAGTGGAAGGGGAAGACGAGATCTGAGAGGAACCCAAGAGGGAGGAAGGTTGAGTGTAAGTGAAGGGAGGAGGTTGAGTGTAAGTGAAGGGAGGAGGCTGAGTGTAAGTGGTTACCCGCCCCTGACCTTTAATATGGACAGGTGCCCAGAATGTGACCCCATCCGTTGTGTGTGAACCACCTATCATCATGAGGCCAGACAAATGAGGATGGTGTTGGGTCTAGAGTTAAGCTGGTGAGAGAATTATTCAAGAGGAAACTGGAGGCCCCTGAGAGAGCTGGCTTCCAAGTAATTCTTCATGGAAATCTTTGGTGTTTTGCTTTTTGAATCATGGGCATTAGATTTGATCTTAGAAGGGAGAATTATGACATCATGATGTAAGAGACTGAAGATGAAGTTTTTCCCATCCTTTGTTTTTTGACTTATGATCTCCATGATTTTCTCAGTGTACAACCCTCTAGAAGCACTCTTTACCTGTTAAACTCCTATTCACCTTTCACAGCCCCATGTTTTTCGTTTTCTCCTTTCCTTCTTGTCCCAGTCAGTATTCAGTCCTCCACCACAAGTTTTATCATTTGTATTGCACTAGCAGAGTTTCTGCTTTTAATATAGCCTGTGAGCTCAAGAAATATTTGCTGAGTGAATGATTGACTGAATGAGCATTCCTAGGAGGTATATAGGAAATAAATTATTATCGCACCTTTCAAAGGAGACTGAAGTTTAGAGAGTACAAGTCACTGGCTTCATATATAATGAAACTGCCCTAGGTCAGGCCTCCTGAATCCAAGACCCCATGGACTGCAGCATGCCAGGTTTCCGTATCCATTACCAACTTCCGGAGATTACTCAAATTCACATCCATCAAATCGGTGGTGCCATCCAATCATCTCTTCCTCTGTTATCCCCTTCTCCTCCTGCCTTCAATCTTTCCCAGCAAAAGAGTCTTTTCCATTGAGTCAGTTCTTCACATCAAGTGGCCAAAGGATTGAAGTTTCAGCTTCAGCATCAGTCCTTCCAATGAATATTCAGAACTGATTTCCTTTAGGATTGACTGGTTTGATCTTACAGTTCAAGAGACTCTTTTCAACAGCACAGTACAAAAGCATCAATTATTTGATGCTCAGCCTTGTTTATGGCCCAACTCTCACATCTACACACAACCACTGGAAAAACCATAGCTTTGACTAGGCAGATCTTTGTTGGCAAAATAATGTCTCTGCTTTTTAGTATGCTGTCTAGGTTGGTCATAGCTTTCCTTCCAAAGCGCAAGAAAATAAAGTCTGTCACTGTTTCCATTGTTTCCCAATCTATTTGCCATGAAGTGATGGGACTGGATTCCATGATCTTTGTTTTTTGAATGCTGAGGTTTAAGCCAGCTTTTTCACTTTCCTCTTTCACCTTCATCAAGAGGCTCTTTAACTCGTCTTTGCTTTTTGCCATAAGGGTGGTGCCATCTGCATATCTGAGGTTATTGATATATTTCCTGGCAATCTTGATTCCAGCTTGTGCTCCATCCAGCCTGGCATTTCCCATGATGTACTCTGCATATAAGTTAAATAAGCAGGGTGACAATATACAGCCTTGACATAATCCTTTCCCAATATGGAACTAGTCAGTTCCATGTCTGGTTCTAACTGTTGCTTCTTGACCTGCTTGCAGGTTTCTCAGGAGGTAGGTAAGGTGGTCTGGTATTCCCATCTCTTTAAGAATTTTCCACAGTTTGTTGTGATCCACATAGTCAAAGGCCTTAGTGTAGTCACTAAAGCAGAAGTAGATAATTTTCTGGAACTCTCTTGCTTTTTCTATGATCCAATGGATTTCTGGTTCCTCTGGCTTTTCTAAATCCAGCTTGAGCATCTGGAAGTTCATGGTTCACATACTATTGAAGACTCGCTTGGAGAATTTTGAGCATTACTTTGCTAGTGTGTGAGATGAGTGCAATTGTGTGGTAGTTTGAGCATTCTTTGAGATTGCCTTTATTTGGGATTGGAATGAAAACTGACATTTTCCAGTCCTGTGGCCACTGCTGAGTTTTCCAAATTTGCTGGTGTATTAAATGTAGCATTTTCACAGCACCATCTTTTAGGATTTGAAATAGCTCAATTGGAATTCCATCACCTCCATGAGCTTTACTCATAGTGATGCTTCCTAAGGCCCACTTGACTTCACATTCCAGGATGTCTAGCTCTAGGTAAGTGATCACACCATTGTGGTTATCTAGGTCATGAAAAGATTTCTTGTATAGTTGTTCTGCGTATTGTTGCCTCTTCTTAATATCTTCTGCTTCTGTTAGGTCCATACCACTTCTGTTGTTTATTGTGCCATGAACTGCTCCCTTGGTATCTCTAATTTTTTTGAAGAGGTCTCTAGTTTTTCCCATTCTATTGCTTTCCTCTATTTCTTTGCATTGATCACTGAGGAAGGCTTTCTTATCTCCTCTTGCTATTCTATGGAACTCTGCATTCAGATAGGTATATCTTTCCTTTTCTCCTTTGCTTTTCACTTCTCTTCTTCTCTCGGCTATTTGTAAGGCCTCCTTAGACAACCATTTTGCCTTTTTGCATTTCTTTTTCTTGGGGATGGTCTTGATCACTGCCTCCTGTACAACGTCATGAACCTCCATCCATAGTTCTTCAGGCACTCTGTCTATCAGATCTAATCCCTTGAATCTATTTGTCACTTCCACTGTATAATCATAAAGGATTTGATTTAGGTCATACCTGAATGGTCTAGTGGTTTCCCCTACTTTCTTCAATTTAAGTCTAAATTTCCCAATAAGGAGTTCATGATCTGAGCCACAGTCAGCTCCTGGTCTTGTTTTTGCTGACTGTATAGAGCTTCTTCATCTTTGGCTGCAAAGAATAATCAATCAGATTTTGGTATTAACCATCTGGCGATGTCCATATGTAGAGTCTTCTTTAGTGTTGTTGGAAGAGGGTGCTTGCTATGACCAGAGCGTTCTCTTGACAAAGCTCTGTCAACCTTTGCCCTGCTTCATTCTGTACTCCAAGGCCAAATTTGCCTGTAATTCCAGGTGTTTCTTGACTTCCTACTTTTGCATTTCAGCCCCCTATAATGAAAAGAACATCTTTTTTGGATGTTAGTTCTAGAAGGTCTTGTAGATCCTCATAGAACCATTCAACTTCAGCCTCATCAGCATTACTGGTTGGGGCACAGACTAGGATTACTATAATATTGAATGGTTTACCTTGGAAATGAACAGAGATCATTCTGTCATTTTTGAGATTGCATCTGTTGACTAAGAAGGATGTACAACTTGAGAGTTGTGAGTTAAGTTTTATTTGGGGCAGAATGAGGACTGCAGCCTGGGAGTTAGCTTCTCCGATAGCTCTGAGAGACTGCTCCAAAGCAGCAGTGGGGGAAAGTCAATATATAAGGTTTTGGTGAAGGGAGAGTTCAATACCATGAAGCACTCAATTTACAAAAGGTTTTCTGTTACTCATGAGGATCTGATGTCACCATGAAGGGATTTATTGCTTCCCTAGATATGAGGAGATACAAGGATTGAGATCATAAAATCTGTTCCTAAAAACATCCAACTATCTAAAGACCTGTCACACCAGATTCCCTGGAGCACAGAGTGCCTCACTCCTCCCCGAACTCCCTCAGGGATTGTTGAAGGCGAACAGCTATAGCAGCATGGGGTTCAATCTCAATAGAGGCAGATGGCAAATGCCTTTGTTGTTCAGTCATTGGCAATGCTCTTGGTAAGTGCCAATTTGTAGTTGACACATGCAAGTATTGCATTTCGGACTCTTTTGTTGACTATGAGGACTACTCCACTTATTCCAAGGCATTCTTGCCCACAGTAGTATATATAATGGTCATCTGAGTTAAATTCACCCTTTCCAGTCCATTTTAATTCGCTGATTCCTAAAATGTCAGTGTTCACTCTTGCCATCTCCTGTTTGACTGCTTCTAGTTTACCTTGATTCACGGATCTAATATTCCAGATTCCTATGCAATATTGTTCTTTACAGCATCAGACTTTACTTTCATCACCAGTCACATCCACAGCTGGGTGCTATTTTACTTTGGTTCCATCTCTTCATTCTTTCTGGAGTTATTTTTCCACTGTTCTCCAGTAGCATTTTGCACCTACCGACCTGGGGAGTTCAGCTTTCAGTGTCATATCTTTTCAGCTTTTCATACTGTTCATGGGGTTCTCAAGGCAAGACTATTGAAGTAGTTTGCCATTTCCTTCTCCAGTGGACCATGTTTTGTCAGAACTCCCCACCATGAACCATCCATCTTGGGTGGCCCTATATGGCATGGCTCATGGTTTCATTGAATTAGACAAGTCTGTGGTTCATGTTATCAGTTTGATTAGTTTCCTGTGATTGCGGTTTTCATTTTGCCTGTCCTTTGATGAAAAAGGATTAGAGGCTTATGGAAGCTTCCTGATGGGAGACTTTCTGAGGAGGAAACTGGGTCTTGTTCTGATGGGAAGGGCCTAGCTCAGTAAATATTTAATCCAATTTTCTGTTGATGGGTGGGGCTGTGTTCCCTCCCTGCTATCTGGCCTGAGGCCAAACTATGGCAGAGATAATGAAGATAATAGGGACCGCCTTCAAAAGGTTCCATGTAGGTATTGCTGCACTCAGTGCCCCTGACCCTGCAGCAAGCCACTGCCAACCCATGCCTCCACCCCTCCGGAGACTCCTGGACATTCCTGGTCAAGTCTGGGTCAGTCTCTAGGGGAGTCACTGCTCCTTTCTCCTAGGTCCTTATGCACACAGGTTTTGTTTATGCCCTCCAAGAGTCTGTTTCCCCAGTCCTGTGTGAGTTCTGGCGGCTGAATGGTGGGATTAATGGTGACCTCCTGCAAGAGGGCTTATGCCATACCCAGGTCCGCTGCACCCAGAGCCCCTGCCCTGGTGGCTGGCCACTGCTGACCTGTATCTCTGCAGGAGACACTCAAACACTCAAAGGCAGGTCTGGCTCAGTCTCTGTGGGGTCTCCTGGTGCACACAAGGATTTGTTTGAGCCATCCAAGCATTTCTGGCGGGTATGGAGTTTGACTCTAAATGCAGTTTAGTCCCTCCTGTCGTCTTGATGGGGCTTCTCCTTTGCCCTTGGACATGGGGTATCTCTTTTTGGTGGGATCCAACATTCTCCATCAACGGTTGTTCAGAAGTGAGTTGCAATTTTGGAGTTCCCTCAGGAGAAGATGAGCATGTGTCCTTCTACTCTGTCATGCTTCCCTGATAACTCAGTTGGTCACGAATCTGCCTGCAATGCAGGAGACCTCAGTTCGATTCCTGGGTCAGGAAGATCTGCTGGAGAAGGAATAGGCAACCCACTCCAGTATTCTTGGGCTTCCCTTGAGGCTCATCTGGTAAAGAATCCACCTGCAATGTGGGAGACCTGGGTTTGATCCCTGAATTGGGATGATCCCCTGGAGAAGGAAAAGGCTACCCAATCCAGTATTCTGGCCTGGAGAATTCCAGGGAGTGTATAGTCCATGGGGTGGCAAAGAGTTGGAACAGGAATGAGTGACTTTCACTTTCAAATAGGATTAGAACTTAACAATAGAAAGCTCTTACCAGAACACTGCCATAATATACATTTTAAGATAACAGGATTACTCAGAAAGTTTTCAAGAAGGAGAAACTGTCCTCAAGCAGGATACATTGTTATTATATAATCCTTAGTACAGAGTTTAAGCTGAGTTGTTTCATTGTGTAGTCATCAGCTTCAGGCTTAAAGAAAAAAATGCTTGTCCTTTTCTCCTCCTTGAGAACTCCAGACTCCTATCTCCTCCTCGAGAGTCACAGACCCATGTCTCCTCCTTGGGGACCCCGGACTTCTTGTCAACCTGCCTAGGAATTGACTCTCTCAATGGATTGCCATTTCCTACTCCAGGGGGTCTTACTGACCCAGGGATCGAACCCGTCCCCTGCATCTTCTGCATTAGCAGACAAATTCTTTCCACTGAGTCACCTGGGAAGCCCCATATTTAAGATCAAAGATCTAGATTTTATCTTATGAGTCATTCATTCTCTTTTTGTAACTATAAAAGACTTATTCAGGATACAGGAATGCAGTGTAATTAAAAAAAAAAAAAAAAAAAAACCAGCTGCCTGTGTGTCTCTTTTTAAAGTTTTCTTGAGTGATTTTGTGTGGTGGCAATAAATGTGTCCACCCCTGAAAGTAACACGGAAAGGACCACATCTTACTAATATTGCTTCATTTATCTACATTTGAATCTTAAAATAGTATCTCAGTACTGGACATAAAATGGCTTAAAGTGTGCTGACAAATGCCTTAGAATTGTTTGCATTTTTCTAACAATACTATCAAACTGATTGTATTAAAAATCCTTTATTTTAGAACATCTAAATGCTTTTGCTGAGTGGTGCCTATTGCTGAGTGCTCTCTTTCTAGGCTGAAGAGTATGTTAGAGCATGTGCTTACTCCAAGAAAGACATTAGTCATCATTAAAAGAAGCACTGACACCATATAAGTGCATCCCCAAAATGACATAGTGGCATTCTTCTTTCTCTTACACTGTCACTGCTGATTAGGATTTTCTTTCTTGAAACTTTATTTTATCCCCTTTTGTTCAGGGCTTTTTTTTTTAATTCCTGAAAAAACGTCATTCAGGAAAGACATACACAGCAAAAGAAACTGCACCTATAACATAACTAACAATATAAAACACATTATGGAATTCTCAGCTAACTATTTTATCTAATACAACAGAAAAACACAGATTAAGCAAATGATTAATAAATAATAGGGTGAAAATAGTGACTCTGAAAGGAATCTTGCTTTAAGAGTCTATAGGCCTCAAAAAGGATACAGTAAGAGATCAAGAGATCTGAATAAAATTTCTCTAAATATTAATTACATAGTCCCAAAGCTTTTTTAAAACTAAGACCACCATATCTCAGTAACAGTCATTTTTCATTAAATTTCAAATTTTTTCTCTCATTTCTTAAGTAAGAAGACAGATAGACAAATCACTGCAAACTTAAGAAATAGTTAAGTCTGTCTTTTCACCTTGCTTATAGTTTCCTTCATTGTTCAAAAGCTTTTAAGTATAATTAGGACCCATTTGTTTATTTTTGCTTTTATTTCCATTGCTCTGGGAGGTGGGTTATAGAGGATCCTGCTGTGATTTATGTCGGAGAGTGTTTTGCCTACGTTCTCCTCTAGGAGTTTTATATTATCTGCTCTTACGTTTAGATTTTTAATCCATTTTGAGTCTATTTTTGTGTATGGTGTTAGAAAGTGTTCTAGTTTCATTCTTTTACAAGTGGTTGACCAGTTTTCCCAGCACCACTTGTTAAAGAGGTTGTCTTTTCTCCATTGTATATTCTTGCCTCCTTTGTCAAAGATAAGGTGTCCATAGGTGTGTGGGTTTATCTCTGGGCCTTCTACATTGTTCCATTGATCTATATTTCTGTCTTTGTGCCAGTACCATACTGTCTTGATGACCGTGGCTTTGTAGTAGAGCCTGAAGTCAGGCAGCTTGATTCCTCCAGTTCCATTCCTCTTTCTCAAGATTGCTTTGGATAGGATATTCGAGATTTTCTATCTTTCCATACAAATTGTGAAATTATTTGTTCTAGTTCTGTGAAAAATACCGTTGGTAGCTTGAGAGGGAGTGCATTGAACCTATAGATTGCTTTGGGTAGTATACTCATTTTCACTGTATTGATTCTTCTGACCCACGAACATGGCATATTTCTCCACCTATTTGTGTCATCTTTGATTTTTTTCATTCGTGTTTTATAGTTTTCTATATATAGGTCTTTTGTTTCTTTAGGTAGATATATTCCTAAGTATTTTATTCTTTTCATTGCAATGGTGAATGGAATTGTTTCCTTAATTTCTCTTTCTGTTTTCTCATTGTTAGTGTATAGGAATGCAAGGGATTTCTGTGTGTTAATTTTATATTTTGCAACTTTACTATATTCATTGATTAGCTCTAGCAATTTTCTGGTAGAGTCTTTAGGGTTTTCTATGTAGAGAATCATGTCATCTACAAACAGTGAGAGTTTTACTTCTCCTTTTCCAATCTGGATTCCTTTTATTTATTTATTTTTTCTTCTCTGATTGCTGTGGCTAAAACTTCCCAAACTATGTTGAATAGTAGTGGTGAGAGTGGACGCCCTTGTTTTGTTCCTGATTTTAGGGGATATTTTTTCAATTTTTCACCACTGAGGATAATGTTTGCTGCGGGTTTATCATATATGGCTTTTTATTATGTTGAGGTATGTTCCTTCTATGCCTGCTTTCTGAAGGGCTTTTTATCATAAATGAATGTTGAATTTTGTCAACGGATTTTTCTGCATCTATTGAGATAATCATATGGTTTTTATCTCTCAGTTTGGTAATGTGGTGTATTACGTTGATTAATTTGTGAATATTGAAGAATCCTTGCATTCCTGGGATAAAGCCCACTAGGTCATGATATATGATCTTTTTAATATGTTGTTGGATTCTGTTTGCTAGAATTTTGTTGAGGATTTTTACATCTATGTTCATCAGTGATATTGGCCTGTAATTTTCTTTCTTTCTTTTTTCTTTTCTTTTTTTCTTTTCTTTTTTTTGTGTGTGGCATCTTTGTCTGGTTTTGGTATTAGGATGATGGTGGTCTCATAGAATGAGTTTGGCAGTTTACCTTCCTCTGGAAGAGTTTGAGTAGGATAGGTGTTAGCTCTTCTCTAAATATTTAGTAGAATTCACCTGTGAAGCCATCTAGTCCTGGGTTTTTATTTGTTGGAAGATTTTTGATTACAGTTTCTATTTCCATGCTTGTGATAGGTTTGTTAATATTTTTTATTTCTTACTGGTTCAGTTTTGGAAGGTTATACTTTTCTAAGAATTCGTCCATTTCTTCCAAGTTGTCCATTTTATTGACATATAGTTGCTGATAGTAGCTCTTATGAATCTATGTATTTCTGTGTTGTCTGTTGTGATTTCTCCATTTTCATTTCTAATTTTGTTGATTTGATTCATCTCCCTTTTTTTCTTGATGAGTCTGGCTAATGTTTTGTCTATTTATTTATCTTCTCAAATAACCAGCTTTTAATTTTGTTGATTTTAGCTATAGTCTCCTTTGTTTCTTTTTCATTTATTTCTTCCCTAATTATTATGATTTCTTTCCTTCTACTAACCCTGGGGTTCTTCATTTCTTCTTTTTCTAGTTTCTTTAGCTGTAAAGTTAGGGTATTTATTTGATTTTTCTCTTGTTTCTTGAGGTAAGCTTGTATTGTTATGAACCTTTCCCCAGCACTGCTTTTATTGAATCCCATAGGTTTTGGGTTGTCATGTTTTTGTTTTTTTCTATGCATATTTTGATTTCTTTTTTGACTTCTTCTGTGATTTGTTGGTTATTCAGAAGCATGTTGTTTAGCCTCCATATGTTTGTATTTTTTATAGTTTTTTTTTCCCTGTAGTTGACATCTAATCTTAACACATTGTGATCAGAAAAAAATTTTTGAAATTATTTCAATTTTTTTGAATTTACCAAGGCTAGATTTATGGCCCAGGATGTGATCTATCTTGGAGAATGTTCTGTGTGCACTTGAGGAAAAGGTGAAATTTATTGTTTTGGGGTGAAATGTCTATAGATATCAATTAAGCCTAACTGGTCCATTGTGTCATTTAAAGTTTATGTTTCCTTGCTAATTTTCTGTTTAGTTGATCTATCCATAGGTGTGAGTGGGGCATTAAAGTCTCCCACTATTATTGTGTTACTGTTAATTTCCCCTTTCATACTTGTTAGTGTTTGCCTTACATATTTTGGTCCTCCTATGTTGGGTGCATATATATTTATAATTGTTATATCTTCTTCTTGGATTGATCCTTTGATCATTATGTAGTGTCCTTCTTTGTCTCTTTTCACGGCCTTTATTTCAAAGTCTATTTTATCTGACATGAGTATTGCTACTCCTGCTTTCTTTTGGTCTCCAGTTGCATGAATTGTCTTTTTCCAGCCCTTCACTTTCAGTCTGAATGTGTCCCTTATTTTGAGGTGGGTCTCTTGTAGAGAGCATATATACAGGTCTTGTTTTTGTGTCCATTCAGCCGGTCTTTGTCTTTTGGTTGGGGCATTCAACCCATTTACATTTAAGGTAATTATTGATAAGTATGATCCCATTGCCATTTACTTTGCTTTGGGTTCAAGTTTACAAACCTTTTCTATGTTTCCTATCTAGAGAAGATCCTTAAGCATTTGCTGAAGAGCTGGTTTGGTGTTGCTGAATTCTCTCAGCTTTTGCTTGTCTGTAAAGCTTTTGATTCCTCCTTCGTGGCACTAGGTTTTCTTCATGTTCAGTTTCCACCATGGGGGCTTGCGCTGAGTTGGGCTTCTGCTGTGCTTGGCCTCCATCTCGCAGGAGCCAAGCTGAGGTTGTTTCAGATAGGTTAAATTCAAGAAACAGCACCATAGATGTCAGAGGAGTGTGTAATATCCACGATTCTGTCTTGCTGCAGCAAAAATTTGAAGTGATGGATGGATTGGTGTTACAGCTCAGTTTTATTTGGAAAGCAAAGGAAAATACATCCTCAAGGAGTGAGGACAGACTGATCTAAAAGACACGAAGAGAAGAGAAGCCAGAGGCTCAGTTTTGGCTCCTCTTTTTATATGTTTTTCTCCTCCCCCTGAGCTTGCCTTGTGTAAACTGGGCTAGCTAGGAGGGCTGTTTTCTTCACCTGAGGTTCTCACTCCAGTCCTCGGAACTTCCTTTGTTCTATTTTCATGGGTTTTTTCCTTTCTTTGTCTTTTAGCCACTGCTATTTTGGACTCCTTTTTCCTATTCTAACTACTTAACACTTACATTTTGTGACAAAGGAGAGATGATTTAAATTAAAAAAAAAAAAAAAAGCCAACAACGACTCTGGAGGCCCAGGTCTGAGCTCTGCCTTCACCTTCACCCTCCGCTATGTGGACGGGGAGATCCTCCCAGACAATGCTAGGTGCTCCAGGAAGGTCAGCCACAGTCAGCGACAGTCAATGATCCAGAAACCACTGCACCATGAGTGTCTCTACGCTGAGCCCCACCAGTGCCTTGGGCAGTGTCTCAGGGCTTCTGCAAGTGATCTCCCTGCTCGGCCTGGTTCTGCCTCTGCTCAAGGCAGTACAGCTTTACCTGTGCAGACAGTGGCTGCTCAAAACCCTTCATCAGTTCCCATCTCCTCCTTCCCACTGGCTCTAGGGTCACAAGCAGGAGGTAGGATGGAGCTGTACTGGGGATTGGAAGGGCCACTAGGGGCAGGGATGTAGAGCATGGTTATGGTCAATGAGTTCATACCTTGTCCTATGCTTGTCTGGAAGCACTGACATCAATATGATGGATCAGCCCTGTGGGTTCACTGCCCGGCAGACAACAGAGAGATATCTAAGACAGTGTCAGGTCACAGGACAATAGCTCACCTGCTGGGTAGTGTTATGTCAGCTATAAGACAAACCTGCTTGCCTTGACCAGACTGAGGGATTTTGCAACTCGTGATTTCAGTTGTTGGCACACAGGAGCAAGGTTTCCAGGATGGGGCCCGGTAAAGAGAAATGACATTCGAGTTTCACCATCAACAGGGTGAGTTTGCCTGCCTGGTGTCCTTTCTCTGGATTATGAACTCTTGGAACTGAGCCTGTAATCCCCTTCACCCCCAGCACCCAGCACAGAGGGGTGTCAGACCATTGTGTGGAGGGACAGAAAGAGGAAAAGGAGCAGCTTTCAGGCTAGGAGGGGCAGTATTGCCACACTCATTGGCAGCACTGGCCTGTGAGGTGGGGGATCTCTGAGCAAAGTCAGATGGAGAGGGTTCACCAAGGGTCTATGGCTTAAACAAGTGTTTGGCGACAATCACAGATTGCAGAGAGCTGAGGCCCCTCTTTCTTGGCTGCATGATTAGCGCAGAGTGGAGACAAAGACAAGAACTGGAAACATCTAAGTCCCATGAGGGCTGGCCCAGTATCTCTCTCTCCTTCCTAATTTCCTGCACCGCAGGTTACTCAGGGTCCACCCCACCTGCCTGTGCATTCCAGCCTCTGGGAGTTGGCTCCCATGGGCCCTCTCCTTGGAAGGACCTTGTCCCTCTTTTCTATTCACCAAGGCCCAACCCCAAGCCATCTCCTCTTAGGTATTTTTCTTGGTCACCCAGGAGTGAAGAGGAAAACTCTTTGTCTTTTGCAGATCCTTCTCATAAGGCAGAGCTGACTAGATTCAGCTATTTCTATATGCAATGTCATAGCTATGAGCTCCTTCTGGGAAAGCCTGCCTCTGGTTCATCTTTGTAACCCAAAAGCATCTTGGTAGATGATGACTTGATTAATGAGCAAGTTCAGGACAAAGAGCTTTCTAAGACGGGTCTGAGTTAAGCACCCTTCCCAAAGCTTCCCTGAGGCTTCGTCTTCCCTCCATGATGAGATTCATGATGCCCTCCTGTTGTGGCCACTTGATCTCTCAGTCTGCTCCACTCCCCTGCAGGCTCCAAACAGACAAGCATCTAGAGCTGCATCCTAGTTCAGTGCTTTAAATCTGTTCCTGGCACATAGTAAATGCTCAATAAACACAAGCTTAGTGAAAGAACATGACCCACAGTAGACAAATTGCCTCAGAGCTCCTGAGTCCTGATGGGAGAAGGATGCAGGCAGAGATCAGATACAGAAGTCATTGAAGTAAAGACGATTTGACTACAGAACATGCTGGGGACCAACCGCTGATGAGAAATCCAGATGTAACAAAACAAAGCTGAGACTCCAAAGTTGAGGAGAAGCAGTTGCTCTGTGGTGAAGAGGACAGGCCACCAGCTAGAGGGAAGAACATAAGCAAAAGCCTTGAGAGTGAGCAGGTGGAGCCAGTGCAAGGAGCGCTGGCAGCAGCATCGTGGGGGCAGAGCAGTGGGTCCTGTGAAATTGCCAGCCCTACAAGGGCAACAATAGAGACAGTAAAACATAAAGGAAAGGGATTTGTGGTCCACACTCAGGAGTTTACAAAGATTCCTCTAGGCAATGGGAAGTGCACAAATATTTCTGAATATTAATAAATGATATGAGATTTAAAAATCCAACTATTTTCACAATGCTATTTCAAAACCATTTTCATATATACACCCTGAATCTGTCCCACAACTATGCACACACTCAATATGTAAAATAATATTATACACACATATAGTTTAACTTTTTTCACTTGGCCACATATATTCTAAATACCCTTTCATATTAACATTTACATGTATGCTGTGACAGTATTGAAGATATATAACAGTCAGTATGGCAAAATGAAATTAAATCATAGCTTAATTTTTTAAATATAGTCTATTTTTTCTTCTTCAAATAAACAAAATAAGACAAAACTGTTTACCAAGTGATATGAATTATCATTAATTGCTCATGCAAATTTTATCCAAATGACTTTCAAAAGTTTTGTGCACCAAGGAATCAACCCCTGATGTAGGTATCTGTGAGCAGTTTGTAGTGGTGGCCTAGGTCTACTCAACAATGGGAGAGAATCTGGTCTAAGCATCAAAGATGGACAGCCAGCAAGGTCTGGATCAGAGCCCAAGTCATAAGAAATAGTTCTAAACTCTTAGTTCTGCTGATGGATCCAGGGTAATCTCCTGATATCCTTGACACGACTCCAACCCTGGCACTGAAAGAAGGGTTTTATTGATTAGTCTTTCCTTTGCTTACGGTTCCAAGATGACAGTGAGCTGCAAGTCCTACTGAAAAGGGTAGAGAAATACCTGAGTGCATGTGTTCGCTGGCTGTAGGGGACAATGGCCATAGTTCTGATCTATGACCCTGACTATATGAAGATGGTCCTGGGGAGATCAGGTGAGAGGGAAACCCTCAGCAGGAGAAAATCTTCCCTTGAGTACATGCCCCTGGGTGTGAAATTTCAGAAGAGACTGGCCCTTCAGACATCAAAGCCTGAACTCTTTCAAACATTCTTCAACCCATGGGCCAGACTAAAAACAATATTATTTACTACTTCTAAATGCTCAAACACCTGGGTGAGGCTGCTTTCTCTTTTATTTCTTACTTTCTTTCTTATTACAGCCAAATTGAGGTGATCCCAGATCTGAAAGACAATTCCCTATCCACACTGATCAAGGTTGAGCACCTCTCACAGTTGCTTCTCCTTGGTCATGGGATGGACAAACCACCATAAATTATAGTACACCCACAGGTTCTGTCTTATTCTAAGGCATTGAACAGAGCTAATGTTTCATGACAATTCACCATTCTTGGTCCTGTGGATGTTCTGTTCCCAGAACACTGAGTCTGCTTTCCTGGGCTCACAGTGACTATCCGGACAGAGAGAGTCAGGGATGGGAGGTAAGTGGGGGGTATATTGAGACAGACTGCCATCTGACAAGCACCAGAAAGGGGAGGAAGCCCATGGCCTGGACCTCAGCTGCTCTGGGGGCTCCCTGACTTTTTTGATCCCCTCAACTTTTCTTCCTTACTTTTCAGGCCCAAAATCTCATAATATCTACAGATTCCTGATTCCCTGGATTGGTAAGTACATTTAAATACAACAATGTTCCCCCTACTAGTTAGGTTAAAAAGAGCTTCCACTTTGCATAATGGAGAACTGCTGCCAGGCACCCAGTTACCACCTCCATCTCTGAATCAAACCTATTTCTCTTCTTCCAACACAACATTCATCCTTTGTAATGGTGCTGAGAGCCCTCCTGAAGCTGAGCCTCTTCTTCATCTCTTCTCTGCTCTTTCCAATGTTCTCAGCCTGAATTTTAGATAAGTACTTCTATCACCTGCCCCACCCCCCACTACTGTTTATCCACTTCTATCTCACTGCTGTCATAATCATGTCAGCATGATTATGGGACAGACATACTGGAAATTCACATCCTTGAAATGTACTGCCTTTCCAACTCTTGCTTTTCATGAGCCTTCTCCTGACATATTTGGTTCCTCCCAAGTTGGCCCCAGTGTCCCCGATGCCCATACACACCCATCTGTGGTCCAGGGAAAGCTTTGCTGCTGTTGGAGCGGCAGACATTGTTCTAGCATTGGTGGATGCTGACCCCAGCCTTCCACTATGGCATTCTGAAGCCCTACATGGGACTCATGGCCAACTCTGTCCAAAGGATGCTGGTGAGTTCAACCCTTGTTGCCAGTACCCACTCACATTCAATAAAATTGACAAAGTTCACTTTCAGACACTTGTGTCCCTCAGACAACCATCAGATACAGTCCCCAGAATGATGAATTTAGAAATTCATAAGAGACAGTGCCCACCAAAACTGAATGGGACAGAGGAGCACTC
Organism: Muntiacus reevesi; assembly: GCF_963930625.1. Taxonomy (NCBI): domain Eukaryota; kingdom Metazoa; phylum Chordata; class Mammalia; order Artiodactyla; family Cervidae; genus Muntiacus; species Muntiacus reevesi. The sequence continues at coordinate 158,145,572 of NC_089249.1, forward strand.
AGGCACCAACTTGGATCCACAATTTGTTCCTCAACAAAGGAAAGGAGGTTATTCAGGGTGCACATTCCTCTCATCTCCAAGTCTTCAACACAACAGACTAGAAAAAGGACAGCAGCACAAATTGGCCATGACTGGCTTGAGCAATGACAGATTCCGTGTAAGAGTAGACTTCCCAGAATGTTACTCAGGTGGGCTCTACGTGGGTTCAGGGCTTCTTAGTAGCACTGAGTCACTCATGGGAGCAAATAAAATCAGGTCTACACTCAAAGAGTTGGGTCCTCACAAACGTCATCTCTGATCCAGACCAGGTACCACTTGGGCTCAGCTAATATTGGATAAATGAAAGGAACTGAAGTAAGTCAAGCCCCTTCCTAGGAGCCCTAAGAGAGCTTCTTAGGCTTTTCCTTGCCCTTAAATATTTGCTTACTAGTGTCAGACATCACCTGACCAACTGTTGATTTCAATTTCCCCTTTGTCCCCAAGAAACTATGCTTTTTGCTCTGCCACAAGATGTTTACCATCATAAGTTACTGCTAAAATTCAGAATTAATTCAAATATTATGAGAGAACATGTCAATTTATATAGTAAAATATTCATAGAAAACTGGCATCATATCACACACATATGTTACAGCCTCAGTTGCTAAAGCACATCTGCTTAGAGAGTGAGGAAATAACAAGCAAATAAGTAGAGACAGAGAGGGACTGGCCTTGTCAGCACAGGCCTTCTGGGAGAGCAGAGCAGAGTCAATCCACCTCCCTCCACAGGACAGGTGGGAGGAACTCATCAGACAGGACTCACATGTAGAGATCTTCAGACATGTCTCCTTGATGACCCTGGACACCATCATGAAGTGCACCTTCAGCCTCCAGGGTAGCATCAATACTGACAGGTCAGTGACAGCACTTCAACGGCAGGGTCCCATTGTCACCAGTTGGGGAGGACTTATCTGAGAGCCAGTAAGGTCAGCAGGGATGTTTCTCAGCACAAAAATTAATGTAGAGAAGCATGGATCATGGTCAAATACCACTTAGACTGTTTTTTACTCAGTCACAGGTCTCTGATTCCTACACAGGGAAAAGCCTGGCCCCTCAGGACTCTTGTAAATACTGAGGATTTTCAAGGGTAAGACAGAAATGACAATGCCTCAGTGTTGCCTGTCCCTACTGACTGAGGAGTCCTCGATCCAGAGCCCTAATCCCTCTTCAGGTCAGAGGCCCCTCAACTCCAGTCTCTTCTACATCCTCTCCCTTCAGGAATTCCCAGTCCTACTTCCAGGCCATCAGGGATCTCAACAATCTGATATTTTGATATATATTGAACTCAACAGTTCTGATATTCCAAATGAAAAATATACTCCACCAAAACGACTTCATCTACAGGCTGACCCCTGAAAGCTGGAACCATCAGGTCTGCCAGCTCGCCCATCAACACGCAGGTTCTTCTCCTTCTCATGGGCTGTTCCACACACCTTCATCAGGCACATGTGAAAGGGCCTGGGCTTGACCCCTCAGGCAGAGCCCAGACTCCTGCTTCCTCTTCAGGAGTTGACACACACCTGCATGCTGCAGGGACCGGGAACCCAGAGGTCAGGGTGTCAGGTATTGAATAGGGAGTTCCAGGAGTTACCATGTTGGTGATGACTGAGATCCCCTCCCAGCAGCATTCTGACAGAGCATCCATGGGCTGTGTTACTGCAGGGATTGCTGCCTGGAGTAGATGATGCTGGAGTTCTCAGTCCTGACATGCTCACCCAGTCCCACCCTCACCCATATCGACCTGGCACCCAGATTGGGCCTGAGGGGCAGATGGGTCTATGGGGATGGCAGATGGCATATGGTCCCCCAGAGTCCTCAATTCTGGCTGGGAACCACTGTTCTGGGACAGACACAGTGATCAAGGAGAAGAAGGCTCACCTGTAGAAGGAGGGAGAGCTGGAGATAGTGAGGAGCAGGAGGCACTTGGACTTCCTGGACATCCTCCTCTTTGCCAGAGTGAGTGTGGGCAGGAGAGGCCTGAGCCTTTGGGCAGAAGTACACAGGAAGGGCAGACCCTGCACTCTGGCCCTGCCTCCACAGATGGAGAATGGGAGCAGCTTGTCTGATGAGGACCTCTGTGCCAAAGTGGACACGTTCATGTTCAAGGGTAACAGCACTACAGCCAGTGACATTTCCTGGATCCTCTATACGCTGGCTTCCCACCCTGTGCATCAGCAGAGGTGCCAAGAAGAGAGCCAGAGCCTCCTGGGGGATGGTGCTTCCATCACCTGGTGAGTGTCTAGGAGATGGAAGAACACTGTCCCACCTGAGCTAGGGAGAATCCCTGGTTGTCCTATCCTGTCCACCCATAGATGCATTTCTTTTCAGGGACCACCTGGACTAGATGCCCTATACCACCATGTGCATCAAGAAGGCACTGAGACTCTATCCACCAGTGCCCAGCACAGCCGGAGAGTTGAGCAAGCCCATCACCTTCCCTGATGGACTGATGGACGCTCTTTACCTGCAGGTATGAACTTCACCTCACCACTCACCTAAGTCCACTCCAAGATCACACAGGACCTCAGAGCCCCACATGGGCTCTTCCAGTTCTGGAATGGCATGACTGTGTTTTTGTCTCAAGATAGTTAATATTTGCTTTGAAGTATGGACGACTTTTGAAAAGTGCTTGATGCAGAATCTGAAGCAGCAAATGCTCAATAAGCAACTGATGGACTTTGAATGCGGTCTTGTAATGGAGTCCTAGAGTTCTAATTCCTTGAGTTGTAAAGGCTTGAAGCAAAAGCAGAGAGAAACAGGTGGAGATTGTTTTTTCCATATGGGGTCTAAGGAGGGAGTTCAGTGAAATCACCGCCAGGGGTCACACGGACTTCTTTTTGAGGCCTTCCTGTGGATGGTAGAGAGCATCTGATGATCTGCCATGGCTGGAGGCCAACCATCAGCTCCCCTCCCAGTGGGCCTGAATCCCAGCCCTGCCACTTCCTAACTATGAGATCATAGACACATCCGTTAACTTCTCAAGGCTCAGGTGCTTCTTCTCCACCTGGGGATAAGATGGCCTTCCTTGAGGGCTGTGTGAGTACTAAATGAGCTACTGCACATTTCCAAAGGGTCGTGATGGCACTTGATAAATGTGACTTGTCATCTGAGTTGCTCTTGTATGTAAGTCTCCAATTCTTTAACTTCTCAGTCCTGGGTCCTGGTTACCTACTCCTAATCAGTGATCATGTGATTTGTCACGCCCAGCCCACCAGTCTTGCAAGAGCATCATTTCATTCAGAGTGATGGAGAGTGATCCCAGACACTTTGTGCCATCGCAAGTCCGCTGTTCCATGGGGACCATCAGGTTTCTCTCTCTCCTCCCTTCCCCACAGGATTCATACTGATCCTCTCCTTTTATGGGTTTCATCACAACCCAAAGGTGTAGTCAAACCTGGAGGTAAGATGATAGCGGGAGGAGTGAATGGGATGCTCTCTCCACACCAACCCCTTCTCCTGCTCCTCCTCTGGGATTCTTGTCCCCTGGTAGATTGAGGCAAGGAGCTTGACCCCATCTGCCCTGGCCCCGGTGCTCTCTCTGCAGATGTTTGACCCATCCTGGTTTGCACCAGGTTCTACTTGACACAGCCATGCCTTCCTGTCCTTCTCAGGAGCATCCAGGTGAGGCCTCTCTACTTGTGGAAGCAGTTGTCACTGGTTGCTACCCAGTATGTGTGACTGTCTACATTCAGATGTGGTGCATGAAGTTTTGTCCTTGTATGTTGATGTGTTGAGAAGGAGGCATGGGTCTCCAGGTATAAGAAGGCTTTCAGGACCCGCCACAATGACTTTAATCTCCTGACTTCTGCAATGACTGGCTACATTTCCATGTCAGTGCTGTTTCAAAGTATTCTGGGGATTTCCTCACTTTAGGAGGATCACTTTTCAGCATCAGAAGTTTTCATGAAAGTTAATCTTCAGATGCTTATTCCTTTGCAATATCAGTTACCTTAAAAGGTAGATGACTCTTCTCTCTTCCCACATTCCTAGTCAGAGCACTACCTTTTCTGCTTAAATCACCAATCAGCCTCTCATTGTATATATTATCTTTTTTTTTTTTATCATGGGTAACTAGTGGACCATACTGAGCAGATGTAATTCTAGTCAAAAGCAAATAAATTTTGTTTTGGTTAACATGCAGCTATAGATACTTAAGGGCTTCCCTGGTGGCTCAGACAGTAAAGAATTCATCTGTAATTCAGGAGACACGGATTCAATCCCTGGGTTGGGAAGATCCCCTAGAGAAGGGAATGGCTACCCACTCCAGTAGTCTTGCCTGGAGAATTCTCTGAACAGGGGATCCTGGTGGGCTACAGTCCCTGGGGTCATAAAGAGTCGACATGACTGAGAAATGAACACAAAGGTGCTTAAGATGAATAAACTGAGTTTATTGAGATACTGAGATGGATGTTCAATCTCTATACTTGTACTCCGTTTATGAACACATCATTGTACTTGGACTAAGTTGTTTTTTAAGAAAATATATTTACATTTATTTGACTACATCATGTCTTCATTGTGGCATGTGGGACCTTTAGCTGCAGCATGCAAAACTCTTCAGTTGCCAAATATGGGATCTAGTTCACCAGTCAGGGATCAGACCTGGGTTCCCTGCACTGGGAGCACTGAGTCTTAGCCACTGGCCCACCAAGTCCCCGGACTAGGTTTTATTTTATTTTTTTTATGTTTCCATGGATTTGGACTCCCAGCTGTCTTCCTTCTTCCCAGCTGTCCTGGGGGTTCAAATCATATTAGTGATCAGTTACAATTGCCCTTTGAAGAAAGTTACACAGTCAGTGTGTTCTCTATTTCTGTGGGGGACCCTAACAAATCTTTGACTAAATATTCATATAAATGTGATACCTTTTCAAGTTTCTCAAATTCTTTATATGTATGGTGGGTTATACACTGCACTCCCAAATTATACAGTGTCTAACGTTGGCAAAAAGCATAAAGTGGAGGACAAGTAAGTAACTGTGAGAGAAAAACCCACTATTTTGTATTTAACACAAGCATTTGAAAATTTTTTGCATGTAAATACAAAGCACACTTTAAATGATAGTTAAGGTGAATGACACATCCAGAATAACTATGGTGAAACTTATAACTTCATCCCCTGAAGCAGTAACTTTCATAACGCAACTTCTTAGCAAGAACCAGTTTTTTCTTTTTTTCTGAATCTAAAGTTCTGTGAAATTTAAATTGGTGAATCAACCTTCACAGAACAGGTTTGAAGCCACTGTCTTCCTGAATTGGTTCTAGGATTTTATTTAAACCAGCGTCCAGCCCTTCCTTGTAGACATGACTGCATGTCATGCAGTTGCCACTAGAGGGCAGGAGGGACTCAGCAGCTTGATTCCTAGGTCAGAATTAATACATAACATATTGTCACTCCGTTTAGGTTGTTTTCAATTCAATTCAGTTCAGTTCAGTTCAGTCGCTCCGTCACGTCCGACTCTTTGCGACCCCATGAACCGCAGCACGCCAGGCATCCCTGTCCATCACCAACTCTCAGAGCTTACCCAAACTCATCTCCACTGAGTCAGTGATGCCATCAAACCATCTCATCCTCTGTCATCCCCTTCTCTTTCTGCCTTCAATCTTTCCCAACATCAGGGTCTGTTCAAATGAGTCAGCTCTTCACATCAGGTGGCCAAAATATTGGAGTTTCAGTTTCAACATCAGTCCTTCCAATGAACACCCAGGACTGATTTCCTTTAAATTTTGTTTAAATATGAAAGTATGTATTAAGCATGTCTCCGTGTGCCAAGACCTGTGCTAGGAGATGGGAACACAGAGATGATAACGCTGTCCTCCCTCAGAGCTCACTATCAAGACAGACATCATTCACACATCCACTCTTTCACTCATTCATTCATTGAGCAGACTGTAGAAGGTTCGAAGATCTTGGCACTGTGCTAGGCACTGGATGTGATATGTCCTTGAGTTAACACTAATGGTGCCTTGAGGTGCCTTGTGGAGGGGAGAGGTGCAGTGAGCAGAGGTGGTGAAGGTGGTGGTCACTGGATTGAGCCTTGAGCATGTGGTCTGTGGAGGTGGGGGAAGGAACCACAAGAGAAGCTGAGTTGAGGAAGAGGAGTTGTGATAGCTTACAGTAAACTGTATTGGATTCGTGATCTCTGAGGGAGAGAATTTCGTTTTGAGACCAGAGAGGTGGCTTCAGTCACTCAGAGCTTTGTGTGGCAAAAGTTTTATTACTCTCACAAGGGACAGAGAAAGCTTTTGACATAGACATCAGAAGAAGGCAGAGAGTGTTGCTAGTCTTAACAAGGGATTTATATACTTTTTCAAAAGAATGTCTCAAGGTTGTAGAGGTCTTATCAGACCCACTTCCACAACATATATCTTAAGATAATAGGATTAGTCAGAAGGTTCCTGTTAAGAAGGAGAAACATGTTCTGGAACAAGATACATTGTGTTATGCAATCATTAGTACAAGCTTAAGGAAAAACACCCTTGAGCAAGATTTGGCCACCTTGTGAAGAGTTGACTCACTGGAAAAGACCCTGATGCTGGGAGGGATTGGGGGCAGGAGGAAAAGGGGACGACAGAGGGTGAGATGGCTGGATGGCATCACCAGCTCAATGGACATGAGTTTGAGTAAACTCCGGGAGTTGGTGATGGACAGGGAGGCCTGGCATGCTGAGGTTCATGGGGTTGCAAAAAGTCTGACACGACTGAGCAACTGAACTGCCTGACGACTGAGCAAGACGTGTTTTGTTTTGTTTTGTTTTCTGTAATCTTTAGCTCTGGGCTTAAAGAAATTTAGTCTTAGGCAATTTAGATTGTTACCATAACAACTCAGAGCTTTAAAAAAATGTCTTATGTAACTAAGATGAAGGAATGTAAGGGGAAAAAAGAGGTCTGTCCCTTTCTCCTCCTCCTTAAGGGCCCTGGTATCCTTATCAACCTGCGTAAGAAGTTGTTTCCGCTGGACAGGACCCAGATGAGTAAGGAGCAATGCAGAGAGAGCTGTGATGCAGCTGTGGCACTGGGTGGTGTCCTCCTTGTGATGGGGCACAGAGCAGGCCTGGAGCTGCTGTGACTTCAGTAGAGAGAAGGGATGCAGGGAGGCTGAAAAGGTCAGGTAAGGAGACCAAAGGATGGTTAGGGGGTCACTTCTAGGGTAGAATAGGAAGATTCCAGAACAAATTGACTGAAGGGCTGAGGGGAGACAGGAGACCAGTCCATTAATTAACTGGGAGGCAAATGGTCCAGCAGGTTCAGGGTCACTAATTCGTGTCCCAACAAGGAAGTTGTCTGTTGCCATTCTGATTCCTTGCACAATCCTCTCTTGTCCTCTCTGGAAATGGGAACCCCTATTTGTCTGCTATAGAAGGTAAGGACCTGAGCATGCAGCCCACCCGGCCCCATAGAGTGGCCTGGCCTGGCCTAAAACCAGAAACTGCCTGTGAACCAGTGAACAAAGTTCTAATTCACATTTCCTGACTTGCTTGACTTGATTCTGTGCTTAGAGCACAGGTGCTCCCCAACAGGATTTCCTGCTGAGAGCAGAAAGAGCTAGTATTTAGAGAGGTGGGCTTTGTCAGAAGACAGGGGGAGAGTGTGGGCCAAGGCCTAGGTGGCAAGTTCAGTGTGACCTATAGGGAAGGGATCACGGCTTGGTCATGTGGAAGACAGCCCTGAATCCCTGTCTCCAGCAGGGGTCAGAAGCCTCTGCTCACTTCCTTTTCCCATCCTGACCCAGAAACTGCATCGCGAAGCAGTTTGCCATGAATGAGTTGAAGGTGGCTGCGGCCCTTTGGTTTGAACTGGGACCAGATCCCTCAAGAGTCCCAGTGCCCATTCAAAAAACTTGTGTTGAAGTCTAAAAATGGGATCCACTTGTGGCTCAGGAAGATCCTCTGATCCTTTTGTGGACAGCACAAGCTCTGAGGGCCCCTCCTGCCAGCCTGCCCTGCTGTCTCTCTCTCCTGTCCTTGCCTCTTTGCCCACTTCCTGCTTCCATCTGCCCACCTACCAGCCCACCTCATCTCCTGTTTCCTGCCCAGAAGATTTTCTGCCCTTCTCCTCTCACTTTTCTGTAGGCTCCCTATCTGCTTATCTCTCTGTCTGTCTCTGACCCCCTGTATCTCTCACTGTCCACCTGAATCCCAATCATCAGCCCTCCTCCATTCTGTCTACTTTCTCCCTGCGTTTCTCCCCTTCAGCCTGCCTATCTGTCCCTGTATTCATTTCCTTTTGCTGATAAAATAATGTATCACTGCCTCGGGGAATAGGCTCTGACAGCTCTGGAGTGAGATATCTGAAATAGGTTGACCTTGAATAACCAAGATGTTGGCGGGCCCTCTCTCCAGGGATCTAGGACAGGGTCCCACTCTTTGCCTTTTCTGCATTGGGAGCTGTCATCCTTGCATTCCTTGGCTCCTGGGCCCTCCTCCACATTCAAATCCAGCAGCATCTTCAAATGTCCCTCTGCTTCTGTCTTCGCATCATGATCTCTTTAATCATGAATTTGTGATTAGATGAACAATTCAGATAAGACAGGCTTGTTCTCCTGATCTGGGGTTGAGGACAAGGACATCTGGGCAGCTGTTGCTGGACCTGCAAAGTCCTATGTGACTACCATCGGCCTGTCCCCCGCTCTCTCCCATGTGTGATGAGTCTTCCCATGTATCACTCATATGGCTTCCCCTCTCTCGCCCTCCCTGGATAAAGTTCACAATGTCATATGGAGTGTGTGTGTCTTCTCTGAAAGGAGCTGGGAAGGGAGAGGGAAAGGATAGGGAAAGGGAGGGAAAATAGCGGAGAGGACGAGGGGAGATAACACCTACTCTGTGGGACTGGAACCCCAGCAGGGAGAGTATGTCTGACCCCCCTGCAGCCTCTCACTCTGGGTTCCCTCATGCCCCACACCCTGCCCAGCATCTGAGGCTTCTGTGACAGCTGAGTCAGGAGAAAATTCTCATCTTCAAAGGCTCAGAGGGAAGATGATCACACCAGCACCTGTCGGGGAAGGAACCACCCTGCTCTTCTGTGGTAGCTTTCTCACCACATCTGTAGAGGGGCCCAGCCAGCACCCACCCTGTGCTGAGCAGGGAAGACTTTACAGACTTGTCCAGGCACAAAGATCTCCACCCCAGAAGAGATTTGAAAAGAGCCCAGCCTGGCCATGTCACCAGCCCCCTGGCAGCCTTACCTCACAGGCAGAACCTCAGGTTCCTCAGAGGCCACAAGTGATGGGGGCATGTGTGTACTGGACGGCCTGGGAGGAACCAGGTGGGCACAAGTGTTGGCTGCTGGGAGAGGATGTCCGATCCAAATCCAGGACAGCTGGTGGTACCTCCCACACAGGAGAGCACCTTGGAGTCTCTGGTCTTTCTCCTCAGCCACCATGATGGAGGAGGGCCTTCTTCAGCCCTGGTATTTCCAGAGACTAGGAGGGGGTAGTCCTCCTGACACAGGCACTGACCAGAACAAGGCCCGTGCACTCCTCCTCCAGCCTCTCTGCACCCAGCCCTGCTCTCTTCTGGCTCTGTACCCAGGTCCTCCTCCCACCCACCCCTGCCCTTCCTAGCCCAGGGCCCTGGTGCCAGAGGAGACTTCCTGAAGCCCTGGGGCTGCGCTGCTATGGTGCCATGTGCCCCTTGAAGGGGTCTCTCCCCAGCCAGTGCCTGAAGCTGGAACCCTCAGACCAGTTTCCCTTTTCCCCCACTCGCCCCAGGCCCTAGGGCTCAGCGCTAGTTCTTCTGCTGCAAGAATGGGCCAGATGGACATTCTGGGCTAGGTGGAGCATAGGGCAGGAGAGTTGACTGGGAGGGTCCTAGACAAGAAGCTTCTCAGGCCCCCTGGTGTCAGGAGGCACAGAGGGGCTTTAGTTGGTCACTCTGAGAGCACATGACAATGGACTCACTCTCCTTTCTGTTCTTAGGGCTGAATCAAGATGCCGAACCAATAAAGGAAAATCTAGTCACTTAGAGTGTGGGGAGGAAGAGCTTCAGAACCTTGAGAGGAACCCAGGACAAGGAGGGGATGGATGGGCTGGGAGGGGGTTGAATGTAAGTGGTTACCCGCCCCTGAACTTTAGTTTGGACAAGCCCCCAAAATGTGGCTCCATAGGTTGTACATGAACCACCTATCAGGAGATCAGGCATTCAAGGAGAGTGTTTGGGTCAGAGTTACATAGGGTGGAAGAACAGGTCAAGAGGAATCTTAAGGCTCCTGAGAGAGCTGGCTTCCAAGTAGATTTCATGGAAATCTTTGGTGTTTTACTTGGAATTGTAGGCATTGGATTTGATCTTAACGGAGAGAATTATGAAATAGTGATATAAGTCACTAAAGATGAAACTTCCCTCACCCCTTCCTATTTTGCATCTGATCTCCATCTCTTTTCAGTACCCACTGCTCTAAAAGCACTCTCTACTTGTTGAACTCTTATTCACCCTTAAATGCCCCATTCTTTTTTGGTCAGGGGAGCAGGTCAGTGTTTATTCCTGGATCACAAGAATTATTTTTATTGTACTAGGGTAAGTTTCTACCTTTAATACAGCCTGTGAGCTCAAGAAATATTTGATGAGTGAATGAATGACTGAAAGACCATTCCTGGGAGGTATGTAGGAAATAAATTAGTATCCCACCTTTCAAAATAGAAGCTGAGGCTCAGAGAGGACAAGTCACTAGCTTCATAAGTAGTAAAATTGCCCTGGGACTGGGCCTTCTGGATCCAAGGCCAGTGCTCCGTCCACTGGCACAGTCATCCAGGACACACTCCATAGTGGACGGGACAAGCCCTGGGAAACTATTCAGAGGAGCTGAGGTGGGCAGTTGAGATCCAACAGAGAAGGATTTCAATTTCACCGAGGTCTCTCAGAGTCTGTTTTCTGCTGACAACATCACTTTTCCTCTCTGAAGTTAGTTTTTCTCTCTGAAATGGGGATGATAATAAAACAAACCACATCTACTGAAAGTCTGCCAAACCAAACTGTGACTGACTAGTTTCAAGTCAGCTCTACTTGCAGCTGTGTCTCAGCACCAGACAGATAACATGGCACATTGCAGCTTCTCATTAAATATTTGGTAAGAAATAAGGAGAAGGAAAAGTGGGGGTATGCCTGGCCATTGTCACTGTCAGCTATGAAAGCTTTTCTCCCACTCTTCCCCAAAGTGTATCCTGCACAATCAACTCTGGAGTCCCAGGTCTGAGCTCTGCCTTCACCTTCACCCTCCCCCAGGTGGGTGGGGAGATTCTCCAGACTGGGTGTTCAGGGAAAATCAACCACAGTCAGGGAGAGTCAACAATCCAGAAGCCACTGCACCATGAGTGTCTCTGCACTGAGCCCCACCAGAGGAGCCCTGGGCGATGTCTCTGGGCTCCTGCAGGTGGTCTCCCTGTTCGGCCTAGTTTTGCTTCTGCTCAAGGCAACACAGCTCTACCTGCACAGACAGTGGCTACTTAAAGCCCTTCGTCAGTTCCCATCTCCTTCTTCCCACTGGTTCTATGGGCACAAGCAGGAGGTAGGATAGAGCTGGACCAGGGATTGGGAGGGCCGGGAGGAGCGGGGCTCTAGGACACGGTCATGGTCAGTTAGTCCATGGGACAAAGGCTTGCTGTGTGACCAGCACATGACTCCATGAAATAACCCAGCTAACCTCTCAGGTCTTGGCTCCTCACCCAGTCCTGGGGGCTCATTCCTCCCAGGCCCTGTGCTGGTGTCCACGCATCTGTCAGACACTGCCTCCTCAGGGAGATCTCAGGCTGTCCTGGCAACCCTGCCCTTTGAGGACAACGGCTGTTCCTTCCTGAGTCTCCCCGTTCTCCAGGCTGAGCACCTTCAGGTGTTCTCACAGGCTTCCAGATACTTCCCTGCCCCATCCCTCAATCCCACCCTCCCTGCCTGGCCCTGAGCTTGCCTGGGAGCACAAATGTTAGTCTGACAGATCAGCCCTGTGGGTTCACTGTGTGTGGAGACAACAGACAGGAATCTAAGACAGTGTCATGTTTCAGGAAAAGAGGCTCACTTGCTGGGTGGGGAATTATATCAGCTATAGAGACAAACCAGGTCAGTTTGTTCAGACTGAGGGATTATACGGTCTCATGATATCAGTGCCTAAACCCTGACATGTTCCTAGCACAGAAGAGTGAAGCTTCCCAGGATGGGGCCAGGTGAGAAGAACTGAAATTTGAGTTGCCTGCCTGGTGTCCTGTCTCTGGACCATGAGCTCTTGGAACTGAGCCTGTAATCCCCCTCACCCTGAGCACCCAGCACAGAGCCTGCATAGAGGGGTGTCAGTCCATTGTGTGGAGGGACGGGAAGGAGGGAAAGCAGCAGCTTATAGGCTGCGAGGGCCAAGCAGCTCCCCACCCAGCACTGGCACCACTAGCCTGGGGGTTGGGAAGCTCAGAGCAAAGATAGAAGCCACGTGGAGAGGGGTCGCCAAGGATGTGTGGCTTAAACAAGTGTTAGGAGACAGTCAGGAGTTGCAGAGAGCTGAGACCTCTCTTTCTCTGCAGCACGATTAGAACAGAGTGGAGCCAGAGACAGGAGCCCAAACCCCATGCGGCCTGACCCAGTACCTCTCTCCTTCCTAATCTCCAGCACCCTAGGTTACTCAAGATCCTCCCCACCTGCCTATGCATTCCAGCTTCTGAGACTCTGATCTCATGGGCCCTTTCCCTGGAATCCTGTTGTCCCTCATGTCCATCTACCAAGGCCCAACCCCAAGCCATCTCCTCCAAGATGGGTCACTCACAAATGGAGAGGACAACTCTTTTTTTCCCTTGCACGTCCTTCTCCTAAATCAGCAATAACCAGATTTAGTTATTTTAGTCTTCAGTCCTCTAAAGACTATTTTAATCTTTAATCTTCAGTCTTCAATACTATGAGCTTCTTCTGGGAGAGCCTGCCTCTGGTTAAACTTTGTAACCCAAAAGCATCTTGGTAAATGATGAGTCAAAGAATGAGCAAGTGGAGGAAAAAGAGCTTTCTAATGTCCAAGTCTGAGTTGGGCCCCCTTCCCCAAAGCTTCCCCAATAGGCTCTGTCTTCCTTCCATCACACATTCATGACCCCCCTCCTATTATGACTGCTTAATTTCTCAGTCTCCTCCTCTAGCCTGCAGACTCCAAACAGATTAGCCACATCTTAATTCTGTGCCTTAAATTAAAGTCTGGCACAGAGTAAATGCTCGGTAAACACAAGCTTAGTGAAGGTACATGACCCACAGTAGACAGATTGCCTCAGAGCTCCTGAGTCCTGATGGGAGAAGGATGCAGGCAGGGATGAGATACCAAAGTGCAGAGGGTTGCTCTGAGTTACACAGAAAACACTGAAATAAAGATGATGTGACTACACGGAACATGCCTGGGACCAAATGTTGGTGAGAAATCCAGAGGTGACCAAATAAAGCTGAGTCTCCAAAGTTGAGGAGAGACAGTTGCTCTCTGGCAAAGAGGACGGGCCACCAGGTAGAGGGAAGAACGTGAGCAAAGACCTGGAAGATGAGCCAGTGAACCCAGTGCAAGAAGCGCTGGCAGCAGCATCTTGGGGGCAGAGCAATGGGTCCTGTGGAATCGCCAGCCTGTCAGGGCAAGAATAGAGAGAGTAAAATCAGAAAGGAAAGGGCTTGGTGGTCAACATTCACGGGTGTACAAAGATTCCACTACAAGATGGGAAGTGCACATAAATTTCTGGGTATTAGTAAATTAAAATGAGGCCAAAAGTTCACATATCAAAATCTTAGTTCAATACAATTTTTATACGTGTACATCCAGAAACTGTCCTGCAACTGTGTACATACTCAATTAGCAAAATAACATTATATAGATACAATTTAGTACTTATTTTTTAAAGTAGCCATATACATTCCAAACATTCTTTCATATGAACAAATGTTTACATACATACTGGGATAATATTGAAGATATATAACAATTAATATTGAATTTAAATATGAATTTAAATCATAAGTTTAAGTTTGCCATTTCTTCCTCCACGGAATCATCCCAACCCAGGGATAGAATCCACGTCTCCTGTGTCTCCTACACTGCAGGCAGATTCATTACCTGCTGAACCATCAGGGAAGCCCTTTAAAATATAACCTATTTTATAATCTAAATAAAATTATATGACAAAACTACTGACCAAGTGATATGTTTTATCATAAATTGCTCATGCAAATGTTGTAAAAATAACTTCCAAAAGTTTTGTACACCAGGGGTTTTCCTGGTGTAAGTTTCTGTAGGTAATTTGTAGTGCTGGCCCATAGGTCGACCAGACAGTGGGACAGAATCTGGTCTGAGGACAAGGATTTCAGGTGAGAAGAAACAGTTCTAAACTCTTAGTTCTGCTGGTGCATCCAGAGTGATCATCTAGTACCCTCCTGCCCTTCACCCCCACTCCAGCTCTGGCAGTGAAATAAGGGTTTTATTGACTTGTTTTTCCCTTGGTGACAGTTCCAAGAGGAGATCAAGCTGCAACCCCTACTCATACTGCAAAGGGTAAAGAAATACCTCAGAGCCTGTGCTCACTGGATGTGAGGAACTAACGCCCTGACTAAATGAAAGTGGCCCTAGGAGATCAGGCGAGATGGAAACCCACATCCAAGCAGGAGTAAGTCTCCCCTCTTGGGTACAAGCCACTGGGTATGAAATTCTACAAGAGACTGGCACTTGAGACATCAAGGTCTGAACTCTTCTTTTATTAGCTATGTGTAAAGCCTCCTCAGACAACCACTTTGCTTTCTTGCATTTCTTTTTCTTTGGGATGGCACTGGTCATTGCCTCCTGTACAAGATTACAAACCTCCACCCATAGTTCTTCAGACAATAGAGTGTCTAATCCTTTGAATCTATTCATCATTTCCACTGTATAAGGGATTTGATTTAGGTCATATCTGAATGGCCTAGTGGTTTTCCCTACTTTCTTCAATTTAAGCCTGAATTTGGCAATAAAGAACTAATGATCTGAGCCCCAGTCAGCTCCAGGTCTTGTTTTTCCTGACTGTATAGAGCCTCTCCATCTTCGACTGCAAAGAATATAATCAATCTGATTTAGGTATGGCCATTTAGTGATGTCCATGTGTAGAGTTGTCTCTTGTGCTGTTGGAAAAGGCTGTTTGCAATGACCAGCAAGTTCTCTTAACAAAACTCTGTTAACTTTTTCCCTGCTTCATTTTGTACTCTAAGGTCAAACTTGCCTGTTACTCCAGTATCTCTTAACTTCCTACTTTTGGATTCCAGTACCCTATGATGAAAAGGACATCTTTTTTGTGTGTGTGTGTGTGTGTGTTAATTCTAGAAGGTCTTGTAGGTCTTCATAGAATCAGTCAATTTCAGCTTCTTTGGCATTAGTGGTTGGGGCATAGACTTGGATTACTATGGTGTTGAATGGTTTGCCTTGGAACAAGCCAAGATCATTCTCATTTTTGAGACTGTACCCAAGTACTTCCTTTTGGACTTGTTTGTTGGTTATGAGGGCTACTCCATTTCTTCTAAAGGATTCTTTCCCACAGTAGTAGATATAATGGTCATCTTACTTAAATTCACCTATTCACATCCATTATAGTTCACTGATTCCTCAGATGTAAATGTTCACTTATGCCAGCTCCTCTTTGACTACATCCAACTTACCTTGATTCATGGACCTAACATTTCAGGTTCCTGTGTAATATTGTTCTTTAGAGCACTGTACTTAACTTTCACCACCAGATATATCCAAAATTGAGTGTCATTTTTGCTTTGGCCCAGCCACTTGATTCTTTCTGGACCTATTGCCCTCCACTCTTCTCCAGTAGCACATTGGACATCTTCCTACCTGGGGGGTTCATCTTCGGGTGTCATATTTTTTTGCATTATCATACTGTTCATGGGGTTCTTGCAGCAAAAGTACTGGAGTGGCTTGCCATCCCCTCCTCCGGTGTATCACATTTTGTCAGAACTCTCCCCTGTAACTCATCCATCTTGGGTGGCCCTGCGTGGCATGGTTCATAGCTTCATTGATTATAAAAGCCCCTTCAACACAACAAGGCTGTTATCCATGAAGGGAAGATATCTGCTCAGTTCAGTTCAGTCGCTCAGTCGTGTCCGACTCTTTGCAACCCCAGGAATCACAGCACGCCAGGCTTCCCTTTCCACTGCTACATACTGCCAAATAAAATTCAAGATTATCAACTTATATGAGAGATCTGAGAACAAGGAAATACTTACCAAACTCATTTGGACTCTCCGAGGAGTGAGACAGGCACAAGAAGCCTCTGCTGATCCCTTGGCTCCAGTTCCTCATAGCTTTAAGGCAAAGAAGAGAAGCCCACTCTGGGTCCTTTGTGGTCACCATCAACTTAAAAAGTGCACAACATAAAAGCTGCGAGTTAAGTTTTGTCTGGATCAAAATGAGGACTGCAGCACAGGAGAAAGCACCTCAGATAGCTCTGAGAAAGTGCTCCAGGGAAGCATGGTGGGGAGCTATATATATATATATCAGAAAGTTTCTGGTAGTTACAAGGAACAGTCATTACCCAGAAGGGCTTTAGTGCTTTTCTAAATATGAGGAGACACAACAATCGAGCTCATAAAATCAGCTCCTGAAAATATGTAACTATCTGATGATCTGTTCTACCAGTTTTTCCCCAAGTACAGAGTTCTTCATTTCTTCTGTCTACCCTGAACTATTTTCAGGGGATACTGAAGATCAGCAGCTGTGGGAGCACATGATTTAACCCCTGTAGAAGAAGATGGCAAGTGCCAATGACACAGGCCAGTTTGCAGTTGACAATATAAATACATATATGACACCTTTTCTAGTTGTCATAATTTTTTTAAATTAAAAAAAATTTAGACTGTAATGAGCTGACTGCAGGATTTTAGTTTCCCACCAGGGATGAATCTAATAGACAGAGTGCCTGAAGAACTGTGGATGGAGGTTTGTGACATTGTACAGGAGGTGGCGATCAAAAGCATCCCCAAGAAAAAGAAATGCAAAAAGGCAAAATGATTGTCTGAGGAGGCCTTACAAATAGCTGAGAAAAGAAGAGAAGTGAAAGGCAAAGGAGAAAAGGAAAGATATACCCATCTGAATGCAGAGTTCCAAAGAATAGCAAGGAGCAATAAGAACGCCTTTTTAAGTGATCAGTGCAAAGAAATAGAGGAAAACAATAGCATGAGAAAGACTAGAGATCTCTTCAAGAAAATTAGAGATACCAAGGGCACATTTCATGCAAAGATGGGCCCAATAAAGGACAGAAACAGCGTGGATGTAACAGAAGCAGAAGATATTAAGAAGAGGTAGGAAGAATACACAGAAGAATTAAACAAAAGAGATCTTCATGACCCAGATAACCACCATGGTGTGACCACTCACCTAGAGCCAGACATCCTGGAGTACAAAGTCAAGTGAGCCTTAGGAAACATCACTGTGAACAAAGCTAGTGGAGATGATGGAAATAGCTGAGCTATTTCAAGTCCTGAAAGATGATGCTGTTAAAGTGCTACACTCAATATGCTAGCAAATTTGGAAAACTCAGCAGTGGCCACAGGACTGGAAAAGGTCAGTTTTCATTCCAATCCCAAAGAAATGCATGCCAAAGAATGTTCAAACTACTGCATAATTGCTCTCATCTCACATGCTAGCAAAGTAATGCTCAAAATTCTCCAAGCAAGGATTCAATAGTAAGTGAACTGAGAACGTCCAGATGTTCAAGTTGGATATAGAAAAGGCAGAGGAACCAGAGATCAAATTGCCAACATCCATTGACTCATAGAAAAATCAAGAGAATTTCAGAAAAACATCTGCTTCATTGACTACACTAAAGCCTTTGACTGTGTGGATCACAGCAAACTGTTGAAAATTCTTCAAAAGATGGGAATACCAGATCACCTTACCTGCCTCCTGAGAAACCTGCATGCATGTCAAGAAGCAACAGTTAGAACCGGACATGGAACAACTGACTGGTTCCAAACTGGGAAAGGAATATGTCAAAGCTGTATATTGTCAATCTGCTTATTTAACTTATATGCAGAGTACATCATGTGAAATGCCAGGCTGGATAAAGCACAACCTGGAATTATTAAGATTGCCAAGAGAAATATCAATAAACTCAGATACACAGATGACACCACCCGTAGGCCAGAAAGCCAAGAGGAACTAAAGAGCCTCTTGATGAAAGTGAAAGAGGAGAGTGAAAAAGCTGGCTTAAAACTCAGTATTCAAAAAACAAAGATCATGGCATACTGTCCCGTCACTTTATGACAAACAGATGGGGCAAAAATGGAAACAGTGACAGACTTCATTTTGGGGAGCTCCAAAATCACTGCTGGAGAAGGAAATGGCAACCCACTCCAGTATTCTTGCCTGGAGAATCCCAGGGACAGAGGAGAGCCTGGTGGGCTGCCATCTGTGGGATCGCACAGAGTTGGACACAACTGAAGTGACTTAGCAGCAGCAGCAGCAGCAGCAGCAAAATCACTGCAGATGGTGACTGCAGCCACAAAATTAAAAGATGCTCGATTCTTGGAAGAAAAGTTATGATCAACCTAGACAGCATAATAAAAAGCAGAGACATTGCAAAACAAAGCTTTGTTTAGTCAAAGCTATGTTTTTTCCAGTACTCATGTTTAGATGTGAGAGTTGGACCATAAACAAGGCTGAGTGTCAAAGAATTGATGCTTTTGAACTGTTCTGTTCAAGAGTCCCTTGGACTGCAAGGAGATCAAACCAGTCCATCCTAAAGGAAATCAGTCCTGAATATTCACTGGAAGGACTGATGCTGAAGCTGAGGCTCCAACCCTTTGGCCATCTGATGCAAAGAACTAACTCATTGGAAAAGATACTGATGCTGGGAAAGATGTAAGGCAGAAGGAGAAGGAGATGACAGAGGATGAGATGGTTGCATGGCATCACTGACTCAATGGACATGAGTTTGAGCAAGCTCCAGGAGATGGTGAAGGACAGGGAAGCCTGGTGTGCTGCAGTCCATGGGGTATGCACAAAGAGTGGGACACAACTGAGAGACTGAACAACAACAGCAGGAGTTCGAACCTGTACCCCTTGCATTGAGAGCACAGACTCTTAACCACTGAGCCACCTGGGAAATCCCATGTCATTATCCCAGGATCTGGAGTCTAATCTTGGCAGAGAAAGAATAAAATGGAGGGATACCAAGCGCTTTAGAGAGACTATTTTGTATTTGACACATGTATTTGAAAAGTTAGTGGCATGTAAGATACAAAGCACACTTTAAATAACTGTTGTGCAGAGTGATACACTCCAAAATGACTGCTGTGAAAGTCTTCAAGGGCTACAGATACTCCCTGAAACAGTCATTTCCATAACTTTGTAACTACTTACTAAAACAAGCTTTTTCTGAGTCTATAATTCTGTGAAATTTTCCGTTGGTGAATCAATCTTCACAGAACAGGCTTAAAGCAGTTTCCCAGAATTTGCTTTAGGATTTGGTTTCTACCAAGGTTGTGTTCTTCCTTGTAGACACTGGTTGCAAATCAGGCAGCTGCCACTTGAGAACAGGGGATATTACATAACTCAGTTCCTAGGGCACAATTAATATTTAATTTTTTTCAATTCATTTTGTTCAAATATAAAGCTATTTATTAAGCCTGTCTCTGTATGCCAAGTCCTTTCTTAAGAGATGTGGGGGGTGGGGGGGGGGGGATGAAAGGCATTTTCCCTGCTTTGAAGAGCTCACAATCAAGAGACAAATACTGCTATCTAAGACAGATAGGCAGCATTCTCATGTTGTAGAGGTTCTACCTTATAAGACAGAAATCATATGTTCATGACTTCTTTACTCTTTCATTCACTAAGCAGATTGTAGAAGGTTCCATGTTTCTGGCACTGTCCTGGACACTGCATGGTGATGTGGCCTTGAGTTAACACTAATGGTGTTTGGGGTCCAGGAAGGATGAGGTGCAGCCAACAGAGGGGATGGGAGTGGGTGGTCACTGGCTTGGGCTTTGTGCATATATGGCTGGCAGAGGTCAGGGGAGGGGACCTTAATGGCAGTTGAGTCAGGAAGAGGAGCTGGGCAGACCCCAGGTGAATGAGGAACAATCCAGATAAGGCTGTGATGCAGCTAGGCACTGGGATGTGTCCTCTCTGTGATGGAGGGCATGGGAGGCCTGGAGCCACTATGGCTTCAGTAGAAGGTAATGAGGCAAGGAGACTGAAAAGGACAGATGAGGAGACCAAGGGATGGCTAGGGGGTCATTTCCAGAATAGAATAGGAAGACTCCAGAGGCAGATTGACCGAGGAGGCCAAACCATTAATTGGGAGGCAAATGGTCCAGCAGGTTCAAGGTCACTAACCCGTGCCCTCTCCAGAAAGTCTCGTAGTTGCCATTCTGATTCCTTACCTAGCCCACTCTTGTTTTCTCAGGGGATTTGGAACCCTGTTGGTCTGCCTTCGATGGTGACAGCCTGGAAATGTGGCACTTCTTACCCCCTACACTGCCCTGCCCGGCCTGAAACCAGAAACTGCCTGTGGGCGAGTGAACAGAGCTCTGATTCACATTTCCTGATTCACCTGACTTGCCTCTGTGACCTAGTGTGCTGATCCTCTCCAAAAGGATTCCCTGCTGCTGAGATCGGAAGTAGGAGTTAGGAGTCCTCAGAGACATAGGTATTGTCAAAGGTCACAGGGGAGTGTGGACCAAGGCTTGGGTGGCGAGTTCAGTGTAGTCAATAAGAAAGGGATCAGGGCTGGTCCACATGGAGGACAGCCCTGAATGCCCTGTTTCTGGTCAGTGGCCAATGCCTACCTAACTCAGAACAGGGTTTGAGACCACTTCTCATTTCATTTACCCTGCTGGCCCAGGAACTGCCCTGGAAAGCAGTTTGCCATCAATGAGATGAAGGTGGCCATGGCCCTGACCTTGCTTCACTTTGAGCTGTTACCAGATCGCTCCAGGGCCCATGTTCATTCAAAGACTTGTATTGAAGTCTAAAAATGGGATCAACTTGCAGCTCAGGAAGCTCCTCTAATCCTTGTAGGAACAAGGACAATCTCAGAGGGCCCCGGCCTGCCATCCTGTCTTGCTGTCACTCTCTCCTGTCCTTGCCTCGTTGCCCACTTCCTGCTTTGATCTGCCCGCCACCAGTGCGCCTCATCTTCTGCCTCCTGCCCAGCTGACTTTCTGTCCTCCTCTCACCTTTCTGGAGGCTCCCTATCTGCTCATCTCTCCATCTGTCTCTGACCCTCTGTATCTGACCCACTGTCCACCTGTATCCTGATTGTCTGCTCTCCTCCAGTCTGTCTAGTCTTTCCTGTGTTTCTCCCCTTCTCCCTGCCCGTCTGTCCCTGTATTCACTTCCTTTTGCTGATAAAATAATTTGCCACTGCCTTAGGGACTTAGAACAACACAAAGTTATTCTCTGTTGGCTCTGGAGTGAGAAGTCTGAAAGGCGTTTCCCTGGACAAAATAACATGTTGGTGGGGCCCCTCTCCAGGGATCTAGGACAGGATACCGCTCCTTGCCCTTTCTGCATCTAAAACTACAATCCTTGCATTCCTTGACTCCTGGACCCTCCTCCCTACATGAATCCAGCAACATCTTCAAAGGTCCCTTTGCTTCTGTCTTCACATCACCTTCTCTTTCATCAGGACCTTTGTGATTAGATGAACAACTCAGATAAGACAGGCTTGTTCTCCTGATCTGGGGATGAGAACGAGGACACCTGGGCAGCCGTCGCTGGACCTGCTAAGTCCTGTGACCACCATCAGCCTGTCCCCCACTCTTTCCCGTGTGTGATGGGTCTTCCTGTGTGTCAGTCACGTGGCTTCCCCTCTCTTGCCCTCCCTGGATATAGACTGTGTGTGTCTTCTCTGAAAGAGCTGGATGAAACAGAAGAGAGAGGAGGGGAGGGAAGACAGTGGAGAAGAGAAAGGGAGATGACATCTGGGGATGTCCTGGCCCCCCTGCAGCCTCACACTCTGGGGTCTCTCATGCCCCACACCCTGCCTGGTATCTGAGGCCCCCGTGACAGCTGAGTCAGGAGAAAGGGCTCGTCTCCAAAGGCTCAGAGGGAAGATGCTCACACCAGCACCTGTCAGGGCAGGAGCCTCCTGCTCTTCCGTGGTGGCTTCCTCACCACATCTGTAGAGGGGCCCAGCCAACACCCACCCTGTGCTGAGCAGGGAAAACTTTACAGACTTGGCCAGGTACAAGGGTCTCCTTCACCCCAGAAGAGATTTGAGCAGAGCTCAGCCTGGCCAGGTCACCAGTCCCCTTCCTCACAGGCAGGGCCTGATTCCTCTGAGGACAAGAGTGGGTGGCTAAATTGGAAGGCCTGGGAGGAACCAGCTGGGCACAAGGCTTGGCTGTTGGGAGCAGATGTCAGATCCAAATCCAGGACAGCTGGTGGCACCTCCCCCCACAGGACAGCACCTTGGAGTCCCTGGCATGCGGCCTGGCCACTCTGAGTGAGGACATGCTTCTTCAGCTCTGCCATTCCTGGAGACCATGTTGGGGCCTGTCCTCCTGACCCTGGGCACTGACCAGAACCAGGCCCCCTGAACTCCTCCTCCAGCCTTTCTGTACCCAGCCCTGCTCTCTTCTGGTTCTGCACACAGGTCCTCCTCCCTCCCACCCCTGCCCTTCCTAGACCAGGGCCCTGGTGCCAGAGGAGACCTCCCAGCAGCACTGTGCTGCGCAGTGACATTGCCATGTGCCTCCTGATGGGGCCTCTCCCCAGCCAGCGCCTGCAGCCGGGACCTTCAGACCAGTAATCCTCTCCCCATCTCCAGGTTCCTAGGTCTCCAGGCTAGCTTATTCTGCTTCTAGAAGTGACCAGGGGAAGGCTTCCTTCTTCAACAGGGTTGGATCACACTCTCGCTTGCTCTCTTTCTATGCCCATCTTGGTTCTGCACTCCCCATACAAAACACCCAGTGAAGCCACAGAAAACGTCCCTGCCCTAGAGCAGGAGTTGCCACAGTCCCAGGCTGAGACAAGGTCTGGAACAGAAACCAGAGCTTGAGAAACAGGATTCTATGCAAGCAACCACACAAGCCCAGCTGGCAGCAGCAGCTGAAACTGATGAACCAGTCAGTAAAGCAAAACAGAACTGGAGTGAAAAGAAGGCATGGAAGGCTATGTCAAAACTAGGTCTTCACCAGGTACAGGGGTTACTAGAGTGACTAGCCAGACATCTAAGAATATCCTTTTTGTCATCAAGAAACCAGATGTGTACAAGAGCCCAGGTTTGAATACTTAGTTTTGAGGGAAGCCAAGATCGAGGATTTATCTCAGCAAGCACAACTAGCAGCTGCTGAGAAATTCAACATTCAAAGTGAAGCTGTTTCCAAAATTCAGGAAAACACACAGATTCTAACTGTATAAGAGGAGAGTGAAGAGGAAGAGGTTGATGAAACAGGTGTGGAAGTTAAGGACATAGAATTGGTCGTGTCACAAGCAAATGTGTCAAGAACAAAGGCAGTCTGAACCCTGAAGAACAACAGTAATGATATGGTAAGTGCTATTATGGAATTAACAATAACCATCTGAATAAAGGACCTTTTTTGGTGCTTCAAAAGAGTAACTTCAGCTGACTTTGAAGTTTGTCCTGTTTCTAACATTAATAAAGTTAAAGATTCTTGTTGAATGAAAAAAAAAAAAAAAAAAAGTAGCCAGTTAGACACTGTGTTTGACCAGGAATGGAGCTGTAGAGTTAGCTGGGTATGCCCTAGACAGGAAGTTTGACGGGTCCCCTGGAGCGAAGTGGCACAGAAGGGGTCAGGTTTGTCACTCTCAGAGCATGGGGCAACAGGAAATTTTTCTTCTATGTGGCCAGCCATGAACATGAATTGTAAACACAGGATTTTACAGGAGCTGAAGAGAATGACTAAGAAGAGACCCAGCTTGTTCCAGGCAGTAGGAAAGACCCCAGTTGCATCCATACTCCTACGTGCATCTGCCAGGAGTATGGATACAACTGGGGTTGTACATGTCATATACATGTATCAACTGGGGTTGTACATACACAGACATCCCTGTGCAACCTCAAGCTATATGTGCCCCTTACACATTCCACACTCTGCTCACACACACGTGCACAAACCCTGGAGCCTATGAGGCAGCAGGATCTCTTTGGAGAGCTGGTAGGATTAAATGGAATTCACCTTTGGTGCCCACTGGTCCCCCAGCTCACCTCTCACAGAGACCTTCCCCATTCCCTCTGACTCCAGAGCTCTCAGGGGCATGTGCCCTCAGAGAGAGATGCAATTCTACCCATAGAGTCTTAGTCAAAAGAGGGCAGAGTCAGGTTCTTTCCCTTAGTGTTTAAGTGGGATAACAAGTTCTTCTAGCCCTGCCTGACTGGCCTCCTGGCAATCCAGGGATCAGAGGAGTAGATGCACCTTAGACTTGAGTTCCACACATGGGTCAGATATGGATGGTACGCTGAGCTCTGCTCCCCAGGGATGCCTACTGAAACCATTTCTTCACTCGTGCAGAGAGTTCTATCCAGGGCCAGGACAGAGGGGAAAGTGGGTGGCATGGGAGACACTCTGGTGAGGCCTCAGCATCCCAGCCTCAGGTAAGCAAGGAGATCTGAGTTTTGACAAGGCTTTGTAGGAGTGAGCATGAGGCCCATGGCCCAACTCCCAAGGCTGTGACCTTCTTCTCAGACCTTCTTCATCAGCAGCAGGAAGGATGTGTCTCCAGATGGTCTATCCTCAGGGCAATATAAAGATATCCTCAAGTCCCAGGGCCAGAATTCCCCCTCTCTTGCCTCTCCCCTAAAGCTCAGTTCCCTTCCTTCCACACCTGTCCAGTTCCTGGACTGAAGCCCACTAATGGCTTTAGACTTGAACCCTAGAGGTGTATATGCCCCCAGCCATCAGGCAGGGACTACTTTGGGAACAGTGCTAATTCCCCACATGGTCCCAGCCTGAGTCCTTCTCCAAAAGTCCCTCTTTGCATCCTCATACCTCACCCTGCCTTAAAGTCTGATTCAAGCACCATCTCTTCCAGGAAGTCACCCTTTAATGTCACTCTGCCACCTTCCCCAGCCAAAACTGACATGCCCAGGGCACCAGGCAACAGTGATACAGATGCTGATGATGGCAGGCGTGCACCAGAGACCCATCTCAGAAGGGGCAGAATTTACAACCATGAAACCATAGTCCATATTCCTCAACCTCAACAGTGGTTACCAGGGAGTTTTCTCTAAAAATTCATTCTTATGTAATTTTGGTTTAAGCAGTTTTTCCTTATGTCTATTATATTCCAGACACATACATACAAAGTTAAACAAAGAAACAGATCTCGGTGAAGGGGGCAAGCCCTGAAAGCCATCTGTCTATCATGTGGAGTGGATGAGTGTCTGATCATAACCACCAGTCCCAAGGCACAGATTCCATGTGAATGCTGTGTAAATTTTAGAAAGATGGACAATTATGGGAGATCAATAAAGAATCTAGAAGCAAGTAGGTATTCAGCATGTTTGTTAAATGAATGAGTGAGCTCTGGAACACATGTGCAGTAAGCATTTATAGACATACATGTTTACATGGCATTGCCTTTGAGGTGATTGTCTATCAGATGCCTATTCTGCTTCTAGTCCACAAGCCTACAGCAGAGAGGGGAACACAACTACTCTACAACCAGCTTGGAGAGGGCAGCGTCCAGGAAGAGGCCACAGATTGGGCTCTCTGGGGTCCTCATCTCAGCAGAGCTACTTCTCAGAGCCCGGGCTCAGCGGCTTCAGGTGGAGGTGGATGCCATTCTTGGAGCGTAGGACCAGTTGGGGCATCTGGATGGGTAGCCTCGAGGGATCCGGGGCAAACTCAAAACGGAGCAAGCAGAGGGCTATGACCACCTTTACCTCGTTCATAGCAAACTGCTGGCCAATGCAGTTCCTGCAATGAGCAGCACAAAATGACATCAGGCTATGAGATGGCCAGAGTGATGAAAACTAGCGCTCTAAGTGTCCAACAGAAATCAGTCAGTATGGATGAATCATTGGCTGATCGACTGATTGGCCTGGACTTCAGAAGCAGATCTTGGGGGCATAGTGAGGGTCCCAGACTAGGTAGGTTCACTAGGTGGGTTGTGACTTAGGGGTCTCTCTTGGAATGACTCACCCACCCCACCTGCCAAAGACAAGAGTATGCTAATGATAGGAAGAGGGTCCCTTAAACTTCCCTCACATCAGGGTCACCACACACGTGGCATGGCCCTCCTCATCCCAGAGTTCCCCCAAAGGATGTTCCATGACATCCTCCATCCTCACCTCTGGACAGGGACATTGGGCTCTCCTTACCTGGGCCCAGCAGAGAAGGGAATGAAGGCAAAGCTGTGGCGTCCGGCCACATTCTCAGGAGAAAAGCGCAAGGGGTCGAAGACCTGAGGGGACCAGACTTGCTTGAATAACCTGCCAAGTCCCAGGGCAGGCTGACCCCGCAGAAGCACACCCCCTCCCGAACTCCGAGCCCAGGGATGGCATACCTCAGGGTCAGGCCACACTGTATTATTCCTATGGAGGGCATAGATGTGCAGAGAAATCAGGCTGCCTGTGGGCAGAGCAGAAGCCTGGTGACCAGACAGTCCTGGGACAGCCAGGCCCACCTCCTCACAGGGTCAGAATCCCCTAACTGGTGCCCCTAACTAAGCACCAGTCCCTCCCTTAGCACTGCCAGTGACAGAAAGTTCATAACCATCCTCAACACATCAAAGTGTGTTGATCAACAGCACACCTACTTCCTATAGCCCCAGTACCAGGTGTAGGACCTGACACAGACATTTGTAGAACAGAAAAGGAAAAGAGGACTGAACCCACCCTACCATGAGGAAGGACAGGCAAGGATTATTACCCACTTTCTACTTTCCATTGACTGACTCTCAAGGGAAGTAGTTATTCATAATATTATGCCATCAGCAGTAACAACTACCATTCATTGGGTGCTTATTATGTGTCAGATCCAGAGTCAAACACTCCTTACGAAACTACCACACACGATTGTACAGCTTGTACATTGCCCAGCATTATAGTCTAAGTGAATGACTCCTCCTGAAGCTGTTCCAGGCACAATCTGCTTGGTGGCACATGACAGCCCTGATGAATACTGTCTCTTTAATCCTGACAACAGCCCTGTATGGCAAGGACCCTTCTCACCCCCAGTTCCTAGGAGACAGAGCAGAGGTGGAGAGGTTGGTGGATTTACCCACACACTGTGGAGCTAGGACTTTGATGCTGGCCGAGCACAAAGCCTGATCTCCTCCCCTCTGGTACATGGGTAGAGAGAGCACCCACAAGGACTCTGGTTCCACCCTGAAATCTGCCCCATCCCACCTGCAGGCAGAGAGCGACCATCCACAAAGTCGACAGGCTTGCTGAGCTGGCGGTACACCTGGGGCACAGGCGGGTACAGGCGGAAGCTCTCCTTGATGCACATGGTCAGGTAGGTCATCTCCGCCAGATCATCCCTGCCAGCAACACAAGCAGGTCTTTGTGGACTGGGGAGCAGCACAGTCCTGCAGGAAGGCAGGCCCAGCCAGAATCCCCACTTCACCGCCATCACACGTCAGGGAGTCAGAGGGACACAAGCACTCCAAGTGCCCAGGCCAGACATGGAGTGGACGCTCAGGTGCAGGGGCCTGGCTCCACTTTTCTCCATTCCTCCCTCATCTTCCCTGCTAGGAAGGGAAAGCAGAGGATCCTAGGGGTGTATGTGCACCTGGCCATCAAAGGCAAGGTCACTCTTTCAGTGTCCCACAGAAACCCCACAAGGGACAGTTCTTTAGGTTCTGCTTCATTCCCCATGGAGCTGGAATGGAAAGGGGTAGGGGCTGACATACATTGACTGAATGAAGTGATAAATGCCAAACAATAACGAGCTTGGAGGGGGTGAGTAACTACATATAAATAGATAGATGGATAGATAGATAGACAGATGGATAGATATTTCTCTCTTGCCACTAGGAAGTTCAGACCTCAAATGTGCTCCAGCTATAATGACTGTGCAACAGCTTACTACAGAGCCCCAAATTCTAGGGTTTATTCCCCCAGTCCTCATTTTTTATTTGTGTTCTACATTTAATTGAATGTGTCCTTTAAGTTGCTTCAAGATTGAGATGGAATAAAATGAAAATTAAATAAATGTTTCAACTCCCTCCCTTCAGGCTGTGTTCACACTGTTCCCCAACCCAGAGCACCCCGAGCACCCAACTCTCGCCCTTGGCCTTTCTGAGCTTCACACATCTCTTTAGAAAGCCAACTTGGGCCCACCACTTTTGACTCCTCTGTTCTGAACATGGGGCTGCTCAATCTTACCCCACTCTGTGGTTTTCTCTAGCTTTTTGGTTCTGCAAGTTTGTCCTTCTAAAAACTCCCCCAGGGCAGTATTGGCCACTCACCCTCAACCCCCACACTCCTAACAGCATCTGGCACTAGGCTGGACACCCTAGGATGCTTCCAACCTCTGACCAGTAAAACCACATCCTTCAAATCCCAGATCCTGGAATTCTAAGTCAGTCTCCCTCAGTGAATCTAAAGTTTCTCCCCTCAACTGAGCATTTTCTGTGGCCCCTGCTGTGTCCTGTCCCTGGGCTGCAGGTAACACAGGACTCGAAAGCCCAAGGGGAAGAGGCAGGCAGAGGTGGGGCAGAGGGCACAGGCAGGAGGGGGGCCAGTCAAAATTGCCAAAGATCATTCTCCAGAGAGAGGTCAGCATAAATCAGTGTCATGATAGTGAGGTCAAGCTTGAACAAAGAAACAAAATAGTTGTAAGTTTCTAAGTGATGAAGTTTGGGCAACAGCCTTTTCTTCTTCATCAGAGGAGTCTAGAGGCTGCACATGGCCATCCAAAAGCAGGTGGGAGGGAATCAGCTCTTCCTGCTACCCCAGCTCTGTTCATCCTCAGTTTTCAAATCCTTTCCAGTGCTCCCTGGGAACCCAGAAGGGTAGCCAGGTTCTGCCACCAGAGGGAGCCAACCCAAAAGTCAACCTCTTGACCACCTTTATAAGACACATCTGAAAATGGTCTGAGGTGAGAGAAAGGGCTCGGGGCTGTGTCCACGC
Source organism: Muntiacus reevesi (assembly GCF_963930625.1). Lineage (NCBI taxonomy): Eukaryota > Metazoa > Chordata > Mammalia > Artiodactyla > Cervidae > Muntiacus > Muntiacus reevesi. Next base: position 158,174,616 of record NC_089249.1, read on the forward strand.
ATAGCTTCCCCCCAAAAGCCACAGTCTGGACGGGAAAATGACAAGGGCTAACTGCCCTCGCCTGGTTTCCAGGATGGTCCTGTAGGCGCAGCTCTTCCCTCGGACCGACTGGGCTCACCCACAGCCTCACTCACCACTTCAAGGAGTCCCGGTCCCCAAGAATCTCTTGAATCTCTTCCCGACAACGACGCTGGTGCTCGGGATACAGGGACATGCAGTAGAGAACCCATGAGATGGCACTGGTGGTGGTATCATGGCCTGCGAACATGAATGTGTTCACCTCGGCCCGGAGGTCTTCATCTGACAGCTTGATGCCTTCTTCATCCTGGGTCAGGAAAGCACAATGGGACAGCCCAAGGCATGTGAGGTAGGTTCCAACAAGGCCTCACAAGAGTAGCTGTCAAATGAAGGTCTGGGAGAGGGAAGGAAATTCCTTTTCAGACTAGGGGTTCGAACCATCCTCTTGATTCCTATCTGTTCTCCCAAGGCCAGCTTGGATGATTCCTACTCCAGGAAGCCTTCTTTGATCCCTCTGGCCAAATGACTTGTGACCTTACCCAGTCCTATCAATTTGGCTCACCTGACACACACAATGCCTTCTGGAGGAGGAAGAGGTCTTTGTCAACATCTACCTCCTGTCCCTGCCACCTGTGAGAGTCAGGAGGCCAGGGCTAGGGCTTTCTCAGTGTCTGCATCCCTAGCATGAGAACTAATGCAGAGTAGGGCTCAGTGAGCTTGTGGAGTGAAAGGACCAACTGAATGAGTGAATAAATAAATGTTGCTGCAGGTGCTCAGTCACTTCAGTCATGTCCGACTCTGTGCGACCCTATGGACTCTAGCCCCACCCAGGCTCCTCTGTCCATGAGATTCTCCAGGCAAGGGTACTGTAGTGGGTTGCCATGACCAACTCGAATGAATGAATGAGTAATGTATAAAGTCTAAGGTTCTAGGTTGCTAAGATTCTTCACAGTCTTCGAAGGCTGGAATTGGTCTTCTGTTTCATGTAGACCCAGTCTCCCTGCCACTACATCTCTCCCCAGCACCACACCAGTCACCTTCCCACCTCTGAGCCTTTGCTGATATATACCACGGGACAAGGGCTTCCCAGGTAGCTCAGCTGGTAAAGAATCTGCCTGCAATGCAGGAGACTCCAGTTCGATTCCTGGGTCAGGAAGATCCCTTGGAGAAAGGATAGGCTACCCACTCCAGTATTCTTGGGCTTCCCTGGTGGCTCAGACAATAAGGAATTCACCTGCAATGCTGGAGATCTGGGTCCAAGCCCTGGGTTGGGAAGATCCCCTGGAGGAGGGCATGGCAACCCACTCTAGTATTGTTGCCTGGAGAATCCCCCACAGACAGAGGAGCCTGGCAGGCTACAGTCCATGGGGTTGTAAAGAGTTGGGCATGGCTGAGTGACAGAGCACAGCCCAGCACCACAGGACAAGAAACAGGTCATATTTGCTGGGGAAAGAGGGAAAAGATGCTTAACAGCCCCTGCTGCTGTCCAAGGAGCCCTGTCCCAGGAGGACAGCCTGAAGACCCGTGTCAGGGACACTTTCTTAGGCAAGGGTGGGTGACTGCACACTCACCCGGACTCCCAAGAGAATGTCCAAGAAGTCTAGGTGCCTCTTGCTCTGTATCTTCTCCCGCTCTTTCTTGTTCTGGAGAGCTGCTTTCCGTTCCCTGATGACCTGGTCTGGGCCGGGAGCACAGGGTGTCACTGCCTGGGAACCCACCCTCTGCTCAAGAGGGGAACAGAGGTCTTGCAATGGGAGGGGTCCCCCTGGGGCTGGGAGGAGCTAGACCAGGACCTAGGCCTCCTGTGGGAGGGCGGTGCAGGAAAGGCCCACCTGTGTGGTCATGGGCCACCTGGCAGGCCCGCAGGAAGCGGCGGCCATGCGGGGTGAGAAAGTAGATGAAGTCATTGTGGTACTGGAAGGAATCGATGCGCTGCTGCATCAGCAGTGTGAGTTCACTGACTGCCAGGTAGTAGTTACTGTCCCTACACAGTGGAGGGAGGGAGAGATGCTGAGACCCTGACCCACAGCAGAGCCCCCGAGCGAGTGGAATCCAGTTCCAAGCACTGCACTCTCTGCCCGTCCTCTCCCCACCTCCCATGAAGCCCCATCAAGCCTCCCATGAAAGCCATGGGAAAGGCCCAGCTCCACCTGAGCTGGGGCTCCCTAGAGCAGGACCCCCCTCTCCTCTCAGACCAGGAGTCCTGTCACCTCATACGCCCACTGAGCCGACCCGGGTAGAGACCGTGGTCAGCCCCCAGGGCCCCCTGACCTGTCGTTCAGGCCGCTGGTTCCTTTGCCAAAGGTGCATTTCATGAGTGAGTCCAGCGCCATGTGGCCCACATCACAGAAGATGTCAAAGCTCTTTTGCTCACGAGCCTTTTTCTCCCATTTGTCCTAGGGCCCAGAGATGGAAGGTGATGTAGGGGAGGGAGCCCGCCAGGCTGGGTGTCCCACCTTGCCCGTAGGACCCACCACTGTCCTCCCCACACACGCTCCGTGTCCCTGGCTTGGCCTCCATCCTGCTCTTATGGGTGGGGAGTGGGGGGTGGTTCAGGCTCAGAGGGCAGAACCCGCAGGCAGCCTCACCCAGCACACACAGCCAGGGCAGCTGTGTATGAGGGAAGAGGAGGGCCAAGAGGTGGTAAGCTCCCCAGCACAGTCTGTGTGCGTCAGGCCTGCAGTGATGCTGGGGGGTCAGGAAGGGGGTAGTCTCTCGCAAGCGGAAAGGCTAGCCCAGGTAATCTCGCGGATTATCCAGCTGTGAGGCTCTGAGCCTAACTCCTGACCCCTGACCCCCAGCATCCATTTCAGAGTTACTCTTGACAATATTTCAGGCAGTTGTGCTAGGCCAAGGATGAGGAGACACATTTTAGATATGAAAGGTCTTCCTAATATTCTCAAACACAGGCAGCCCTCCAGTCTGCTACAGTAGGAGCTTTCTTAGGGGTCTTGCAGAGGCCCTTTGATGTGGGAAGAGGAAGTGCTGGTCTCCCGGTGGAGACAAAAGCTGGGGCTGTCGGGCAGCCTGGGGCGTCAGCACGTTGTCAGCACACAGCAGGCAGTAGGTATCAGGCAGAGCAAGGCTCATACTGCTGCTGCAGGCAGAACAGGGCCTCGGGCCTCAGCAGTTCTCCTCACTGCCCTCTCCCAGGAGAAAGTGGGGGCGGGGGGCTGGCCCTGCAGCACAGCCTCCAGGATCCTGGCACAGAGAGCTCACCAGCATGACATGTGCGGACTCGGCGAACACAGCCACGTAGGGCTTCAGCACGTCATAGTGGAAGCCAGGTGTGAGCAGCTTGCGATGCTGGAACCACTTAGGCCCTTGGAGAACCAGCAAGCCTTTCCCTGGGGAAGGCGTGGGAGAGGGACTGCTGGTCAGTTCACACAATCCTGCCCCACCCCTGGCAACCTGGGATCAAGCACATGCCACCCCGCCTAACCCTACTCCCATCCTCCTGATCAGCCTGGCATCCAAACCCAGGTCTGCCTTTCAGTCACCCAGCCTCACGGCCTCTGGTGACATCAGCCTGGGTCCTGTCTTTCCACGCTCCTTTCCCCAGGCCCTTGCCCCAGCCAGCACCACCAGTAAAATCTCCTCCAATCACCTGCAGTGCCACCTCCTCCAGGAAGCTGTTCCTCACACTAAAACATTGCCCAGAGCCTTTGCCCTGCCTGCCCAGGAAAGAGGACACCCTGGCAGGACAAGTTGCCTGAGCTCCACCTCTCAGGCAGCCCGGAGTTCTCCTGCCTCCTCTGCTATTTCCTACTAAGAAGCTGAGCTTAGGGTGGCAACGTGGGGCCAGGTGGTCTGGTGGATGGAGTAACCGTAAGAGTGGACACTGGGCAAGGAGGGATCAGGCAGGGATGGCTCCTGGTCACCCAGCACCAAGGACAGGGAGGGCAAGTGCCTACTCACCAATCCACTGGAGAAAGAAGTCATACAAATCTGGGGCCTTAGGGTCTATAACAGAAAGAGAAGTTTGGTCAAATGGGGACTGGGGGATTCCTGGAGGATGTTTGGTGATTTATAGGGTAGGGACCTCACCTGCCCAGACTTAAGGTGCAGGCCCAGGACCCCTCCCCACATGGCGTCCTGAGCCCTCTGCTCTCAGGAAGCTCCAAATTCTCCCAGGAGTCCTCACCTCCTCGACTGTATACAGCTTTGGCATAGTCAGGATCATAGATGTTCAGGAAGCCAAGAAACTGTCCAAGCCAGAGTTGGTGGGCGTAAGGGAACTGGTGAGTCCAGGACACCACCTTGTCCAAACTCCCGGTCTTCTGGATCTGAAATAGCAACAGAAGGCCAGGCCACTCAGGAACCCAGCATCACCAGCCAGGCCAGCAGGGAAGAGAGGAGCCTGCCTGGGAAGGTGCAGGGAGCACCTCTCCCTCCTCCTGCAGGCCTTCCCTTCCAGCCAGTCACAGTCCTACACATCTCTGGGCTCAGTCCTCTCTCCAGCCCCAGAGCCACTGCTCTAAGTTCAAGCCATGCTTTATTGCCCCTGGGTGAGCACAGTAACCCCAAACTGGTCAGCTTACTTCCATCTGGTACCTGCCACCAACCTATCTCCACTGCAGCCAAAAAGAGGTTTCTTTCCGCATCAAAGTTTTCATTAGAAAGAGAATTCCATCTTGTTGTTCGATACACCTCAAAATCACCTCGGTTCCACCCCTAAATCATGGGGCACTTTTTTTTTTTAATTGAGGACATACTATGTGCAGAGCACTGACTAGATGTCTCAGGGAAATGAGATAAACATAGTCCTTCCCATTCACTCTAGGCGGGGGAAGAGTGGTAATAAACAAGTCAGCAACAAAGTAAAATGACTGCAGACAGTAGTAAGTACTTAACAAGGAAATAAGCGCAGTGCTGGGAGAGAGACTTAACAGGCAGACCCTACTGAAATAGAGGAACCCAGGAGGGACTCTTGTTGGAGAGGACATTCAAGGTCACACTGAAGGACGATACTGGAGCTGACCGTGTGAAGAGTAAGGGAGAGCACTCTGAGGCAGAGGGAGCAGCAAGCAGTGTCTAGAGTAGGAAAAAGTGTGGTGTGTCCCAGGAGCTGCCACTAGATGGGGCAGTGGCCAGAGACGAGGCGCGAGAGACCAACTTTGGAGGTTTTTCTGACCACATCTACTCACCCAGAGCTGCCTTATGTGAGTGCGGTATATGATAAACACCTTTCCAAGACATGCCTTTTTTATTTAAGATATTTGATGGCTCAGACGGTAAAGCATCTGCCTACAATGAGGGAGGCCCGGGTTCGATCCCTGGGTTGGAAAGATCCTCTGGAGAAGGAAATGGCAACCCACTCCAGTACTTTTGCCTGGAAAATCCCATGGATGGAGGAGCGTGATAGGCTTCGGTCTATGGGGTCGCAAAGAGTCGCACACGACTGAACGACTTCACTTTTTTCACAGTGTTTCCAACAACTGCCTAGTATTCCACTTCAGGGGTATACCATTATGTATTTATCCATTTTCCCCTATTTTGAAGGAGCCTTTTAGAAGTACACTTTAAACTCTCCAGTGGCCTGCCCATGGGTTAGTGCCATAGTTTGGGAGACAGTATAGTAACAACTTATCTTCATTAAGCACCTGCCGTGTGCCAGGCCTTCTTTTAAGCACCTTACAACTTGACTCATCACATCCTCAAAGCCATTCTTCCCATTTCAGGGAAAAGTGAAGCTTTTCAGTCCAACTGTGTCCAACTCTTTGTGACCCCATGGACCATATCCCACCAGGCTACACTGTCCAAGGGATTTTCCAGGCAAGAATACTGGAGTGGGTTGCCATTTTCTTCTCCAGGGGATCTTTCTGATCTAGGAATTGAACCCAGGTCTCCCGCATTGTAGGCAGACGCTTTACCATCTGAGCCACCAAGGAAGTAAGAGGAGCCTGAGTACAGAGATCTGAGGTTGCTTCCCAAGAACTCACAGCAATCTTTGGAGCCTGACAGACCTGGGTTTGAATACTGATTTCCCCTATTTTTCAGATGTGTGAACTTGGGCAAGTCACTGTGGCATTAATGAACACACAGGCAGGCATGTCATTAGTTGAGGTCATGTGGATCCTGGGCAAGGGAAGCCCTTGACTGACCAGAAGTTTCCTCTCCTTCAAACCTTCCCTCCCATTCCCAGTATCTTCCTCCAAGCCTCATCCCTGCATCTCCTGCACACATCCTCCTCCTCAATGCCCCTAAATTGCACTAAAGAGTATGGTCTGAACATGCCCTGAGGTACTTCCAACTGTGTGTAAAGCATTCACCAAACTTTGTCTCATGTTACAAGGTAAACTGACCCTTGAGTTACACTCTCCAACCCATTCCCCCGGAAACTTGACAACTGTAGAACATCAGCTGTGTTGCTAGGCAACACAGCTACGGCCAAATGAACCCTGGGATGTAAATAACATCTGGACTTGGAAGAACCATGAACACCTGATGAGAGCACCATGCTTTGGGCTTCTCTGAGTGTGGTGACTCTGGTAATGTGCATGACCTTGCAGGACACTTGGGACTGCTAGTGGACACAGGGATTCGGTTGGACTTGGAGATTCAAAAACAAGCTTGACCCACATCCAGGATGGGGAGCTTTTCTCCCTGCCTTTGGCTGGCCCCTGAGGAGCAGACAGTGGCTGATGGCTATGAGGAGGTTGTGAGGAATGCCTGATGTCGCCTTGCTGGCTGGCTGCCCATATCCTTGGAGGAGATGGATGCTAACTGTGCCTCTGGTAGCCTTCTGAGTCTGAGTACTTGAAATTAAGTTGACCTCTTGGGGTGTGGCATCATCTCTGAGCATTTGTTACATACCATTCCTCGCTCTTCGTACACCCTCTACCCAAGAAAGCCCGTTGATGTTCTGTCTGTACCTTGGCATCCAGTCTGAATGACCTCTCCAGGGACCTCTCTAACCTTCCACCAGCTGACATCTCTGCCTCCTCTGGACCTCTCCAGCCCTACTAGGGCCTTACCCGTATTCTGCCTTGCTTTTTATCTAAGACCCAAAAAATTTAATAAAACTAACATTTGGCATTCACTGAGTATTTGATGTGTTCAGATACTGAGCTAATGCTGCATGCAAATTCTTTTATTTAACTCTCAGGAAATTCTATAAGGTAGGCACCATCATAATCCCTACTTCAGAGTTGAGAACAAGTCAACTATGAGAAGCTTAGTCACACAGCTGGTTCTCAATAGACCTGTGATTCATACCCAGGACCCCTGACCTGACCCCACCTGTGGGCCGTGAGTTTTGCAGGAGCAAAGATCATGTGTGGGGCATCCTTGGGTCACTATGGAGCTCGGCAGGGGGCTCCGGATACAGAATATACTTGATAAACAGTGTGCTGGATGAACAGAATGAAAAAGGAGCTGACAAAGAAGACCAGAAAGGAGGGAGAAAGCATACAAAACATCTGGCTAGTCTAAACATTGGCCAGAGATAGCCCATCTCATGAAGAATCAATCCAAGTCTCACTCAATCTGGGGAGTCAAAGAAGAAAGGCCACCATTAGCACTTCCTGTGTGGTAAACAGTACTGCAGATTTTTGTTTGTTTGTTTTCCCAGATGAACCTAGCCTGCCTACCCTGGCTAAAGTCCAGATTCACTGTTCATTTCCACATTCTTTCTCACGAAATAGGGGATGGGAGGGGACAGATATTATTGTGTATCTCCCATAAGTCAGGTGCTACAGGAGTGAATTCATAGATCAATTCAGGTACCTAATACAGAGCAATTATTCCCATCTTACAGATGAGAAAACTGAGGCTCAGAGGTGTGAACTGACTTACATTTTGCTTGTAGGTTAGTAGTACTCTGACTCGGGTTAGAGACCCACGTTCTCCTCCCCATACTGAAACCTGTCAGGGTTGGGTTGCTGTGTTCAGCTATATAAACTGTACACTGCACAATCCTAGGGTGTGCCGTTCATGACAAGGTCTGTGCAAGGACTGGCCCAGCTTTTCCTCCTTGTAAAGTTTCTTTTCATAGTCCTCACCCACTCAATTAATCTATGTTGTATCTTCCAGGAAACAACCGTGAAGAACACAGGACATTTGAAAATTTAGCCCCAGGAATCCTTGTCTAGACCAAGCCGCTTCTCCCAAAGGGGGACTGGGCTTGGCTACTTTGGCCTCCAGCCAATCATCTGTGGTTTTTCTAGGGTTCCTCTCCTTCCAGGCCCTCTGTAGAGTCCTGTGTAATCTCCCCATTGAGCCTTTCCCCCTCTGCCTCTGAACTCATTATTCTGAGTTCAACCCAAGGGAGTTTTAAGAATTTCACTGCCCTGGTGAACACAATGTCCAAAAGATTACAAGTGAGCAACATAATCTCTGCCTATCAGTAAAAGGGAACCTTCCTTCTGGTGTCCCTGACCTCTTTCTTGCTTCCCTCTTGTTTGGTATCCCTGGAAATAATCCCTTCCTCCCGTGTCCCTCTTATTTTTCCATCTGTGCTCCTGGGTTTTCCTTGCTGACTTTTTGATTACCGTGACAGTGTCCTTTCTCTCCATCCCTCTCAAGTTCAATTGACAGGGGACAAAGAGAGGCTTAAATCACAAATTCAGACTCACAGAATCTCAGGGTTGGAAGGAACCCTTGGCTGATCTGGTTCATCTGTGCCTCATGTTTCTCTTCATTAGCTGTGAGTATCCCCCTGGCCCGCAGCATCCCCACCCAGGACGGAAGATTTGACCTCATGCTGACACATAGCACACACAGCACATACACAGCCTGAGCAAGCTCTGCCTCCTCACACCCAGATTTCTTCTGCATGCCCTTGATCACCCCAGGAGCCTTGCAGGAGTGAGGATAGCTCTTGGTACCTGGCCCCACTAGTGGAGCGGTTGCCCCATCAAAAGGGCTGGGGCTTCCTCTCTCAAGGGGTTATGGCTGCTTGGCTAGCTTCTCTGGCTTACATAACTGGACATCTCAGATCAGTCCTCAGATGACCCAAGTTGGGACGCCTACAGGACTCTGAGGTCTAGGCCAGCTTGTTTTTCTCCAAAAGGAAGGAAGCAGGAAAAGAGCAAGTCATGGAGATAATTCACTGACCCTAGCTCCAGAGCCACATGACACTCATTCTCACATTTGCAGCCATTGTAGACATCACCAAGAATAAACAGGAGAGAATGGGAAGAGCAAGCATGGGCACCACTTTCTTCTCTACCTCCTCAGAACTGGAGGAAGTTTTGCTCTGAGGAGTAGATCTGAAAGAGACCTCAACATTGCCACACCACAGTCCTTCTTTATGGGTGGGAATGGTACATTCCAAAGACAAAGATGACCATTCCACAGGAGTTAGGCCAACTGGGATTCTGACAGAGGCACTTTCTGCTCCCCCTCCTTTTAATGAGCCTGCCCAAGTCGTCAGTCAGTTGAGCCAAATCTCAGAGGGTGAGTGTTCAAGAAACAAGAAACCCGCTTAGCCAGTCTGCTGCAGCCACAGCTCTCCCATGGGGAACAAACAAATCTGTTCACAAAATGGGGTAGCAGTTCAGAAAAACAAATTGTTAAGGAGGGGAGGGGATGGGCTTTCCTCTTCCTCAGCCTGCGTGACTCCCTTGAGGCAGGTCATGCTGATCTCCAGTTCCCAGAACCCAGAGTTGCCTGGCCCAGCTCCTTCACCATGTGGGAATTTCTGCCCCCAGAACTTGAACATCTCAAGCAACCAAGAACTTACAGCTTTTCAAAATGTAGTAGTCCCAACCATCTCTGGATCATCTTAATTCTTACTTCCCTGGCAGTCCACTGCTTAAGACTCCCCACTCCCAGTGCAGAGGGCACGGGTTCAATCCATGGCCAGGGATCTAGGCTCCCCCATGCCACACAGTGTGGCAAAAAAAAAAAAGAAAGAAAGAAAAAGATTAAAAAATTAAATAAAATAAAAATTAAAAAAGACTCCTTAGTCACCGAACTAAAAGCTGCCAGCTTGTGGCCTTCCCCATGAGTGTGCAGTCTGCTCTCTGGGGCTACACAGGATTCTACTGTCACTTGGGAGTTGGGGGCCAAATCCTCCTGGGTATGCTCTCCTCCAGTATGGACATTCCTAGATGCCCTAGGGTGCTATAGTCTTCCCCACTCCATGCACCCTGCCCCGCCCCCCACACACACCAGATTCATGAGCACTCAGCATGTTTGTGAGCCCCAGGCAGTGTCAACGACAGCAAATCTGTGTAGTCAAAGCCAGAGATGTTGTGAGTGCTTGACAAGAAGCAAAAATTGAGATGAGGCAGCATCCCTGAAAAAAACATGAAAATCAGTGAGAAAAAAAAAGACTCAATTTACACAAACTCTTTGGAGATTCAGCTATGAGAATGAGCAGGGAGCCATGGGGAGCTTGGAGGAAGGGATCTATGCGTGATGCTCCAAGGAGCAGAGAAATGGTTTCCCCCAACTCTAGAGACAAGTAAGTGACTTTATCCTCCGTCTTCCCTTTCAGAGACAAGTATACTACTGCACACGTATCTGTGAATGTATGTGAATGCATAACACATGGCAGCAACTCCTGGCTCAACAGAAGGAGCTTGGGAAGCTTTGGATGAGGTTGACACAGGTCACCTCGACTCTTCTAGCACCACATATTGGCTGGGAAGTATGGTGGGCCTTGCCCAGTAGCACACAACTCTCAAGTCTAGGTTTTTCAGTCCCAAAGCCTGCGTATGCTTGACCTCCAACACCTGTCTCTGTCTTCAGCACCAAAGATGAACTCCAGCACCAGGAATAACCAGGTTGGAGCTTCGAGGCCCCCAGATAGGAAAAAAAAAAAAAGAGAGAGGCCAAAAAGGCAGGCCCTAAAAAATATCAGTGCGCTTACTGCAAAGAACGGGAGCACTGGAAAAAGGAGTGCCCTAAGAGGGACCTGAAGAGAGAGAATTTCCCCTAGAACTCGAGTTCTATATGCGGACTAGGGGAGTCAAGACTCGACACCCCTCCCCGAGTACTAGGTAACCATACATGTAGAGGGGAAACCCGTTGGCTTCATGGTGGACACTGGCCCCCAACACTCTGTTTTAAATCAAAAACTGGGACCAATGTCTAAAAAAAAAACCAGCTTGGTGAAGGGAGCCACGGGGACAAACAGATATTTTGGACCACAGAATGGAAAGCAAATCTGGGGACCCATCAGGTGTCCCATTCGTTTTTGGTGATACCAGAATGCCCAGTCCCTCTACTTGGACAGGACTTGTTGACTAAAGTTAATGCTCAGATCCATTTTGACGTTGGGAAAATGTCAGTCACGGATGGACTTATACATGTCTTGTCTCTAGCTTTAAGAGATGAATACAAACTTTTTGTGCCTAAGCCCTCAGAGGTTACAACACCAGATATACAACCGTGGGTCCACAAATACCCGTTGGCATGGACAGAAACAGCAGGAATGGGACTGGCTAAGCAGAGACATCCGGTCGTCATCAAACTAAAAGCCGAGGCGACTCCTGTGAGGATGAGACAATACCCTATAAGCCAGGAGGCTCAGCGGGGGATCACTCCCCATGTTTGATGGCTCATGGATGCCAGAATTCTCAAGTGGTGCCAATCCCCTTGGAACACCCCCTTACTACCGGTGAAGAAGCCAGGGAGTACGGATTACAGACCTGTCCAGGACCTACGAGAAGTCAACAAGCGGGTGAGTGACATACACCCTACTGTCGCCAACCCGTATACCCTCCTGAGCAGTCTACTGCCTGAGTACACTTGGTACACTGTGTTGGACTTAAAAGATGCTTTTTTCAGCCTACCCCTGGTGGCCCAGAGCCAAGAAATATTTGCCCTTGAGTGGACTGAGGGAGAAGTCCAACCGGTAGTACAACTAACTTAGACCCGCCTCCCACAAGGATTCAAAAACTCCCCTACCTTGTTTAATGAGGCTTTGAGTGAAGACCTCTATGAATATCGGACTCGCCACCCAGAGGTCATCCTGCTGCAATATGTGGATGACCTTATGTTGGCTGGAACCACAGAGGAGGCATGCAGCTGTGCCACCGGTGACCTCTTACAGACTCTATGCACCTTGGGATATCGTGCTAGCGCAAAGAAGGCGCAAATATCCTGGCAAGAGGTCACTTATTTGGGGTATAAGATCAGGCAGGGGCAAAGGTGGCTAACTCAAGCCATGAAAGAAACAATATTGCAGATACCAGAGCCCAAGACCCCCCGCCAGGTGAGAGAGTTTTTGGGGACTGTTGGATATTGCAGACTGTGGATCATGGGGTTTGCTGAGAAGACCCGGCCCTTGTATGAGAAAAGTAAAGAGACCCCAAACTGGACTTGGACTGAGCCAATGAGACAGGCTTTCCAGACACTCACACGGGCCCTACTAGAAGCCCCAGCCCTTGCCCTGCCTAACCCAAATAAGCCATTCCAGCTGTTTGTAGATGAAAAGCAAGGAATAGGAAAGGGGGTCTTGACGCAACAATGGAGACCATGGAAGTGGCCGGTAGCATACCTTTCAAAGCGATTGGACCCAGTGACCTCTGGGTGGCCCCCTTGCCTCCGCATCATTGCAGCCACTGCCCTCCTCGTCCACGACGCCGACAAGCTGACATATGCACAGCAACTCTGGGTTTACACCCCCCATGCCATCGAAGGGGTTCTAAAGCAGCCGCCAGATCAACGAGGATACCACCCTCCAGAAGGATGACAAAGATAGATGGTATCGAGATCAAAACAACAACCTGATATTGCCTGCCATCCTGGTCGTCACCTATGTGAACACCTGCACACAACTACACACTTGGGAGAGAAAAAGACCTTGACTCTTCTCCAGACAGCCTACCTGAGGTTCCCTCGACAGAGAAAAGGCAACACACTGGAACGAGGTACCGAGGGGAAGAGCCAGGGCAACACTGGGAGATAGATTTCACTGAGGTAAGACCAGGCAAGTACAGGTATCGCTATCTGTTGGTTCTGGTAGATACCTTCTCAGAATGGGTAGAAGCCTTCCCCACTAAGGGAGAGACAGCAACAGTGGTTGCTAAAAAGATCTTAGAGGAGATAGTGCCTAGGTACGGGCTGCCAGTGACTATGGGCTCTGATAACGGACCTGCCTTTGTGAGCCAGATTGTACAAGGGCTGGTCCAAGCTCTGGGGACAAAATAGAAGTTACATTGTGAATATAATCCCCAGAGCTCAGGACAGGTTGAGAGAATGAATCAGACCCTAAAAGAAACTTTGACAAAGTTGGCAATAGAGACTGGCGGGGACTGGGTGACCCTCCTTCCCTTCGTGCTCTTTCAAGTGCATAACACCCCTTATAAACTGAATCTTACCCCTTTGAGAGTCTGTATGAAAGACCCCCTCCTGTGTGTCCTATATTCGAGGGAAAATGCCTACCACCCCCTACCTTGGGACAATTCCAGCAATCACTGATGGCATTAAGCAAGGGGCATAGCCATGTTTGGAAATTAATTCGAGAGATACACAAAGGTCCAAGCAAGGGGACCATCTCCTCACATAATATTGGCCCGGGTGATTGGGTTTGGGTAAAACGACACCAATCTAAAGCATTAGAACCTAAATGGAAAGGCCCTTATGTTGTTCTCCTTACCACTCCTACTGCTGTTAAGGTCGACGTGATCGGGCCCTAGGTTCACTGCAATCACGTGCGGCAAGCCACTCCAGAAGAACAGGAAAAGATGCAAGCAGAATGGGAGGCAAGACCTCACCCGTCAAACCCTTTGAAACTGAAACTCGTACGACGGGAGCCCTCTTAACTTTCCTGCTGATGACAGTTTTCATCGGCCCAGGAGCAACCAGCCACAGCCCCCATCAGCCGGCTAACCTGACTTGGGTGATCTACAACCCTGAGACTGGAAAAGTGCTTAATTCGAGCTCCAACGTGGACCCCAAAGAGACATGGTGGCCAGTACTGACCTTTGATTTGTGCGTGCTGGCGGCTGACAGTAATGGATTTGGTCCCCACCAACTGACCAAGTTCTTTGCCCACGGCTCTTTCGGTCTGTTCACCCGTAACTGTGAGCAAAAAGGCCCACAGTACTATGAACAGGTGCATGTCTATGTCTGCCCGGGGGGAAAAAGGGATCGGAACCAAATTGAGAAGTGTGAGAGAGTTGACTCTTTTTATTGCGCCGCTTGGGGTTGCAAAACTATGGGAACAGTCCATTTCGCACCTCCAAGAATCCTTGAGCTTCTTGGCTGAAGTAGTGTTACAGAATAAGAGAGGTTTAGATTTGTTGTTTCTGCAACAAGGAAAATTATGTATAGCACTGGGAGAAAAATGCTGTTTCTATATTGACCATTCAGGGGTGGTACAAAAATCTCTCCAAAAAGTAAGAGAGGGACTAGCCCAGCGAAAGAGAGAACGAAAAGCCCAACAAGGCTGGTTTAAATCTTGGTTTCAGTGCTCCCCCTGGTTGACCACTTTGATTTCCACCCTCCTGGGTCCACTTATAGTATTAATATTGTTACTGACCTTTGGTCCATGCATTTTAAACCGTCTGGCCTCATTTATTAGGTAGCACCTAAATACCATCCAAATTATGGTATTGAGACAACAATATCAGTCAATTTCACAGGGTGACGAGAAAGATTCCTCTACAAAAGTATAAAGACAGGGGGGAAATGTGAGGCTGTCACGGCTAACGTCATGACAGGCAGCCTAGAGTAGGAGTAGGCCTGGTTTCCCGGGGTAACATAATTATCAGGCCTCCTGGAGCCAGCCAATCAACATATGCCTAGCCAGAAGAAAGGGAACCTATCAGGGGAAAGCTGAAAGCCCCACGTAGGGCCAACAAAAATTACCTTGCAACTGTGTAACCAATCCGCTTATGCCAACTACCCACTGTGTAACCAATCCGATTGCGCCAACTACCTGCTGCTTGTTTTGACCTAATAAATACCCGAGAGAACTGGGGCTCAGAGCCTTTCGTCCTCACACACCTGGTGAGGGCGGGAGGCCCTAGCTCGAGTCAGTAATGAATTCCCCTATTGCGAGTTGCATTGTTTCGAGGAGTCTTCTTTCCCGACCGGGGACTCGGACTACGGGCAGAACACTCCTACCTCTCCCGATGCCCCATCTCAGCAGCTCCTCACCTATCATTTGTTAATCAAAAACTGAGGCTTCCCAAAGTCCAGCCTCTAGTCTGCTCCCAAGCTGCACCTTCTCCCTGAAGTTTCTCACCTACTTCCATTGCCTCCTCTGGCATCTACCTGACTGGTTCCTAAATGGATCTATCATCCCAGCTTACCTTTCTCCTGAGTTCCAGAAACATGACCAGTCACCCCCTCAATATTTCTGCATAACATCCTCCAGGCCCCTCAAGCTCAGCATTTCTGAATGTGAACACAGCATGTTTGCCCCCCAAATCTGCCCCTCCTCCCGTACCTACGGATGGAAACACCATCCATGCTGATACCAACCAGAAACAAGGAATGATGTTTTCTCTGAGATTTATATTAATACTGAGGGAGACGCCCTGTGGAAGCTGCCCCTCTCCCCTGCAGATCCACGAAGAGACTTATACATTGGAATCAGCTAACCAGAATTCAGAGAACCAAATGTAGCTCTTCTGGGGTTGGGGGCTGGTGTGGGGAGGAGGGAGGTCCTGCCAAGAAACACCCCAAATCCAGAACCTAAGGTTCCCATATCCAGACACTGACAGGTGCTGTCAACCCCTAAGCCCCTGCTTCCTGGGTCTCAGATCCCCACATTTCTACACGTAGACAGACACAGAAATTGATTCCTCAAGGCTACATAGCAGTCTTGTGGCTCAGGGGTCCTTTCTCTCTTTAGGTTACTTTGCCAAATTCTGCTCTGAGTCAGCTGTGTTGATGCCACAGTCTAACAAAGCTGCCAGAGCAATCCTATGTCCCCCTTCTCCTGGTACATGAAGGGAGTCTCCCTTACATCTCATATTTGGCCACGGTGAAGGTGTCAATGCCTCCTCTCCCCCCATGCCCACAACACCAAGACAGCCTGCTCTGCCTCTCATTTCCCTCATCCAGCTGGCTCACGCCATCAACATTACCCCATCCTCCACCCTGCTCTCCCTGCCAATCTAGTCTTCACCCAGAAGCTAAAGTTTATCTTTCTACCACACAAATCTGAGCTCTTCACTCCCTTGCATTAGTCCACTCCTTTCTTCCTTGTTGTGCTCACAATAAAGCCTTTTGACCTGGCCTGTGAGGTCCCATGTGATCTGTCTCCAACCCCACTCCAGTTTTATTTTCTCCTCTTTGCCCTCTCTCTCACCCCTCCAGAAGCACAAAACTACCCACGCAGGCACATAGAAGACTTTGAAAGACAAACATTTGTTAAATAAACTAATTTCTTAAACAAACAGTGCTCCTTGTGGCCTCTCCCTTTGGTATCATTATAGGTATCATCTTCCTCCCTTCCTTCCGCACTTTCATGGACTGCTATGTCCAGATTCTTCTCAGTCTCAGCACAGCAACCCCTCCCTGGGCCCTAGGATCTGGAACACTGTGCTGTGTTATCTCTCTCTTGCAGACCGGGTTCCCCTAGGGCCCAGCTCCAGTCTTGTTCCTTCCTCCTCTGGCCTCAACATAGGGCCAGACCCAGAGTAATTGGTCAGATAATGCTAGCTGCTTGGGAACAAAAGGACCTTATCTGGCTCCCGAAGACTGGGTTGATTTAGGAGGAAGGAAGAGGATGAAGAAAGCAAGTGCTTCCTTGTGTTTTGCAGCAGAGTCTGCCTATGGTGACTGACACATGATGTCTATCTGCCCAGCAGTTTGCAGGGTGAAGTCACTCAGTCGTGTCCGACTCTTTGCGACCCCATGGACTGTAGCCTACCAGGCTCCTCTGTCCATGGGATTCTCCAGGCAAGAATACTGGAGTGGGTTACCATTTCCTTCTACCTATACTTTATCTCTGTCGATCCTCTTTCAACCCAGCAAGGTAAAAAGGCTTTTCTCAATGTGGAGAAAAGGAAATGGAAGCACAGAGAGGAAGCATGGTGAAGGCCCATGATCAATGTCTTTTGAGTGAAAATAAGCCACATCCCCAGGCCAGCGCTCTTCACTAACCTGAACATGGTCAAGGGGACCGTCCCAGCATTGAGCAGGACCAGGGAAGAAGGCTTTTACAGTCTCAGGAAATCACCTGCCCTGGGCTTGGAGTTGGCATTCTCCTTTCTCTCCTTCCAACATAGATTAGAGCCTTGGGCCTCTCCCAGGGGCCCCAACTTCCAGTCAACAATATGGCTGAGCACCTATTATGTGCTGGATCCTCTCTGGGCCCCGGAGTGGAATGAGGTAGACCCTGAAAGAATCCCCCTGCCTCAAGGTGATGCATTCTAAGAATTGAGGGGGCTGACGGGTAGAGGACAGACTATAACTGGCAGCCAAGAGGGGAGAAGTGAATCCTGATGGACATCTCTTCCCAGCCCCTGGGGCCCTTCCTTTTACCACCAGTCCTCCTCTTTCCTTTCCTACTTCCGTCACCACGAGGCCCGAGAATCAAACATGCAGTTACTCTGTACAGACTGACCATGTCCTGATCAGTCATGGATTGATCAGCAGACAAGTTCATTCAGCTGAGAGCAGAGGTGCCAAGCCCTGGAAGAATGCAGGGGTGTTGAACCTGCCATGGTTCCCCAGGAAATAATTGTTGTGTCTGAGAGAAACCACCCCTCCAGGCCTTGCCCACCCTTCCTGGCGCCAAGGCCCTTCAGATACTTGTGTGAGAGCCAAGACGCCAAAGCTAAGTTGTGTTCCAGGTCCTTAATACATTCTCAAGGTGAGGGCAGGAACATCCAGGGGAAAGAGGGCAGACAGCACTGATATGAGGTTCACGGAGCAAGGTCTCTGTCCTAGGAAAGCCCACAGGCTGTTGGCAAATCCAGCTTTGATGGAGGCAAGGAGAAAAGGAGGAGACATGAGTGCAAAGGGATTGAAGGTCTCTCTAAATGCTTCTCTTTTCCGCATTAGGGTCATACCTCAACCTTCCCATGAAGAGAACATCCCTGTACTTAAACAGCCCCCCCAGATAACTCCTGGCCCCTCCACTTGTCTTCTCCATCATTGTCTCCTCTGTTGATACCCTGCCCTACTCACCTATGTTCACTGTCTGTTCATACAGTGATACCTGCTTTGGGGAGGCTTGTGCTGTACCCTGAGGGGACAGGGAAGAATCAGACCAAATCTCCATGGTCAAGTGAGGATGATGAACAAGCAAACAGAAGATGACAACCATACAGGACAAGCACTGAAATACCAAACCCGGGGCTGATGCAAAACACTGGTGAGGCACCCCAGCCCCTAGGAGCCTGGTGGCAGCAAAGGCTCTGGTGTCTGTTTTCCCTCTAGAGAATAAGCTCTTTGAGAGCAGAGCCTGGGTCTGATTCATCTTCCAGACCTTTCTGTCCTTTTCTGGGTGTGTCTAGGATGCAGGTATGTTACTAGGCCATCCTAAGATGACAGTTATTTGTAGAGACTTCTTACCTGGCCTTCCCCACTGGTTCAACAGTAAAGAAACTGCCTGTCAGTGCAGGAGACGCAGGTTTGATCCCTGGATTGGAATGGTCCCCTGGAGGAGGGCATGGCAACCCACTCCAGTATTCTTGCCTGCAGAATCCTATGGAAAGGGGAGCCTGGCAGGCTGCAGACCATAGGGCCACAAAGAATCAGACACAACTGAGCGACTGATCACATTCTTGATCCCACCCGGAGGTAAGGCTTATCCTGAGTGTCAATCATGAAGGAAAGGCATTTCCCTAGACTCCTTCTGGGAAAAGTTTACTCAGGACATAGTAGAAGTCTATATTCCTCCCTCAAAACCTTAACTTCTGGCAGCTATACCTACTTTCCCAAGCCTGGCTGCAGATCAAAACACTTGGGGACATTTTTTAACTCAGACCCCTAGCTCCAAAATGTTAGAGTCGTCAGGGCTCAGGGGCCAAGGAATCTGCTTCTCCCAGTTGATTCCAATGCAGCTGGCCCTTTCTGTGTGTTCAGAAACCTCTACTCTAGATCCTCATGGAGGTAGGAACTAAGAGCTCTTCCTGACAAGGGGTGCTAAGGGTCCCCACCGCCCTGAGATAACTGGGAAGGATGAGTCAGAATCTGAACCCAGGAAGTTGCCTAGCCCCTGACCCAGTTCATAGGCATGGCAGAGAGAACTCCACCTCTGGGGGCACCAACTTTTTAAATGGTTCAGGAGGTCTCTCAGAGGAGAGCACTTGTCCCATCTTCACTTCTATTTTCTGCCCTCAAAAGGGAAATATTTACAGTGTACAGAACAAGAGGATACTGGTTAAGCTCTAAACGAGATTGCCTAGTTGGATCAGACTATCTGGGGAATTTTTTCCCAGATTATCCCTGAGTCCTTAGCAGAGCTCTCTCTGAACCTTGGGCCTCAAAATGATGGGGAGGAGTCTGTGGCCCTTCTGGATTCCAGCTTTTAAATGCCACCCCCCATTCCCTACCCCCACCTGAGGCCAGCTTGGAAAGTGAGAGTGAGGGGGAGACCCAGTGGGAAAGGTGAATTGGAATCACGGCTCACAGAACCCCATTCCTCTGCCCAAGCATAGGATCTCCTTCCATGGCCCCCAGCAGCTTAGGCCAGACTCCCAGACGGGAAGGAGGCTGGTTTCTTTCTCTATCCTCCGCCCAGTCACTTACCTCAAGGGCATGCCCAAACAGCCAGTGGGTGGGGGGCCCTGAGAATCTGTCCATAGCCCTGGCTAGCATCTGCCTCCGCAGCAGCAGGCGAATGAGCTTAAGGAAGACTAAGACCGAGACCAGTCCAAAAGCCCACAGGCTCAGGTGGGAGAGACTCAGGGAGAGCAAAACAGGCACCATGGCTGGAGTTGCAGTCGCGCAGGTTTCTGCCTGCCTCCTACTGTCCTCAAGTTCCCTTATACTATGAGCCCAGGCACCCTGCCAGCTCCCACTCCAGCCACACCCTGCAATCAGAGACAGCCCAGGCTGGGCTGAGCTCCACAGGGCAGAGACAACAGTCCCCAAATTCACAGACAACAGAGGAGACAGCCTGGCTGATTTTTACCAAAACTCAAATGAAGAAAACTAGATAATGGGCTTCAAAGAAACGAGGCAATGTGTTCCTTAGAGGAACAAAGAGAAGGCAATGCTTGGTATGATCACTGGCATGATAATGACTACCTTTTCATGTAAGCCACCTTGGATGTTTCAGGTACTTGCCACACACTATCTCATTTAACCCAAACAAGGTCAGAAATGTTTGTACACACAAGTTTGTATTATGATCTTGGGAGTGGAGTTGGCCTTTCTCTGACCTAGGCTCTCCCTTCTGGGGCTTGAACCTTGCCCCTGAAGATGACTCAACGAAACAAAAAACAAAAAGGACTTAAAGCATCATGAGCCTGGTGTAAATGCAAGCTCTCCCAACAGTCCATGTTCAAAGGGAATAATGGAAGCTCTCTTGCAAGAAATAACAGGCAAGCCGAGCCTCAGTTTCATTATCTGGAAAATGAGTTTAAAAAGCAAGTACTGATGACCTTCTTGTTTGAGTTAAATGAGATAGTGTGTAACATTCAAGGTAACTTGTGTGAAAATGTGGTCATTATTATGCCGATGGCTACACAACTCGTCACATATCCTGCTGTTCACACAGTAGCTGAAATATGGCAACCATCCTCACTTCTAGCACCAGAGAGAGGTCACCACATTGCCAGAATCTGAGACTCGCCAGCATTTAATTCCTAGGCCCTGATCCTACCAGTTACCCCTTGAGCTACCTTGGCAGTGTGATTCTTGAAACCAAAATGTGCCTTCCTGGAGCTTTCACTGGCTATGCCCTCAAGGACCCAGTAGAAAATGTCAACTGCAAAGAAAAACTTAGAGATAACCTCCAATCCAGTGGTTACCTGGGTTAAGGAGATAGAGACATTGAGCCTCTGCCTTTACCCAAATGCTTTCCAAAAGCTCTTCTCCTCCAGAAAATCTTCCTTCACACCCTTCCTCCATTTCAGAAACACAAACTAGAGCCAGTCTTCTAACCATTTGCAACTCTTCTTGGGTTTGTTCACATTTTGCCTTGCAGCAATTGTCTTATCTAGAATGCTTGTCTTAGCCTCAAATCTCCCCATTCTACTGCGTCAGAAACATCTGATATCCTCAATGGATCCCCACCTCTGAGCTCACCTGCATCTGTCTTCTGCTCACATGACCTTCTTCATGGGGCTGTGGTGAGGATCCTGAGAGCGTGACAATGGTCTGTGCTCATTGCTGGTTTTCTCTGCTAGTCAGAGCCCAAAGTGAGTTGGGGGAGGTGGGGGGGGGGGGGAGGCAAGGGGGATGGCTCCTCTACCTGTCATCTGGGACTCCCAGATCTGTGTGGTCAGCCCAGGTCCTTCCACTTGTGCTATGTTTGCTCACGAGCATTCCCAACCAGCTCTGGCCAAGTATCTTGGTCCTGAAAGTGTGAGATATAGGGGAGGCAAGTGTGAAGCGTGTGGATGGGGAAGGCAAGAGGAATGTGACAGGGTTGGGCTGGATCAAAGTTGGTTGTTCCGCAGGCTCTGTTCAGAGAGAGGTGAGGTTATTCCAAGGTGTTCTGATCCACCCAAAGATGGCTTTGTCACAAGGACAGCTAAGGATGCAGCATATTGGAGGAAGACTTGGCTTAGAACCCCTGATCTTCCCAGGACGCCAGACCCTAGACCTTTCACCTAAAACAGTATGGTAATTTAGGTTCTGGGTAAAACAGAGAGCTGTGTAATGTTCTGAAACAAAACAAATGAATAAGAGATGCCTCAACCTTGGGAAAGATAGATACAGTGTTGGCAAATAAGAGAAAGAGAGGTGGGGGAGCAGAACAAATAAAACTCAGCAGACACAAGTTACACACAGCAAATGAACCTGTTGGTGCCTGAGAAGATAAACATCAAAGAGGAGATCAGCAGACAAGAGGAGCCAAGAATGGTGCTAGTTTTCTCTGATCAGTCATCAAACTGATTCATTTGTTTTCCGACAGGTATATATTGAGTACCTTCTATGGGCAGATATTTCACTAGGTACTCAAATGATAAACAAAACAAACAAGGAGCTCACATTCTAACATTGTTCTGCCAAAAAAAATAAATAAAGACTTTTCCCAATATTCCCAAGAGCCTGGGTCCAGAACTCAATTCCCTTGTCTGCCAAGTGACCCTATTCCTGGGAAGATGGCTTCTAGGAAGCCCAGTAAACTGAAGATTCTTGAGAGAGAGTCAGGAAAAATGAGTTTTGGTTTTAATTCTGTCTGTGGGTCACTGAGTGACCTCAAATGAAACCCCACTGCCCTTGGTGACTCTGTTGCCCCCTGTCATTGCATTAGATGGTGTCTGGGGGTTTGTGGGGGTGTGGTGAAGATCCTGAGATAATCACAATGCTCAGTGCTCTCCAGAGGACAAGTGATGGTACCTCTGCTCCAGCAGTTTGTTTGTTTTTTTTTTTCATTTATTTTTATTAGTTGGAGGCTAATTACTTTACAATATTGTAGTGGTTTTTGTCATACATTGACATGAATCAGCCATGGATTTACATGTATTCCCCATCCTGATCCCCCCTCCCACCTCCCTCTCCACCCGATTCCTCTGGGTCTTCACAGTGCACCAGGCCTGAGCATTTGTCTCATGCATCCAGCCTGGGCTGGTGATCTGTTTCACCCTAGATAATATACATGTTTCAATGCTGTTCTCTCAAAACATCCCACCCTCGCCTTCTCGCACAGAGTCCAAAATTCTGTTCTGTACATCTGTGTCTCTTTTTCTGTTTTGCATATAGGGTTATCGTTACCATCTTTCTAAATTCCATATATATGCATTAGTATACTGTATTGGTCTTTATCTTTCTGGCTTACTTCACTCTGTATAATGGGCTCCAGTTTCATCCATCTCATTAGAACTGATTCAAATGAATTCCTTTTAATGGCTGAGTAATATTTCATGGTGTATATGTACCACAGCTTCCTTATCCATTCGTCTGCTGATAGTCATCTAGGTTGCTTCCATGTCCTGGCTATTATAAACAGTGCTGCGATGAACACTGGGGTGCACAAGTCTCTTTCCAGCAGTTTTTATAAGCCATCTCACTGCCTCTCTGCCTGCCAGTATGCTCTGACCATTTCTACAGCAGCCAGCTGCACACATATGTAACCTGTTGGCACCTCACCTCTTTCTCATATCTCTCATTTTCTGTTCTTAAATCTGCCAAGTGAGACACCTGGTGGGGGTCTGTGCAGTCGTGCCATCACAGGTGCACACACCTGTTTGGACCAGACAGCTAACCCTGGGGCAAACCTTGACTATGGGGGAAGGAGAACCTTCCCCCCAAACACACACCCATCTTGAGTTCTTGTGGCTAGACTAATAATAAAATTGATGCAAGACAGATTAACAGGAAAAAAAGAAACCAATTTGATTTCTGTGTTCAGAGGTCTCATAGAAATAGAACCTGAGAAGTGACCAAAGCAGGCAGCTTTTCTGATATTTAGACATAGAAACAATAGATTTGAGAGGAATTTGCAGGAAAGAAACTTAGGTTTGGGTGCTTAACTAGCAAGGAATTTCAGCAAAGTTTGGGCTTGGGTATAAAACTGAGCAGGATCCTATGGGGCCTTCCTGGGACAGGCCTTTCCCCCATATCCTCTGCTTTAGCTCCTCTCTGAAGTACCTGGATAGCAGTATTTGATGCACATTTCCTGAATTGTTTTACGGATGTGAAAAGCCCCCACCAGGGGCTTTCCAGATGGCTCAGTGATTAAGAATCCATCTGCTAATGCAGGAGACATGGGTTCAATCCCTGGTGCAAGAAGACCCCTCATGCCATGGAGCAACTAAGCTCTTGTGCCATAACTATTGAGCCTGTGCTCCAGAGTCTGGGAAGCACAATGACTGAGTCCACGTGCCACAACTACTGAGACCGTAAGCCCTGGAACATGAGCTCTGCAACAAGAAGCCAGTGGACCACAATTGGAGAGGGGCACCCACTCACAGCAACTAGAGAAAAGCCCTTGAAGCAATGGAAACTCGACACAGCCAAAAATTAATTAATTAATTAATTTTAAAAAACAAACAAACAAATCCAACCAAATGGAAGATGTTAATTTCTTGATGCCTAAGGACTGGTAAGGTTAACCTCTGTGACACCACCCTGTTCCCTCACCATCAGCCAGAGAGCTGTGTAAGCTGATCCCTTACCCTGTGACACCACCCCACCCCCCACCGCCTTTTCACCTGGCTTTTAAAATTGCTTTTCCAAAACCCTTCGGGGAGCTTTGGGCTTGTGAGAACCTGAGCCACCCATGTCCTTGCTTGCCTCTGCAATAAACCTTTCTCTGCTCCAAACTCTGAGTTTCAGTTTGTTTGGCCTCACTGAGTGTCAGGCACATGAACTTGGGCTAATCATTTTGGCAAGCCAGCCTAGGAATCAATCCTAGCTAGGGACAGCATCTTCCCTGACTGAGCCTCCAGCAGCTGCCCATGCCCATTT
Organism: Muntiacus reevesi; assembly: GCF_963930625.1. Taxonomy (NCBI): domain Eukaryota; kingdom Metazoa; phylum Chordata; class Mammalia; order Artiodactyla; family Cervidae; genus Muntiacus; species Muntiacus reevesi. The sequence continues at coordinate 158,199,075 of NC_089249.1, forward strand.
CACTCCAAGGATCTCAGAAGAACTATCCCCAACAGGTGCCAGCCATCCAGGACACGAGGCAGTTTGGAGTTGAGAAATATCCAGAGCTGTGGTCCATATTAGGTGTCATTGGGTGAGTTGCTCCAGCTTTCCCAGGCTGGGAATTCTCTCCATTCCATCAGGGCGGCTTCCCTTTCAGGAATTGAGCCACTTGGTCTGTTCTCTTTCAAGAGCCCGCCCAGTGTGTTTGGAGGCCTCTGTCTGGGAGTAGGAGTGGAATTTCAGACTATATTACCCCTGAATTCCTGTCTGTGTGCCTGTAGCTGAGTTGTTGTTTGTGTTCTTGTGTGTATCATTTTGAGGTGAGCCACCTGTGGTCCATTCTCTTTCAGGAGCCAGGCCACTCTGGGCCTCCGTCTGGGAATGAAAGTGGAAATTCTGGACTATGCCTTGTCTGATCCTCTGTTTTGGGACCTTATGTTTGTTGTTTGTGTGTGTGTTAGTACTAGCACTGACCAGTTGAGACATCTTTGGTAAATAAGGGGCTCGTGAATGACGAAGCCAGAGTATGTTCTCCATTGCATTGATTTTGCCTTTGGAGGAGCAATGGTTGGGAATTTTTTCCCTTTTGAACTAGCCTTGGTCATTCATTCAGCTTCATCTCCAATGCGGGGATTGGTTGGGGTTCTTCTCTTTTGGACTGATGGGGCACTGGTTGGGAATCTTTCTTTTGGGGGCTTGGAAACTGTGACCCCAAAAGAAAAATTTGGATTGCCATTTACTTGACATTTTATAAAATGGCTGTGAATAATTGTGAGTGATCAGAACTCTGTTCCCTCTTATAGCCCCTGGGAAGTCTTTGCAAAACTAGGAGCTCTATATGGGCTTCCCAGGTGGCTCAGATGGTAAAGAATCTGCCTGCAAATACAGGGAACCCGGGTTTGATCTCTGGGTCAAGAAGATCCTCTGGAGAAGGAAATGGCAATCCAGTATTCTTGCCTGGAGAATTCCATGCACAGAGGAGCCTGGCGGGATACTGTCCATGGGGTCGCAAAGAGTCGGACACAACTGAGCAACTAACACACACACACACACACACACACACACACACACACACACACAGGAGCTCTTTAGCTATGCTCCCTAAACAAAAGAAAATGCCTCAATACTCCCCAAGATCTGGAGAGCAAAGGTCCCTAACAGCTTGATTTTTAATCGAAGTGGGTCTTTTGTAATTGCTTTTATCTTGAGGCTTGGATTACCATGATATTGAATGGTTTGCCTTGGAAATGAACAGAGATCATTCTGTTGTTTTTGAGATTGCATCCAAGTACTGCATTTCGGACTCTTTTGTTGACCATGATGGCTACTCCATTTCTTCTAAGGGATTCCTGCCCTCAGTAGTAGATATAATGGTCATCTGAGTTATATTCACCCATTCCAGTCCATTTTAGTTCACTGATTCCTAGAATGTCGACATTCACTCTTGCCATCTCCTGTTTGACCATTTCCAATTTGCCTTGATTCATGGACCTAACATTCCAGGTTCCTATGCAATATTGCTCTTTACAGCGTCGGACCTTGCTTCTATCACCAGTCACATCCACAACTGGGTGTTGTTTTTGCTTTGACTCCATACCTTCATTCTTTCCGGAGTTATTTCCCCACTGATCTCCAGTAGCAAATTGGGCACCTATCGACCTGGGGAGTTCCTCTTTCAGTATCCTATCATTTTGCCTTTTCATACTATTCATGGGGTTCTCAAGGCAAGAATACTGAAGTGGCTTGCCATTCCCTTCTCCAGTGGACCACATTCTGTCAGACCTCTGCAGCATGACCTCTCCGTCTTGGGTGGCCCCACATGGCATGTCTTAGTTTCATTCACAGTGACTGCGACAGACAGTGCAAAAGCGCAGCCAGAAGAGCTGCCCCATGTCCGAGGTAGCGGTGGTGGCCCAAAGCCTTTGACTGTGTGGATCACAATAAACTAAAAATTCTGGAAGAGATGGGAATACCAGACCACCTGACCTGCCTCTTGAGAAACCTATATGCAGGTCAGGAAGCAAGAGTTAGAACTGGACATGGAACAACAGACTGGTTCCAAATAAGAAAAGGAGTAGGTCAAGGCTGTATATTGTCACCCTGCTTATTTAACTTATATGCAGAGTACATCATGAGAAACGCTGGGCTGGAAGAAGCACAAGCTGGAATCAAGATTGCTGGGAGAAATAGCAGTAACCTCAGATATGCAGATGACACCACCTTTATGGCAGAGAGTGAAGAGGAACTAAAAAGCCTCTTGATGAAAGTGAAAGAGGAGAGTGAAAAAGTTGACTTAAAACTCAACATTCAGAAAACTAAGATCATGGCATCTGGTCCCATCACCTCATGGGAAATAGACGGGGAGACAGTGGAAACAGTGGCTGACTATTTTTGGGGGCTCCAAAATCACTGTGGATGCTGATTGCAGCCATGAAATTAAAAGACGTTTACTCCTTGGAAGGAAAGTTATGACCAACCTAGATAGCATATTAAAAAGCAGAGACATTCCTTTGCCAACAAAGATTCGTCTGGTCAAGGCTATGGTTTTTCCAGTGGTCATGTATGGATGTGAGCGTTGGACTGTGAAGAAAGCTGAGCGCCTAAAAATTGATGCTTTTGAACTGTGGTGTTGGAGAAGACTCTTGAGAGTCCCTCAGACTGCAAGAAGATCCAACCAGTCCATCCTAAAGGAGATCAGTCCTGAGTGTTCATTGGAAAAACTGATGCTGAAGCTGAAACTCCAGTACTTTGGCCACCTCATGTGAAGAGCTGACTCGTTAGAAAAGCCTCTGATGCTGGGAAAGATTGAGGGCAGGAGGAGAAGGGGACGACAGAGGATGAGATGGCTGGATGGCATCACCGACTCAGTGGACATGAGTTTGAGTGAACTCGGGGAGTTTGTGATGGACAGGGAGGCCTGGCATGCTGCGATTCATGGGGTCGCAAAGAGTCAGACACGACTGAGTGACTCAACTGAACTGATCTGAATCACTCAAGTGATGTTGCCTATCCTTTAAACTATACATACTAGCCGGTCTCAGGGAGCCCTGCCCCCATGCTTGAATGTTAAACTAAAACAGCTTTTTTCAGCCCACAGGAAACACCCTGACCTAGCTCACTTGTGAACATTTGCAGGAAAGAAGAAATTAATATATCCCCAAACCAGGAGATATTTGCAATAACTTATGATTGATATTGCCATTTTTACAAATTTGTTGTTTCTTGCATTAACAAATATATAGCTAAGCCTCTGATAAAATGATGATACATAGTTCCATATAAGATTAATGATAGTGTAACTCTAGATATGGGAAGAAGCAACAAGAGGGAACATTTTCCTGGACCATAAGAGACTAGTAAGACAGGCGGTCCAGAGACTTTAGGCTATTGTTAATAAGGTTTAGTTCAGTGACAGCACATTAAGTGGCCTTATCAGTGAAATCTTTGCCAGACTTGGGAATGAGCATTCCTAATACCATGGCATGAAGTGGTCATGAAATGCTCTCAAAGCCATGGTCAAATTTATGACCATGAAGGGGCCCTGCCGGCTAAAAATTAGCATTTTCCATCTACCTCTCCACTGTAGCTGCTGACCTTTAACACCCCCTAAAAGGAGTTCAGGTTGGAGATCAGGGAGGCACTCTGTACTCTGGGAAAAGGTGGCAGAACAGGTCTTCAGATACATATTTTCAGATTCTATGAGCCCAAATTCTTGCATTTTCTCATATCTAGAAAAGCATTAAAATCACTAATGGTGACACCAGCGTTAGACACTGAGGAGAGCAATACATTGGGAAGTAAAAATGGAATAGCTATGTCAGATTCAGATGTCAGCAGCCAACCTCAAATCAGCATCTGCTGGATTTCTAACTGAGCAGGATTGGGACAGGCCTTTCCTCCACATCCTCTGCTTTAGCAGTACCTAGATAACAGTATTAACAAATGTATAACTGAGCCTCTGATAAAATGATGATACATAGTTCCATATGAGATTAATGATAGTGTAACTCTAGATATGGGAAGAAGCAACAAGAGGGAATATTTTCCTGGACCATAAGAGACTAGTAAGACAGTTGGTCCAGAGTACCTAGATAACAGTATTAGAGACACATTTCCTGAAATACCTAGATAACAATATTAGAGACACATTTCCTGAGTTGTTTTACAGATATGGAATCCCCTATCCCCATCAAATGGAAGGTATTAACTCCTTGATGACCATTAGAATATAGGCCTAGGCCTCCCAGAGCCTAAGGACTGACAAGGTTAACCTCTATGACTCCACCCTCTTCCCTCACCATCAGCCAATCAGAGAATTGTGCATGAGCTAGTCACAAAACCTGTGATCCGCTCCCTCACGTGAGTTTTTAAAATGCTGTGCCAAAATCCTTCAGGGAGCTTGGGACTTTTTAGGGGCAGGGCATGTCTCCTTACATGGCCCTGCAATAAACCTTTCTCTGCTCCAAACAAGTTTTGGCTTGTTTGGGTCACTGTGCATTGAGCACATTATCTTGTAGCAACAGGTAGTAAATTAGTAAAGAAATGAACTCTCTGGCTGATTCATATCAATATATGGCAAAAAACCACTACAATATTGTAAAGTAATTAGCCTCCAACTAATAAAAATAAATGGGAAAAAAAAAATGAACTCTCAACCCTGATTCCATATCTCTGGGGATAAGAAAGAAATTTATTTCCTTCCACATGAGAGTTTTATTTCCTGCTCTCAAGGATACAGAGAGGAGAGCCAAAATGTTCTCCTTGCATACAGACTGTTTCTTAAATAGCTTTAATTCAAAATAATCAATATGCAATTGAGGCATATTCTGGGCCTGCCCTGAACCCTAACACAACCAGTGAAGAATAGGGGGTAGTGGATAAATGAATACTCTCCCCTCCCATGCCCCAGGTAAGCAGTACTGAGGTGTATTCTAAACAGGTCCTCAGAGGGTCCCCCAGCAGGACTGAGCCCTCTTGCCTCCAGTGGTAAGTAGCTCAATAACACACCTCAGACTGGCTTTGCCTTCTCTCCTGGTCACTCTTCCCAGTCACCCACCCCTCCTATTTTCTGGGGTGAATGATCTGCTTTCCCTTTCCGGGAGACCCAAGTTAAGACCTAGAGCTGTGTGACTCACAGTTACATGATTAAGTGCATGGGAAGAGCTTGGATGACAGGTATCAGAAGCAAGGGGTGGGGCCTACATGTTATGCTATTTTATTACCCTGATTAGGTCAAATGGACCCTGAGTCAATGGTCAGCTCTACCAGCCTGGTCCTGGAGAGTCAGAAACTTGGAAACCCTGCGTAAATGCCCAGTTTCCCAGGTGTAAAGAAAAGGGATATAGGTATTTCCCAATTGCTTCAGAATGCGTAGGGGAAAGGGTGTGTGTGGTACATCAGAGAAAACTTCATCTGACACTTCAAAAAGACCTATTTCCTTGTCTCCCATCCCCCCCACCCCCGCCCCCCGCCCTTCCTTCTCTTCTTTCCTCCTTTTCCTTTCTCTAGCCCATCAGGGATGATGACTCAGCACTTTTCCTCTAGGGACAGCTAGAGCTATGGGCAAACAGGGTTTCTGTTCCCCTCTGGTGGAATCCAAGAAGGAGGGCGTGTTTCCTCACGAGGGTGACTCTTACAGCCCTCCCCTCAGGTCCTGTCCAGCTCCACCCCATGTGATATCCCCCAGATATGTTTCCAGTAGCTTCTGCCCTTAGTGGTCTGACTGGGGCAGCCAAACCCCGACCTTGGTGTTCAAGCCATGTGCTGGTCAAGCTTTGCCTGGCCCCCACTACTGCCTCATCAGACACACTAGCTGCCGGGAACAAACAAGAGCACCAGTTAAGAGCATCGTCTTGGGTTTCTGATTGTTCTTAGGTACACATCCAACCCTGAACAAGTTCCTTGACCTCTTTAAATCTCAGGTTGCTAATCTGTGAAACAGTGGTTATAATAGTAGCCGCCTCATAAGGTTGTATGAAGGATTAAATGAGTAGCACAGAAATTCTCTGGTAGCACAATGGATAAGAATCTACCTGCCAATGCAGGGGACACAGGTTCGATCCCTGGTCTGGGAAGATTCCACATGTGATGGAGCAACTGAGTCCTGTGCTACTCTTTGCAGGCCTATAAATGTGGAGCTTCCCTTTCTGCCCCCAATTTCTAGGAATTTTAATCTCACGGAGATAGGGGCCAGAAATTTGTTGGTCTTAATAAAACGCCAAGGCTGCAACAAATATATTCAGAACTGCAGACTTTGGAAAGATTTTCCTGAGTATAGTCTCTACTGATTCTCACAAAACCTTGTGAGCTCATTAAAGAAGGAAAACTAACATTTGTCTCAGTAGCCACTGAGGTAGAGAGGTAATACATGGAAAAATAACCCAAATCCAAGGAGGGAAGCCTTAATATTTCAAAATGACACTTCTTAAAGCAGTCTATAACTCTAATGCCATTCCAAACAAGTCTCAACAGGAATTTCCATAGCACTTAATGAATCGATCCTAAAATTTTTACAGAAAAATAAATGGCCAAGTGTAGCCAGAGGAATTTGAAAAAGAATAAGAGTAGATTTACCCCCATAGATATCAAGACATTTTATAGGTCTAGTAATATTTTTTAAATGTACTCATACAATGGAACAGAAAAACTAAGAATGATATCAAAATATCATAAATGACAAAAGTAGCATTACAAGTCAGTAAAGGTAAATGAAACACTCAGTAGATGGTTCTGTTACTACTGACTGTCCCCAAGGAAACAGGGAAAACAAGTCTCTATCTTATATCATATACAAAAATTCCAAGTGGTTCAAAGACATGAATATTAAATCTTTAAAAATATGTCAAAACTTTTAAAATAATATCAAATCATAAAGTCTTGATAAATAATACATTTGACCACATTAAAAAGTGGGAAATTAAACATTAAAATTTGAAGTTTGTGCATAGAAAAGATATAAAGAGCAAAATTAAAAGATCACAGACTGAATCACATATTTACAAAGCATGTACTAGCAACAAATTAGTTTCTCAAATACATAAAGATCTACAAATAATAAATGAAACTCAAACAATCTAAGGATAATTGACAAAAGATATGAAAAGGCAATTCATAAAAGAAACCTCAGTGGCCAAAAGCATGGGGAAATGTTCAAACTCATTAGAAATCAGGGAAATGAAAATTTAATCTACAATGAGATTTTAGTTCATATCAAACAAATTAGCAAAAATTTTTAAGTTTGATAGTACCAGGCATCAGTGAGGATATAAGGAAATGGAAATCCTCATATATTTCTAGTAAGAATGTAAGTATGAGAGCAGTGTGACAGTGCTTGGTAAAGTTGCAGAAGTGCAAACCTTACCACCCAGCAATTCTTTAGGCATATACCCAATTTCCACACTCATGCCTGGAGACCATGAAAGCAAGTTTACAGTGGTAAAAAAGTAGAAACATTCCAACTTTCCCTTGGTAAGAAAATGGATACCTAAACTGAATAATTCATACCATGAATAACCATACAAATGAGTAACCCAGGTCTACATATATCAATATGAATGAATCTCAATAACAAAGCTGGAGGGGGGCAGAGAAGTTGAAAAGGCAAGTAAACACTTATGTAAAATTTTAATGCAAAAAACCATACTCTGTATTACACACAAACAATTTTTAAGTATAATAAATATGGAAACATGTTGATTTCAGGTTAGACTTTGTAGAGAGAGCAAGGGAAGAGGAATGATCAGGGTAGGATTTTAGCCATATCTAGCATTTACTTGCTTTTAAAGGAGAAAGAGGCATCTGAAACAAATATGGAAATAATCACATCTGTTAGATCTGGGAGGTGGTTTATAGGCTTTTGTTACAATATTTTTATATTTTCTGTGTGTTTGGAATCTTGTCTCATAATGTAAAAGCTAAATTTGAAATATCACCTTGGTACAGGCAATGTGTACCCTAGCTCCATGGTGGGAATTAGAGTTGTGTGGGGAACAGCCTCAGATGGGACCTGATGTTGTGACGGGTGTCAGCAGCAGCCATGGTAGTGCAGTGAGGAGGTGGTAGTTATGATGCTCTGAGCCTCTGGTAGTAGCTATGATGTCCTCCTGACTTCAAGGAGACCCCTCTGAGTTAAATATAAACCAGAAGTAGTCTTTTGACCCCAGCAAACTCCTGGGGATTTCCTGAGAGGGTCATAGTAGCGGGAACATCAGGGAGAAGCAAAAGGCATTCTCAGAGACTGGGGAGATGGGCAATCCAGCCATTTCACTGGAATATTAAAAAGGAATAGAAAGAAAGTAGTCCACTTCCATGCTTTTTGAATGGAAGATGAACCTATTCTCTCTTCGGGGCCGCAGGCTAAGAAGTACTTTCTCTTACTGAGATGATCCAGAGAGTCCTGCAAGTAGAGCCCAGAGTCCTGGTTCTCAGCTGACCCAGCTCCCAGCTGCCAGCTGAGCAAATGCCCAGCATCCCACAGCCCCCAGCATAATAGAAGGTTCCAATTTGGCAGTGAGGTGGGATTGTTCCCTCGAGTTACCAGGTACAGTGTTGAGAAATGAAAACCATTCCCTCTGCCTCTAAAGTTCCTTGAGAATCTGAGATACTTCCCTCAAATTTGTTCTGTCCCCAGGAAAACACAAGAGAACATCCTCATCCTAACTCCCAGCTTGTTGGTCATTGGTCAATTTATCAGTTTCCTGTCATCAGAACTACAGAGCTGGGAACTTTAGCAATAAGTCTTTCAGTTTCTAGATAAGTTCTGGACAAGAGAGGAACTTGGCCAGCAAGTCATTGAAAGACCTGGGAGGAGAACTTCCATCTCTACATTTGTGCGATTTCTGATATGGAAAGTCTCTGGCAGAGCTGGAGGCCCCAAGGGTCAATGCCCAGGGAAAGGAGGAGAGAAGTTGGAGCTAGTAAGGAATGGAGTCCAGAGTCAGGACAGAGTGCACTGGGCAGAGTTCCTGGCAGCTGAGAGTAGCCAGAAAGTCCTGATCTCTGTAGCCCAGAGGGAAAGGGTCCTAGGGACAAACTCCAGGACCTTCTCTAAATCTCTAATCTACCCAGAAGGTGCAACCTGAGTCCAAAGGGGAAAAGCAAGCCTCCAGCTTCTGCAAAGCAATGGGGAGGCAAAAACTGGGGGTGGGGAGGAGGTGGTGCCAGCACAGGGTCTGAACCAACAAGAGTTCACATGGCCAACTCCACAGGCTCATATGAGGCTGACTCACAGCAGAGAGTCTGGCAGGAATTACCACTGTGGTTGGTCACTCCTTGGCTTTATCTTTTTCTCCAGCACTATCTTGTTGCCTTGATGTGATGGCAGAGGTGCTGCCTGGATTAGTCTTGGTTCTCCAAACAGAGCTCTTCTATGGTTTCTTTCCATTGTCCTTAACTAAAAGATAAATTCTGGAATGCAGCTCTCATGGAACTGCCAACCCAGCTCCTATACCCACAACTGAGCTTCATCCTCTGTCCATGCCCTCTTCCCCTGCAACTGTCACCTATCTTCCTCTAGGTCTGCCAGGGCACTCTGCTCCATCTTGCCTTCACACATGCATTTCCCTCAGCCAAGAATCCTCTTTCCCTTCTCTTTGCTAAGATGAATCACAAGGTGGAATCGAGATGGAAAGGGGAGTGTGAAAAATCTGGCTTAAAACTCAACATTCAAGATGCTAATATCATGCCATCCAGTCCCATCATTTCCTGGCAAATAGAAGGGGGGAAATTGGAAGCAATGACAGATTTTATTTTCTTGGGCTCCAAACTCACTGTGGATGGTGGCTGCAGCCATGAAATTAAAAGACGCTTGCTCCTTGGAAGAAAAGCTATAACAAAGATAGACAGTGTATTCAAAAGCAAAGACATCACTTTGCCAACAAAGGTTTCTATAGTCAAAGCTATGGTTTTTGCAGTAGTCATGTACGGATGTGAGAATTGGACCACAAAGAAAGCTGAGCACCAAAGAATTGATGCTTTTGAATTGTGGTGGTGGAGAAGACTCTTCAGAGTCCCTTGTACTACAAGGAGATCAAACCAGTCAATCCTGAAAGAAATCAACCCTGAGTATTCATTGGAAGGACTGATTCTGAAGTTGAAGCTCCAATACTTTGGCCACTTGATTCGAAAACCCAACTCATTTGAATAGACCCTGATGCTGGGAAATATTGAAGGCAAAAGGAGAAGGGGGCTGAAGATGAGATCATTAGATAGTATCACTGACTCAGTGGACATGAGTCTCAGCAAAATCCAGGAGATAGTGAAGGACAGGGGAGCCTAGAGTGCTGCGGTCCAGAGGTCACAAAGAATCAGGACTTAGCAACTGAACAACAATAACAAATCAGACACAATGGGGCAAAGACTCTTCAACATGTCGCACTGCTTGGAGACAGGAAAAGGGCAAGAGACCAAGAATTCAGTTATAAAACTCTTACCATGCCAGATCCATTACACAATCAGCCTGCCAGGCAGGTACCTGTGAGCCATGAGTGGTGACCTCCTAATCCCTGGAAGTGGGTAAGCAAGGCTGAGGTTTAGTGATAGGGAAGAGAAAGAAGAACGGTGCCTTCAGAAACTCCCATCCCTGTAGTTCATAAAACAGGGCTCCACTTCACCAAAGGAGGCAGGATGATGGACCTATCTCTAGCAAGAACTACCAAGGATCACTGGGGCAGGGCAGTCAACGGACCAAGTTACCAAATTACCTGGCTCAGGTTTCAGTAATACTGTGGGTCTTGCGTCTGCCCTGCCGCAGCTCAGGCTATTAAGCAACGCTTGGGTTTAAAACAGTTTCCAAAACCTCGGAGAGAATGTGCTAAGTACACTTTTCTCCAGCCCTGCCCTGGGAACAGCTCTCTCTTCTGTGATCAGCAAATACTGCCTGGCCCTCATCCCTGCTGATATGAGCTGAACAGGTTTAAAAAAGATGTGGTGCTCAGAGAAAGGTCCTGTGGATGGAGCAGCAAAGGAAGGGGTATGGGGTGTTAATGATCTGTCAGGGGATTTGTGGTTGTTTACTTGCTAAGTCATGTTCAACTCTTTGTTACCTCATGGACTGTAGCCTGCCAGGCTCCTCTGTCCATGGGATTTCCCAGGCAAGAATAATGAAGTAGATTGCCATTTCTTTCTCCAGGGGATCTTTCTGACCCAGGGATCAAACCTGAATCTCCTGCATTGACAGGCAGATTCTTTACTGTGAGCCATAAGGGAAGCCCTAAGATAAGATACCTGAGAATTTTTTAATGCTGAAGGGAAGATACTGGGAGAGAACACAGTTGAGAATGCAGGACAGAGTTGGGGATTAAGAGACAGATCCAGGTCCCAAGCAGGCAGGAGACATAAGAACCACGGGGCAGGATAGACAGCACCCAGGGGACAAAGGAGCATGAGAACAGTGTGGTGGGGTGATGTTGGGGTTCTGAGGGAACCTAGAAGGACACAGGATCCTTCGCAGAGCCAGAGGAGAAGGTTTCTGGCAGAAGGGAGGATGCCCTGAGTAAGAAGGATGAGTAGGAGATGATGGCCAGCCAGAGAAGCTCAGGAACAGTCTCAGAGAAAGGACATGGGCAGAGCATGAGCTGGGGCCCAGCAAGCTGAGGGGAGCTGAGGGGGAAGAGGCCCTGCCTGGTGCAGAGTGGGCAGAGCCTGTGAGGATGGTGCTCTGACCAGAGAAGGGTGGGCACTAAGGATCTGCCCAGCTGGCTCCACCCCCGGGGCTGCTCTTTACCCTCACCAGCTTGGTGAGCTTCCCCGGTGCACCTTCACCCTAAGCAGAGAGAACCCGCCCTCCTGAGAACCCCTACAAGGCCCCTCTGGAGAATTGTCCTCCCTGAAATAATGCCTAGAGTGCCAAGTTCTTTAGACACGTTGATTTTTTCTTTCTCCCATTTAACCCTCATCACCCACCTCCATATGCAGGCATGATCATCCTCATTTTACTGAAGGGGACCTGAGGCTCAGAGGCATAAAGACATTTGCCCAAAATGACTCAGCAAGTCTTGCCCAGGTCAGTCTGAGCACAAAACCCACCTTTTCCACTTTGCCACTGCATTGGAACCAGCTGAGCATGGGTCTGCCCCACACTGACAATATGCCCCATGAGGGCAGGAACAGGGTCTGCTTCATCTTCTTATCACCAGCAGAGCCCATGCGGTACTGAAGAATACTTACTGAGAAGACCCCCAGAGGCAAATCATTTCATCTGATCCTTTCATTTTATAGATGAACAAACTGAGGCTCAGGAGACAGAAAACATTCAGCATGGTCACACAGCAAATTGGCACTGGCGCTGGGTTCAGTTCAGTTCAGCCCCTCAGTCATGTTGGACTCTTTGCAACCCCATGGACTGCAGCACACCAGTCCTCCCTGTCCATCACCAACTCCCGGAGTTTACTCAAACTCATGTCCATTGAGTTGGAGATGCCATCCAACCATCTCATCCTCTGTCATCCCCTTCTCCTCCCACCTTCAATCTTTCCCAGCAATAGAGTCTTTTCAGTGAACTAGTTCTTTGCATCAGGTAGCCAAAGGATTGGAGTTTCAGCTTCAACATCAGTCCTTCCAATGAATATTCAGGTCTAATCTCCTTTAGAATTGACTGGTTTGATCTCCTTGCAGTCCAAGGGACTCTCAAGGGTCTTCTCCAACATCACAGTTCAAAACTATCAATTCTTCAGTGCTCAGCTTTCTTTATTGTCCAACTGTCACATCCATAAATGACTACTGGAAAAACCATAGCCTTAACTAGACGGACCTTTGTTGGCAAAGTAATTTGGCACTAGGTTAGGACACACATTTTCTGTTTGTGAAACTAGAGCAAGGCCCATTAAACCCAGCACAAAGTCTGGTTCTTTTCTCTGATGCCACAACCTCACCCTTGTTGCTGCCTAATGATCTGCTCACTAATCTTATTTTATACAATGTGGCCCTGAAGCTTATGTGAGAATCAGTGTCCAGGGCCTGGGAACACTGCCAATCCCTACTCCTGGGAACACTGCTGCCAAAGGAAGCCAGGAAGCAACTAAGTTTCACTACCTAGATGGCCCCAGGCCCAGGGCTGGTGCTACTGGCCAAGGAGTTAAGCTGGGACCACTTTGGAAAGTAGGGGAGACACAGATCAGAAACACTTGTGGGCAGGGACTTAGATATGATCTGGGGAGACAGCTACAGAACCAAGACCTAAAGGATGAGTTAGAGGGAGGTAGACAGAGAGAAGTAAGGGAAGATGGAGAGAACAGCAAGAACAAAGGCCTAGGGGTAGAAGAGTAAAGGGGATAGTCAAAAGTTGCACGTGACCCTGCACATTCACTGTAATGAAGGTACAATGAGATGCAAGGTTCAGTCAAGAGAAAGGAATAGGATGCAGGCCAGGCCAGGCCAGTTATCTTTCCCATAAAAGGAAGAGAATGGCACTGGCATTTCAAGTAGGGATAGTGGAATGAGGAAACACCAGGAAAGGGTGCAGAGAGAAAACTATTTGAACCATGGCACTTGTTTGTCTTTCTACTTTGAGGCAGTGACAGACTTTATTTTCTTGGGCTCCAAAATCACTGCAGATTGTGACTGCAGCCATAAAATTAAAAAACACTTGCTCCTTAGAAGAAAAGCTATGTCAAATCTGACAGCATATTAAAAAGCAGAGACATCACTTTGCTGACAGTGATTCGTCTAATCAAAGCTATGGTTTTTCCAGTAGTCATGTATAGCTGTGAAAGTTGGACCGTAAAGAAGGCTGCTGCTGCTGCTGCTGCTGCTAAGTCACTTCAGTCATGTCCGACTCTGTGCGACCCCATAGACAGCAGCCCACCAGCTCCACCGTTCCTGTGATTCTCCAGGCAAGAACACTGGAGTGGGTTGCCATTTCCTTCTCCAATGCACGAAAGTGAAAAGTGAAAGTGAAGTCACTCAGTCAAGTCCGACTCTTAGCAACCCTATGGACTGCTGCCCACCAGGCTCCTCCATCCATGGGATTCTCCAGGCAAGAGTATTAGAACGGGGTGCCATTGCTTTCTCCAAAGAAGGCTGAGCACAGTAGAATTAATGCTTTCAAACTGTGGTGTTGGAGAAGTCTCTCAAGAGTACCTTGGATAGCAAGGTGATCAAACCAGTCAATCCTAAAGGAAATCAACTCTAAGTATTCATTGGAAGGACTGATGCAAGATCTGAAGCTCCAATACTTTGGCTACCTGATGCAAAGAACCAATAAATTTGAAAAGATCCTGATACTAGGAAAGATTGAGGGTGGGGGAAGAAGGGCAACAGAGAATGAGATGGTTGGATGTCATCACTGATTCAATAGCCATGAGTTTGAGCAAGCTCTGGGAGATGGTGAAGGACACAGATGCCTGGTGTGCTACAGTTCATGGGGTCACAAAGAGTTGGACACTGAGCAACAACTGCCCTGTCTAGAATCTTCTAAAGGGATCACACTTCTTACCTTTGAGATGGAATTCAAACACTTTGCTACCCAGGCCTGGCACAGCTGATTCCTGCAGGTCACTCTGATGTCCTCTCCCCATTGGCACCCTGCAGTTCCCTTCTTCCTCTCCTGCTCCTTGATCCCAGGATAACCTCTGTAGCTCTTCTCCTGTTTTCTGCTTTGCCTAGAATGTTCTTCCAGCTCAAATGTCACTTCCTCCAGGAAATCAACCATACCCGACCCCTACAACTCATCTGTCACTACTTTCTGTCTCAAGGTCCCCAGTGTTGGTCTCCATTATAACTCTGGTGACAGTTTTATAATTATGTAACAGTAAGGAGAAACTGTTCTTTTTAAAAGTCACCTGCCATCTGGGCCAGCTGGCTTAGGAAGAAGGTAGAATTGCTCTTAAGCAAAGAATGTTCTTTTGGTTTGGAGATAAATTAAACAAAGTGCCTGGTGGCTCAAACGGTAAAGAATCTGCCTGCAATGCTGGAGACATGGGTTGGGAAGACCCCCTGGAGGAGGGTGTGGCAACCCACTCCAGTGTTCTTGCCTGGAAAATCCCCATAGACAGAGAAGCCTGGAGGGCTACAGTCAATAGGGTTGCAAAGAGTTGGACATGACTGAGCAACTAAGAACAGCAAAGCCCCTGGCCACAGGTTAGATGTGAGCTGAATGGACAGAGACTTTAAAACACTGTGTAAGATGTTTACTTCCCAGTTCTCTGTAATCTCTCTGCACTGCTCTCCCCACTCCCTTCCTAGTACCCTCTAGGTACTAGCTAGGTCTGAAATTCTTTGCAGAGTAGCATTCTTGACTTGCAGATTCAAAAGGCAAGACCTGGAGTTGCAAAAACCAGGCTTTTGGACTTCAAAAACCTAAGCCCTGAAGGATTCGGAACATGAGCTCTGTAACATAAACAGTAGATTTAAAGGAATAGTACATGAACAATTGGCACCACCTTCCCATAGCTGAGACCAAATGCATGGGTATGGCAGGTGTTGGGGCCACTGGGAGGAGGGCAAGAGGGCTTGCATCTTGAAGACTGTCAGCTATCTTAAGGCAGGATGTGAACTGGGCCTGAACCCTGTTAACCATCATTAAAGGAAACCCCCTCCTCACAGATGGCAAACAAAGATTGGAAGTAAAGGTCAGGTTGTCTCAATTAGATTAATGATAGCGCCTGCACCTGCATGTTGTAATTGTTAATTCTTCAGCACCTGCATGTTGCACAACTAACTACTAATGTGTAAACAGTCATGTAGCAGAGGGTATAAAACCGAGTCCTCCAAAATCATCAGGGTCCTTGTTGTGAACCAGTTCCCCTTGGGCCCCCTGGAGTAACAAACAGTCCTCCACTCTCGAGTGTCCTTTGAGGTGTGTTTTGGGACTCCAGATTCTACAACATTTCTGGTGCGTTGGCCGGGAAACCCTCAGAGAGACAGGCCCACTGAGACTCCACCTGTGGCTCGCTGGGATGAGAGCCTCCGGAAGGGGAAGGAGCCTCCTCCCCTGAATCAGCTCTTGTTTAATCAACTCGTCTTTCTAGGTGGATTTCACAGGACTGTAGACAACAGAGGGAAGCACACATAGGTACATCCCACTGTAATAGTGGAAGAAGGGGCCTGATCAATCCCTTGGAGCTGGATGAGTCTGCAGCAGCTGTGTCCTAGTAGGCTCAGTGGGGAATTGTTTACTGAAATAAGTAAAACTGTTAACTACGTCTGTGCTGGTTGTTTGTCAATGTATTTTCTGGCTTCCAAAGGACCGTCCCCTTTGCCGCATCACCCTTCAGTTCTCCTTAGGGATTCAGGGAACTCCTAAATGTTGTTTAGGGTCAGACTGGGAACTGTGGCACTGGATACATGTTTGTCTGCACCAACCCATGATAAGACAGACTTGGATCGCTCCAGGATCAGACTTAGGCAAGGAGGAGTACGTGCAAGCCTTAATTGCTTGGATTTGGCTGGCTTCTGAGAGAAAAACATGAGAGGTATTACCACTGAAACAGTTAGTAAGTAAGGCCTTTTCCACCCTGGTCATAGCCGAGGTAAAGTGGCATTTGTGCTTTGAGTAGAGACATCAGCCGTGGCTGGGGTACATGACCCTGGCAAAGGAGCAATGAAATAGAAGTTGGACTTTCTGTAAGTGATTGAAGAAACGTGAAAAGTAGGATGGGTAGTAGAGAATCCACTTGGACTTGAGCTTAGTAAGCCTAATGTCCAGTATTTTACTTGTTCGGCTTTCTTTTGTAAAAGAGTGGCTCCAGTTAGCCAAAGAATTTTTGCCAAGACCCCAGGACAGGTCGGAGAACTCAGCTGCCACAAAGGATTAAAAAATTCCCCTATGATATTTGGGGAAGCCCTGGCAACAGATCTCCTCTCCTTCCCATCAGATACTACTAAGTGTCAGATCCTACAATATGTAGAAGACCTACTCCTGATGGCAGAGGCTTGTTCTCTATGCTGGGAAGGAACTAAGACTTTCCTGGGCTTGTTGGACCAGGCTGGATAAAAGGTGTCATGGAAAAAGGCCCAAATCTGCCAGACTGAGATAAAGTACCTGAGATTTACTATAAAGAAGGGAAGGCATGCCTTGGGCATAGAACAAAAACAAGTGGTCAGTCAGATAAACCAGCCTACTACCAAAAGGCAAGTGAGAGAATCTTTAGGAGCCATGGGGTTTTGCCAGATCTGGATATCCGGATTTTCACAAATAGCTAAACCCCCCCTGTATGCTGCCACTACAGATCCCGGGAATAACTCTCTAACTTGGGAGCCAGAGCAGAATCATGCTTTTGAACAAATAAAGAGAGCTGTGACAGAGGACCCCGCACTAAGCCTCCCTGATTTAACCAAACTTTTACTTTGTATGTCCATGAGAAAGAACAAGTAGCACTCGGATTGCTGACACAAACAATAGGCTCAGGGCAACAAACTGTGGCTTATTTATGAAAGAGGCTGGATCCCATAGCCTCTGGATGGCTCCCATGTCTGAGAGAAGTAGCAGCTGTTGCCATTTTAATAAGAGACTAACAAACTGACTATGGGAGATCTATTAAAATAAAAGCACTGCATGCCATAGTCATTCTCCTAACGGGGTGTCTGGGGCAAAGTGACTTTCCACCTCTTAAATCAAGGACTTTCATGTGAAAATTCCCAAATAAAAGGTGGAACACTGTCAAGCTCTAAACCCAGCAACTTATTTGTCAGTAAGTCAAGGGCCTCCCAACCATGAACTGTGAGGAGATGCTAGAGGAAGTCTTTTCGAGCCAACTGGACCTCAGAGGCATCGCCTTAAGTCAACCAGATTAGACTACACAGATGGGACGAGCCATCTGGATGTGGTAAGCACAAACGATACAGTAGTCAAGGCAGGATGACTCCCCACACACTAGTCGGCTCAGCTAGCAGAGCTCTTGGCACTTATACAAGCCTTAAAAGTGGCTAAAGGTAAATATATATATACTGACTCACAGTATGCCTTTGCTACCTTACATGTACACGGGGCCATATATAATGAAAGAGGGCTATTAACTGCAACTGCTAAGGAGATTAAAAAAAAAAAAAAGAGGAAATTCTGCTACTGTTGGAAGCAGTGTGGGAACCTGCTGCAGTGGCAGTAATACACTATCAGTTCAGTTCAGTTGCTCAGTCTTGTCCGACTCTTTGGGACCCCATGGACTGCAGCATGCCAGGCTTCCCTGTCCATTGCCAACTCCCAGAGCTTACTCAAACTCATGTCCATTGGGTCAGTGATGCCATCCAACCATCTCATTCTCTGTTGCCCCCTTCTCCCACCTTCAATCTTGCCCAGCATCAGGGTCTTTTCCAATAAGTCAGTTCTTCTCATCAGCTGGCCAAAGGATTGGAGTTTCAGCTTTAGCATCTGTCCTTCCAATGAATATTCAGGACTGATTTCCTTTAGGATGGACTGGTTGGATCTCCTTGCTCTCCAAGGGACTCTCAAGAGTCTTCTCCAACATCACATTTCAAAAGCATCAATTCTTTGGCACTCAGCTTTCTTGACAGTCCAACTCTCAAATCCATACATGACTACTGGAAAAACCATAGCTTTGACTAGACGGATCTATACACAGTAATACACTGTAGGGGCCACCAAATAAGGGTGGACACACCTCAGGGAAAAGGGAACTGTTTGGCTGATCGAGCGACAAAGCAAGCAACCACCCAGGACAATATAGCAACCAAACTTACTGTGATGCCTGTGGTGTCTAGCCTACTAACCACCCAAGCAGCCCCAGACTATAACAAGGAAGAAACCAGCGGGGCACAAACTGAGCAAGGAACACAGTGGGAGGACGGATGACGGAAACTCTCATCCCTCTGGGGGTGGCATTTCAACTGGTTATGGATTTTCATCAATCCATCCATTTAAAAAAAACAAAGACTTGAGAGAGTTCAGCCATACCATGTCTAACAGCCTTGTGTGCAGATGCAAGCCTATGCGTAATCTGTGCTAAAAATAACCCGGCTTCCAAGGAGACAGAGCCTCCCCAAATACAATTAAACGGGATCACTCCATTTGAACATCTAGAGGTGGACTTCACTGAGGTAAAACCATGCCAAGGATGCAAATATTTGCTGGTGATGGTATGTACTTCTACGGGTTGGGTGGAAGCTTATCCCGCCAAGACTGAGAAAGCAAAGGAAGTGGCCCCGTGTATGCTAGGTTTGGGTTCCCTTTGAGAATCGGATCAGATAATGGGCCCACATTTGTGGCTGAGTTACTCCAGTTGGTTTGCAAAGCAGTAAATATTAAATGGAAACTACATACAGCATATAGGTCTGTATACGTACATATATACATACAAACTACATACATACAATGCTCAGGAATGGTTGAGAGAATGAACCAGACTATCAAGGTGACTGGCAAAATGGGTGGACATGCTGCCATTAGTGTTAATGAGAATCAGAATGACCTCCCAGTTGCATGGATATTTCCCCCTGTGAGATAATGTTTGGGAGGCCTCCCCCGGTTATTTGGGAAGGAGAGGGAAATTTACAAAGAGGAAGGATGGAGGTGTCATGGCAAATGAAACAGTTGGGGAAGGTGATCCATGACATCATCCCCTATGTTCAGGAGAGAATTCCATTTTCTCTAGGCACTACTGTACACCCATACTCGCCAGGAGATTTAGTATGGGTAAAGGATTGGAAGCAGCAGACGTTACCCACACCTGGAAAGGGCCATACACAACCCCTCCCACTGCAGTTAAAGTTCCAGGTATCACTCCCTGGATTCACCACACTCGGCTCAAGACAGCAGTGGACGAAAAGGGACACTGGACTGACCATCCTAACCCAGAAGAACCACTGACCCAACTCATCTTCCATCAATGATCGGATTCAGGATGGAGCCACTTCAGATGATTCTGCTGTTCCTGATCGGCATGACAACCCTGCCAGGACTGCAAACTCAGGATAATGTGTTCCTGTCCTGGGCCCACTCATATGCACTTAACTGGTGAGTTTGTGGGGTCATGCCTTTGTCGGTGATGGAAGGACTTTCTTGGAGGGTGTCTCCCTTACACAGAGGGGAATTTAGTCCCCTCTGCTCATTCTTAAGGCAACAATGAGAAACATTTCTTTCTTTAGTAACTCACAACCTGTTGATTCTTTTTTGGTGTAATCTGGAATCTAACCAAATTGATCAAGGCCATGGGTGACATTTAAGGTAAAAGCTATGTCTAATGATAATACTCCTTTTTTGGTCATCAGTATCTTCTTGGATCAACGGTGATTAGTGGAAAAATCTTTTTGTAATCGTTGTATTATTTTTAGGCCTTGACTTCTCCAATGTATAACTCCATGTATAACCTCTAGACTGACAGCCTTGCTACAGCTACATGGTCTCCATGTACAATACTTACCCATGACTGATGCCCATCATTAAAGATAAGATGAGCATCAAGAGGAGGGAATGTTGGAGCTACTGGGAGGAGGGCAAAAGAGCTTCCATCTTGAAGACTGTCAGCCATCTTAAGGCAGGATGTGAACCCTATTAACCATCATTAAAGAAAAACCATGAAACCCCCTCCTCACAGATGGCAAACAAAGACTAGAAGTAAAGGTCAGGTTGTCTCGGATTAATGATAGCGCCTGCACCTACATGTTGTAATTGTTAATTTTTCAGCACCTGCACGTTGTAAAACTAATCACTAACATGACCAGTCATGTAGCAGAGGGTATAAAACCGAGTCCTCTGAAATCATCAGGGTCCTTGTTGTGAACCAATTCCCCTTGGAATTGGTACTGGTGTACCAATATAAACTGGCAGAATAAACTGTACTCCACTGTCTTGACTGTCCTCTGAGGTATATTTTGTGACTCCAGATTCTACAACACAGGGACAGAGAAAGAGCTAGTGAAGAGTGAAGAAGAGGTGTGACTCTGGCGAGTACCCGAGAAGGTCCTCGTGTTACCTGTGTGGGAACTCGGAGAGGGAAAAGGGACACACATCCTCCCAGGGTCAAGCCTAGGAAAGCAGCATGGCCCAGGTGGCTCTGGAAAGGTGCTGAGGAAGGGGCTGCATGGTGCTTCTATGCTGATGGGTCTTCACAGCCTCACAGCATGGGGGCAGGTGCATGCTCTGTTCTCCCAAGTGGGGTCCAGGGGCAACTGGGAGGGAGTTTGACCTGGAAAGACCTTGTGGTTGGACACGAAGGAAGACACAGTGGCCACCTTTGCTAACTGACAGAGTGAGGGTGAGGCAGAACCATGTATGCTCAGGAGAAAGCAGGCACCCCACAGTCCAGCCTCAGCAGTACTGCAGTGACTCCCCGAACTCGGCACACACTCGGAAAGATACACACCCGGAGGAAGGAGTGAGGAGACCCAGGGGTGACTGAGATCCATTTCCGCCACCTGTAGGAAGGGCATTGGGGAAAGAAAGTAAGTTTACATGTCAAATAATCTTTCATGTCTTGCAGCCTTACATTTATGGACTAACACTGTGATGGTTGGATGACTGCCTATGAAAATAAGAATTAATGCAACTGAAGAGGGAGAGGAGGACTGAGAGTGGAAAGAGAGCCCCACAATGAGGGCAGAAGGCCTTGCTTATAGAACCAGCAAAAATCCCCTGTGGAGTACCTGTGAATTTTCCCTAATGGGAGTCTAACAGACAAATTCAAGTTCTCATTTGTCCTGATCTTTGCTGCAGCTCCCCTCTGTGGCCCCAAATCTTTGATATCATCCACCACATGTACTAACCTTGCATGAGTGATGCTTTGTGGGGATGAAGGAGGAGCAATGGTGTTTGTGGGCCCAAGCAGCACAGAAAGAGGCTAGTGCTACTATGACACAGCGTGGTGGCAGTCAAACCTCCTAGG
Source organism: Muntiacus reevesi (assembly GCF_963930625.1). Taxonomy (NCBI): domain Eukaryota; kingdom Metazoa; phylum Chordata; class Mammalia; order Artiodactyla; family Cervidae; genus Muntiacus; species Muntiacus reevesi. The sequence continues at coordinate 158,220,869 of NC_089249.1, forward strand.
GCTGGAGTCAAACCTCCTAGCCTCTCAAAGGCTTCCTCATTCACATAACACTCACATTTGTCACCTGGGGCCCCAGTTAAGGCTGTTGGCCAGAACACCTGCACATGGCCTCTTTGTTGTGGCCTGGGCTTCCTCACAGCATGGCAGCTGGGTTCCAAAAGCAAGTGTGCAGAAAGAGAGCCTGATAGAAGCTCTATCATCTGGTACAATCTAGCCTCAGGAATCAAACAGCATCACCTTTGCCTCTTTCCAGCTTTTTGTTTTTTGTGTTTGCTTTTTTGACCATGCTGCATGGCATGTGGGATCTGAGCTCCTAACCAGGGATCCAACCCATGCCCCCTGGGGTAGAAGTGTGGAGTCCTAACCACTGGACTCCCAGAGAAGTCCCTCACCTCTTTTTATTTATAAGAAATAAATCACTGAAGCCAGTCCATCATCAAGGGGAAGGAATTAGACTACACTTTTCTGATAGGAAAAATGTGTCGACAAGTTTAAGATCACTACAACAACCAGGAAAGCACCAAGAGAAACAGAAGCTTCTGAAAATATTGTGCGGGTCATGCTAGTTTTCCACCATGTGTGGAAATGCATCTCAGACGGTTCTATTTGAGTGTCAAGGGTAGTGTGACTGCACAGGCTAGAAGACTTTCGGAAACCCAGGGCAATGCTGCTAGTTGCCTGACACCCCCCAGAAGGTAGTAGGCTCACTACCCTCTGCCCTGGGCATTGAACTACGTTGGTGTACACCTGGCACAACTGAAACCATTCACGGCTTGTTTCCATACCACACACCTGTTTGCTTAAAGTTTGGCAAATGTGTAAAATCTGTGGTGCTCACTACAAGCACTGCTACAAGAGAGTACAGCAATGTGCAGACTTGAGAGTGAGCATCTGGGGTTGACTTTGGGACTGACCAGGACTCTGTTGGACACACCCAGAGGTGGCTGATGATTCTTCTCATGGTCAAAACTCACCAATTAAAGTGGACAGTTAAAGTAAGCAGAGATGGATTGAACCCTGAGCCCCTCCACAGCATGGTTAGTGTCTGAAAGTGAAAGTGAAAAAGCAAATTGGACCATAGGTATCACAAACATGTCTGTGAGAAGGAGAGGACAAGGGCAGAAAGTGTGAACCAGGTTCTGCTAAAAGGCAGCAGGCTGGCTCAGATAGCTCTGAGGACCTTCCCTCAGGGAAGACCCTGGGGTTTCTGACACTAAATCATTCATCCTGTCCCTGAAAAGAGGGCCAAAGAGAAGAAGCTAGTTATGCTAAATCAGCACTTGCCCTTTCACCAAGAAGATGGAAGCCCTAGAACATCAAGGTACAACTCATCCCCTCTACCTTCATTCCTTCCTGTCTCCAACCACAACTGCTCCTTCTCCCTCTCTCCTGACAAATGACAACAGGGGGTGAGTAATGCCAGGAGGCAACAGGGGGTGTCAATTGCTGCACGGAGACTTACTAGGCTCTTGGCAGACTTTTGGAGAGGGAAGTGGTGGGGAGAGAAGGAAGGAGGGTATGTGTCTCAAAGCTTATGCTCCAATGTAGGGTCTACCTCTGGCCCTGGTGGGATGTGGTGGAGAATGCTCCCTCATTGTGGAAGGGTGTCCAGAGGAAGGGGGAATCTGACCAGCAGGGACACTGAAGCTGGTTCTTTCTTCACACCACTTTGCACAACTTGAGAGGAGATCAGAGCAGCAGTAGCCTGAAGTCAGAGGCCTGAGCAGGGAAGCCATCTGAGGCTGAGTTCATTCATTCAACAGATAGCCAGTAAGCTACTACTATGCTGAGCTACTAATACTAGTGCTAAGGGCTGGAGACACAGAGCTATCTCAGACATGGAGGAACTCCCAGAGGAGGGGGAGAGAAAAGTACAGAGCAAATCAGGGAAATCAAGTGTTTCCTGTTGCTGGAACCATGATGAGGAATTTGTTACAGCTGGGGTAGAAAGGAAGGTCATGGAAGCATTCCCAGAAGAGGGGTCACTAGAACTGCATCTGGAAAGATAAACAAGCACTCCCTAGCAGAGAAGGTGACATGGATAGCCAAGGCCAAAGAGGCAAGGCACAGTCAGCCAGCTGTCGGATAATTCCAGGGGCAAAGGGCATGAAGATGGTTCAGACTGAGGGGAGAGGCTGGAGAGGCAGGCCAGACCCAGAGCATGCCCAGCCTTGCAGGTGAGGCTGAGGACCTGGAGCTTGACCCTAGAGGCCATGAGGAGGACTGAAGGCCGTAAAGGGAACTGAGGCATTAGTCACTCTGGCTAACGTGGAGATTAATGTGGGGAGGTGGAAAGACTTGGAGGGTAGGAGAGCGGTGAGGAGGGCTGATAAGAGAGAGTGGAGGCTTATACTAGGGCATAGGCCATTGAGGATCACCTGGATGTAAGACTAGCAGCCAAGGTCAGCAGTCCTGTCCTGTCCATTCCAGTGTACCAGATTCTAGCCCCAAGCTTCTGTTTCCTGTCCCAGCTTTGGGTGGAAAATAAGTCTTGGAGATAGATTCAGAAAGAAAAGAGCAGGCCTTCCCTTGTGATACAGTAGATAAGAATCCACCTGTCAAAGCAATGTGCATAAGTTCAATCGCTGGTCCAGGAATATTCCACATGCCACTGAGAAACTAAGCCCATGTGCCTCAACTACTGAGCCTATGCTCCCCAGCAAGAGAATACACCACAGTAAGAAGCCATGCACTACCACGAAGAGTAGCCTTTGCTCAACACAACTAGAGCAAGCCTGTGCACAGCAACAAAGACCCAGCACAACTAAAGAAATAAAACTAAATTAATAAAAGAAAGAAAAAAGACATTATGGAAAACTTTGGGCAGTGACACAATTAGGACAGAGAAGGCAGGGAGCAGAAACATTTCCTCCTCAAGCTGGAGATCTGCTCTCAGCCCTGTGTGGTGTTCACCCCAAGAAGTAGGATGGCTGGGAGGAGTAGGGTGTCTGAGAGGGAGGAGGACCCTGCCTTGACTTCATTCAACAAGTTTGTTCAACAGACATTTGTCTGGGGCTTGCTAATGGAGACACACCAACTTTTTGGAACCAACACACCTGGTTCACATGCCAGGTATACAATTCACCAGGTCCATGGCCACAGACAAGTGACTTCATTTCTGAGTCAGTTTCCCCATCCAGAAAATGAAGATGATCATCCCCTCTATGTGCAGCTGTTTTGAAGGTTCAAAATAATATATAATACTTGTGGCACATAGAAGGTGTTTGGTAAATGGCAGTCACTATTACTTGTCTAGAACTTCGCATATGCTCTGACCATGCAAAGGTACAGTGAACCCAATCCTGGGCTTCAGAAATTCCTGTTTCACTGCTTCCCTCTGCTGATCAAAGGAGGCAGACTCCACTGGGGAGAGAATGGGAGGATGCTGACACCAGACAGAGCTCCCTATCACTCCACCCGGAGGAGATTCCCCATACACCAAACGCTCTCTAGTGAGAGGACACCAACCTCCCTCCAGATATGGATCCCTCCAGAGACAGCACATGTGAAGCAGCATACAGACAGACAGACACTTAACAGCAGTTTGAAATTGAATTCATAGCTCACCTCTCTGCACCTCTTGGCTATAAAATGCATGATGATCTCTACCATGTTTCACAGAATTGTTGTGACTTTCAGGAGAATAGGTTATGCCTGGATGATCTCTGTGGACAGACATGCTCTGAGCTATCAAGCATTTTCTGATGTCCCTTTCCCACCATGCTGGGTGCTAGAGATCCCAGGAAGATAGAAGAAGCTGGCCCTGCCCTTGAAGAGTGCCAATCTGCTGGGAGAGACAGCCATGTTTCAGGCAGGTGCTGATGGAATGGGGGCTATGCATGCCTGGGGGAATCAAAGAAAGACCTGCTGTTATGTCAGCTTGTTCCTAGGACCCAGTTTTTCAGCCCTGAAATTGCAGAGGATAAAGCCAAACTCAGGATGACCTACTCCAATCACTGCATCTCTTGACATAATCCTTTCTGCTCTTCAATCCCCTCTCCCTCAAAGCCATGAAAATGTGGTAGAAGGTCAACAGAGCCAGCCAGACAAAGCCACAGCTGTCTCTGAGTATAAACCCACCTTGTTTTCAGGTAAGGCTCTCAAGACCTTGCCTCACTTGGTAACACTTTCACACTGGAATTTCTGGGCCAACTCCTAAGGGAGTTGCCTTCACCTTTAAAGCTTTGTTTTGACTCCACCTCACTAATCTTGCTAAATCTCCGCAGGTGGGTTTCCACCAGACAAGCTTATCCAGGTTCCCGCAACCTATAGAAATTTCTGAGGACATAGATATTGACAAAGAATCACAGGGACAGAAAGAAGTTAAGAAAACAGAAAGTGACAAACTGGTAGAGAAACATACCTACTTGGCCCTTCCTTAGAATTTAGTTTCAGAAGAGAAAAAAATTTGTATGACAAGGAAGCACAGGGGCTGAGAGAGTAAAAAGAAGAAACTTCAGCCCTAACAGGTGAAAAAGACATCCAGGCATGAATAATTGGAAAAGGAGAAATATAGTTGTCATTAAGTACAGATAATATGATTGTCCACATAAAATGAAATAAAACAAAAAGTTCACAAATTCTTAGAATTATTAACAGAGCAAGGCAATTGGACAAATGTTTGCGTGATTGCATTTCTATACACCAGGAGCAAACATTTGCCATAGAGAACAATATTTAAAAGATTCCAACTATAATAGCAACAATATTATAAAGTAGTTAGGCATAATTATAACTAAAGTTGTATAAGATTTACATGTAATTAAATATAATATATTACCGAGAGATACTTCCTCACCCAAATGATCAAATCTAATGTCAGCAATAATTACACTACTGACATTTTACCCTCAGTTGTGATACACTGAGATAGACATATCAATGATAAAGTATTTCTCCCACAAACATGTATAACCTGAATCTAATCTTGAGGGAAAAAATCACATGACACTTACTGGTGGGAGTGTATATTTACATAACCATTTTGAATCTAAATTGAAGTATATTTTTGCAGATTTGGCCTGTACATTCAAAAATTTCATAAAAGAGAAAAAAATCATAGATCTGTGACAGGCTGGAAACTGATCTAGATTAAAGAGGAAAAAAAGACAAAGCAATGAAATATGATGTAAGCTCTTTGATCCCACGTTTTAAAATCAGTATGAAGGATATTAAGGGGAAAATTGAAGAATTTTTAATAAGAACTTTATTAGAAAATAATAATCCAACAATGTCAGATGTCCTGAATATGATCATTACATTATGCTCATGCAGAAGAACATCTCAGTACTTGGCAGTTATGTGCAGAAATATTTGGGAATACAATTTCATAATTTGAGTTACTCTCAAATGATTCAAAACAAAAGAACATATTAGTATTTATATAAAATAGAGCCCTAAAACAAATGTTGCAAGGGTATGTGGGTGTTGCTTTACTGTTTTGTGGATATTCTATATATTCCTTATTACTGTTCCAAAATTAAAAACTGGTATAAAATAAGCAGAGACAATATCAGGACTTACCTGGTGGTCCAGGGGCTAAGACTCCAAGCTCCCAGTGCAAGAAGTCCAGGGAACTAGATCCCACATGCCACAACTAAGAGTTTACACGCTGAAACCAAAGATCCTACCTGCCACAACTAGGACTTGGCACAGCCAAATAAACAAACATTTTTTTTTAATGGAGACAATATCTATCCCAGGTCTCCAAAGAAAAATATATATTATGGTCAATTTTAGATTCAATGCAACCTCAATCAAAATCACCATAGAGCTTTTTAAAAATTAAGCCTAACAAACTGATTGTAAATTAATATGGAAGAGGAAAGGGCCAAGAATACCCTAAATATTTCTTTTTTTATTGGAGTATAGTTACTTTACAATATTGTGTTAGTTTCTGCTGTACAGCAAAGTGAATCAGCTACATGTATGTGTATATATATATATATACATAGATATGGGTACACATATACACATATATGTACATATACACACATGCACACATATATATATTTAGGTCACCACAGAGCATTGAGTAGAGTTCCCTGTACTATACAGTCGGTTCTTATCTGTTATCTATTTTATACACACTAGCATATATATGTTAATCCCAATCTCCCAATCCATTCCATGTCCCCTTCCCCACTTCCATACATTTGTATCCTATGTCTGTGTCTCTATTTCTGCTTTGCAAATATATCCTAGGTATTTCTGAAGAAGAAGAGGGAGGAAAGACTAGCTCTACCAGTTTTTAGAATATATTATGAAATCACTTAATCACAAAATTAAGATAGTGTGATAGTACAAACCTAAGCAGCATATTTAAAAAGCCAGAAACATTACTTTGCCAACAAAGGTCCACCTAGTCAAAGCTATGGTTTTTCCAGTTGTCATGTATGGATGTGAGAGTTGAATCATAAAGAAAGCTGAGTGCCGAAGAATTGATGCTTTTGAACTGTGGTGTTGGAGAAGACTCTTGAGAGTCCCTTGGACTGCAAGGAGATCGAATCAGTCCATCCTAAAGGAAATCAATCCTGAATATTCAGTGGAAAGGGCTGATGCTGAAGCTGAAACTGCAATCCTTTGGCCACCTGATGTAAAGAACTAATTCATTGGAAAAGACCCTGATGCTGGGAAAAATTGAAGGTGGGAGGAGAAGGGGATGACAGAGGATGAGATAGTTGGATGGCATCACCAAATCGATGGACATGAGTTTGAGCAAGCTCTGGGAGTTGGTGATGAACAGGGAAGCCTGGCGTGCTACAGTCCAAGTGGTCAGGAAGAGTCGGACATGACTGAGCGACTGAACTGAATGGACGGTACAAATTGGCCAATATGGATTAGAAAGATGACAAATGTGAAATTGGATTCATATTTTGAGTGAAAGTGAAAGCGCTCAGTCATGTCCGATTCTTTGCGACCCCATGGACTGGGTTCTCTAGGCCAGAATACTGGAGTGGGTAGCCTTTCCCTTCTCCAGGGGATCTTCCCAACCCAGGGATCGAACCCAGGTCTCCCGCACTACAGGCAGATTCTTTACCGGCTGAACCACAAGGGAAGCCCTCTGTATTTTGCCCCATACACAAAATGTCCGTTCAAGGTGAACTAAGGATCAAAATGCAAACTCTAAAAGGTAAAGCATTTAGTATATACTTTAATATCTTTATAACTTCGACCTGGGAGATAATTTCTTAATAATTTACAAAAAAAGTTGTTTTAGTTGCTAAGTCATGGCCAACTCTTTTGCGACTCCATGGACTGTAGCCTGCCAGGCTCTTCTGTCCATGTGATTTTCCAGGTAAGAATACTGGAGCAGGTTCCATTTCCTTCTTCAGGTGATTTTCCAGACCCAGGGATCAAATCCACATCTCCTTCATTGGCAGGTGGGTTCTTTTTTTTTTTTTTTTTAAATATTATTTTATTAGTTGGAGGCCAATCACTTCACAACATTTCAGTGGGTTTTGTCATACATTGACATGAATCAGCCATATAGTTACACATATTCCCCATCCCCATCCCCCCTCCCACCTCCCTCTCCACCCGACTCCTCAGGGTCCTCCCAGTGCACCAGGCCCGAGCACTTGACTCATGCATCCCAGGCAGGTGGGTTCTTTACCACTGAGCCACCAGAGAAGCCCTTATTTTAAAAAAAAAAAGTTAATCATAAAAGAAAAAGAATAACTTGAACTATATTAAAATAGGTCTACCCATTAAAAGACATTTTAAGAAAAGATAAGCAATTATTTACAAACTGGGAAAAATATAGTAACAGATACCAACAAATGATTTGTATCAAGAATATATAAAGTGCCTCAAATCATTTACAGAGGGGAAAACAATTAAAAAATGAACAAAAGTCACAATTACGCATTTCACAGAAAAGGGAACCAAATTATTAGTAAACATTTGCTAAACCTCACTAGTAATACAGTGAATAAAAATAAAGACCACATGAAATCACAATTACTCCAGTTCAATTTATGAAGATTAAAAAGTCTGACAGTATGGGACAAGAAACTATATTCAATATCTTGTAATAACCTATAAGGGAAAAGAATCTGAAAAAGAATATATATAACTGAATACATATATATATATATATATATATATATATATATATGTATAACTAAATCACTTTGCTAACCTGAAGCTAATACAACATTGTAAATTAACTATAATTCAATTAAAAATGGTTAGAAAATAAAGAAGTCTGACAATAGCAAATGTTAGAGAAAATGTTGGTCAACGATTCTACTATACTACTGTGTCTGGGAGTGTAAACTTACACAACCACTTTGATAAGCAATTTAGTACTAGCTTATAAATCTGAATTTCCAGATACTCTACAACTTAGTAATTCCACTTCAAGATATATACAGGTGTGTAAGTAAGTGTAAGTATGCACAAGGAGAGATGCTCCAGTGTATAAATACAATAATTTTTTTTAGCAGTACTGTTTGAAATAGCAAAATAATAGAAACAATACCATTATTATCCATTGACAGGAAGATCAATCAATAAATTGGGATATATTTGAACAAAAGAATATTTCATATACAGCAGCAAATTTGAGTGAACTATAGCCCATGTTACAATTTGGTTGAATATTGATGATATTTACACTGAAAGAAAATAGCTAGTCTCAAAAGATTGTATACAGCATGATATTCTTTTTGTAAATACCAAAAAAATAACTAAAACAAAAAAATGTGTGTGTGTATGATTTGAAAATCAAGGAAATGACAAATGCAAATTTCAGGATGGTGTTTACATGGAGATATGGAAAGAGGTTCAGTTCAGTTTAGTCACTCATTCGTGTCCAATTCTTTGAGACCCCATGGACTCCATCACACCAGGCTTCCCTGTTCATCACTAACTCCCAGAGCTTGCTCAAACTCATGACCATCTCATCAGTGATGCCATCCAACCATCTCATCCTCTGTCATCCCATTCTCCTCCTACCTTCAATCTTTCCCAGCATCAGGGTCTTTTCCAATGAGTCAGTTCTTCACATCAGGTGGCCAAAGGATTGGAGTTTCAGCTTCAGCATCAGTCTTACCAATGAATATTCAAGACTGATTTCCTTTAAGATGGACTGATTTAATCTCCCTGCAGTTCAAGGGACTCTCAAGAGTCTTCAACACCACTGTTCAAAAGCATCAATTCTTCGGTGCTCAGCTTTCTTTATGGTCCAACTCTCACATTCACACATGACTACTGGAAAAACCATAACTTTGACTAGATGGACCTTTGTCGGCAAAATAATATCTCTGCTTTTTAATATGCTGTCTAGATTAGTCATAGCTTTTCTTCCAAGGAGCAAGTGTCTTTTAATTTCATGGCTGCAGTCGCCATCTGCATTGCAGTGCACCAAGAAAATAAAGTCTGTCGTGATTTCCATTGTTTCCCTATCTATTTTCCATGAAGTGAAACGGGATGCCATGATACTAGCTTTTTGAATGTTGAGTTTTAAGCCAGCTTTTTCACTCTCCTCTTTCACTTTCATCAAGAAGCTCTCTAGTTCTTCTTTGCTTTCTGCCATAAGGGTAGTGTCATCAGCATATCTGAAGTTATTGATATTTCTCCTGGCATTCTTGATTCCAACTTGTGCTTCATCCAGCCTGGCTGGATGTACATCATTTCATATGATGTACTCTGCATATAAGTTAAATAAGCAGAGTGACAATATACAGGCTTGATGTACTCCTTTCCCAAACTGGAACCAGTCCATTGTTCCATGTCCAGTTTTAACTGTTGCTTCTTGAGCTGTGTACAGATTTCTCAGGAGGCAGGTAAAGTGGTCTGGTATTCCCATCTCTTGAAGAATTTTCCACAGTTTGTTGTAATCCACACCGTCAAAGGCTTTGGAGTAGTCAATAAAGCAGAAGTGGATGTTTTTCTGGAACTCTCTTGCTTTTTCTATGATCCAACAGGTGTTGACAATTTGATCTCTGGTTCCTCTGCCTTTTCTAAATCCAGCGTGGCCATCTGGAAGTTCTCAGTTCACATACTGTTGAAGTCTCTCTTGGAGAATTTTGAGCATTACTTTGCTAGTACGTGAGATGAGTGCAATTGTGTGGTAGTTTGATTATTCTTTGGCATTGCCTTTTTTGGAATTGGAATGAAAACTGACCTTTCCAGTTCTGTGGCCACTGCTGAGTTTTCCAAATTTGCTGGCATATTGAGTGTAGCACTTTTACAGCATCATCTTTTAGGATTGGAAATAGCTCAGCTGGAATTCCATCACCTCCAATAGCTTTGTTCATAGTGATGCTTCCTAAGGCCCACTTGACTTCACATTCCAGGATGTCTGGCCCTAGGTTAGTGATCACACTATTGTGGTTATCTGTGTCATGAACATCTTTTTTGTATAGTTCTTCTGTGTATTCTTGCCACCTCTTCTTAATATCTTCTGCTTCTATTAGGTCCATACCATTTCTGTCCTTTATTGTGCCCATCTTTGCATGAAGTGTTCCCTTGGTATTTCTAATTTTCTTGAAGAGATCTCTAGTCTTTCCCATTCTATTGTTTTCTTCTAGTTCTTTGCATTGATCACTTAGAAAGACTCTCTTATCTTGCCTTACTATTCTTTGGAACTCTGCATTTAGATGGGTATATCTTTTCTTTTCTCCTTTGCCTCTTTGAGGAAACAGGATGGACACTTACATGTAATTATTGCTGATGTTACTTGCTGGGCTGGTTTGCAAGTTTGTGTGTGAGAGAAAGAGGAAAGGAGGCAGGGAGAGGGAGGGGAAAAAAGGAAAGAGGAAGGAAGGAGGGGAGGAAAAGAGGTCCGTTCAAAAACTATTGATGACAGTGTTATGAGCCAAGATTATAGATAAACTAAATTTGTGCAACTGGTGTCAGTTAAGAAGAGGAGGAGGAGGAGAAAGAGACACCTAAGCAACCTGGGTACCAGGGAAGGATTCCTAGAGTAAGGTACCCCTAAGTTGAGCATTGAAGAGCATCTAGGACTTATTCAGATGAAGGAGGCATGAAGAGGCTTTTCAGGGAAAGTCAACATGCAATGATAAAAGGCCAGAGAGTTTGGGCTACACGTTGCTGATGCTTCAGGTTCTCTGATGCTGAGAAAGATTGAAGTCAGGAGAAGAAGGGGGCAACAGAGGATGAGATGGTTGGATAGCATCGCTGACTCAATGGACATGAGTTTGAGCAAACTCTGAGAGATAGTGAAGGACAGGAAGGCCTGGAGTGCTGCAGTCCATGGGGTCACAAAGAGTGGGACATGACTTGGCAGCTTACAGGTTGCTAAGGATAATTGCTGAGCAGAATGGGAAATGCTAAGGAACTGTGCCTGTAAGAAACAAGTCTAGGGAACTACGTAGGTCCAAAAACTTCAACCATATGGACGGGGTAGGACCTAGGAAACTGACTGGGTCAGGGCACTCCATTCTCTAGGTATGAAGCCTTTCTTAATCTGTGTGACCAGCAAGACTATCAGAGCAACAGTAACCTTGGAGATCTGAATAAAGGTGGAGCCAGGCACACAACCCCAAAATCTTTTATCAGATCTTAAGGCTCTGAGTCTCTGACCATATGCAGGGTGATGATTGATTCTGTGATGATTGATTCAGGGATAGCTGGTTCTGTGCCAGTCCTGAAAGCTGAGGTGGGAGCACAGATGTGCCTTTAAGAGATGAAGAGAGGAACTTTCAGATCAGCACCATGTACAGAAGACCCAGCCATTCCTGTCTTCTCAAGGTTCAGGGCAAGCCAGGAAGACCTAGCTGGAGTCTTTTGCTTTGTTTGGTTTTGTTTCGGCTGTTCTAGGTCTTTCTTGCTGTGTGGGCTTTTCTCCACTTGCAGAGAGTGGGGGCTACTCTCTACTTGAAGTGCCTGAGTTTCTCATTGCAGTGGCTTCACTCATGAAACACAGGCTTTAGGGCACATAGGCTTCAGCAGTTGCACATGTGGGCTCAGTAGCTGCAGCTCCCCAGCTCTAGAACACAGGCTCAGTAGCTGTCGCACACAGGCTTAGTTGCTCTGTGGCATGTGGAATCTTCCCAGACCAGGTATCGAACCCATGTCTCCTGCACTGGCAGGCAGATTCTTTACCACTGAACCACCAGGGAAGCCCCCTGGAGCCTTTGGCAGACAAATCCTTGAGCTCCAAGAGCCCAAGGATAGAGAAATCCCAGATCAGGAGACCATCAGTCCTGATCTTCTGATTGGATGACCTCACAATTGCTTTTGCCTCCTCCCTGGCCTTCCCTGGTGACTCAGGCAGAAAAGAATCCATCTGCAATGCAGGAGACTCAGTTCAGTCCCTGGGTTGAGAAGATCCCCTAGAGAAAAGAATGGCTATCCATTCCAGTCTTCTTGTCTGGAGAATCCCATGGACAGAGGAGCCTGGTAGACTACAGGATCTCAAAAGAGCACAACACAACTGAGTGACTAAGCATGAATGCACACACTGGCCCTCCTACCTAAAATCTGACCCCTTCCTAACCTCTGTTTGAATCCAACAGTGCTACCAAAGCAATCTTTCTATGACTTGAATCTGACTGTGACTCTGTCTTTTAAGATTGATATCCCCATCCTGGCATTCAAGACCCTTCAAGACTTCCCCTGCCCATATGTCTGACATTATTGGTCTCCTCTCTTTTCTAACACCTTTGCTCCTAACACAATTTTCCCTCCTATTTCTCGGATGAACCCCTTTAATCCCACAAGTGCTAAATATTGGCGAACCCACAGGGTTCAATCTTTGGAACTTTTCTTCTATTTCCACTCATCCCATTAGTCATCTCATCCAATCACATAGCTTTAAATACATCTCTAACCTAGACTTCATATTCATGGGCCTACCTACTTGATAACCCCACTTGGGTATCCAATAGGCATCTCAAACTTATCATGTCTCTGACAAAATTGTTGGGAAGAAGGATGTTGAATAATATCCTCTGAATTGAGAAGGAAGTTTAAGACTGAAAAATGCAGCAAGCAACTCCATAAGGTGCAACAATGAAGTCTATTGTGGGTAACTTACATACAGGCAGGACAGTGTGTCTGGACCACAGTCCAGACACTGATAGCTCTGCTTCACACCATACTGTGGAGGGAGTACAGGAGGATTTAAAGGAGCCAAAGCTAAAAATAGAATCTGACTATCAAGTGGGAAGCTTGTCAGCACCAAGGGAAATTTTTCATCTTGGGGCATTTTTCATCTCCCCCAGGGGTCTCATGACCATTAACCATCTGCATCAGCAAAGGCGTTCTTCCAGGTTTTATATGAGACGAAGGCATGGGTAAACGTTGATAAAGAACATATATGGCTTGTGCACATTCCTTATGAGTAGGTTAAAGCTCAGTCATGCAGAAAGAGGAGGGGGTGGACTTCAGGCCTAAGATGAAACTGATAAGATGGAGTCAGTGTGGTTCAGCCACACAAAACACTTCGTCTCATCCTCCTACCAGCTTCCCCACCATAGTAATTAGCATCTCTGTTGTCCAGTTACCCAGACCTTAACTTCTCTCTTTCTTTCATGCCCTATATCCAGTTCATCAGGAAATTCAGTCAGCTCTACCTTTAAAAATGTGTCCATAAGCCAACCACTTCTTACCACTTGGTCCAGATCACCATCATCTCTGTATTACAGCAGTAGCCTCTAAACTACTCTTCTGCTTCTGCCCTTTGTCCTTTTTTTCTGTTCTGAATATGGAAGCCAGAGTGACCTTATTAAGACATTAAGTGTGATCATATAAGCCCCCTTATCAAAATCTTCTAATAGCTCCCTAACTGACTTAGAATGAAATCCATAACCTCTTTGCATCAAACATTCTTCTACAGTCATACAAGTATCCTCACTCTTCCTCAAATGTGCAAACATGCTCCCACCTTGGGGAGAGTTTTAGAATCAAATATTGTAAATCTTCCAACTTTGTTCTTCCTCAAAAAATTTTTTTACTATTATAGGTTTTTGCATTTTATATATATATTTTAGAATCAGCTTGTCAATTTTTATCCAAAAAAAAAAAACCTGCTGGTATTTTTTCTTATGGCTGCATTGAATCTATAGATGAATCTAGGAATAACTGACATCATAACAATGTTGTCTTTCAATCCATGAACATGATATATTTGTTTATTTAGGTCTTACTTTGGTCTCAGCAGTATTTTGTAGTTTTAGTGTACCAGTTTTACACATAATTTGCTGAACTTATCCATAAATATTCCATGTTTTTAAGTCATTGTAAATGGTTCTAAGTTTTTATTTTCCAGTTGTTCAGTTCTAGTATACAAAAATATAAATAACTTTTGTACATTGACCTTTTATCTTGTGATTTTGCTAAATTAATATATTAGTTCTAATAGCTCTTTTATAGATTCCTAAGGACTTTTTATTTATATGATTATATCATCTGATCTGTAAATAAAGATAGTTTACTTCTTCATATCTAAATATGTGACTTTTTTCTTTTTTACTGTGGCAGTGATTAGGACCTCAGTACAGTGTTGAACAGAAATAATGAGAGCAGACATCCCTGTCCTGTTCTTAAAGTAAAAGTATTCTCTTTCAGCATTAAGTATGATATTAGCTGTAGAATTTTCATAGATGCTCTTTACCACATTTTACTCTTAATTTTATTTATTTTTTTTTAATTTTTAATTTTTCAGTGGGTTTTGTCAGACATTGATATGAATCAGCCATAGAGTTACACGTATTCCCCATCCCGATCCCCCCTCCCACCTCCCTCTCCACCCGATTCCTCTGGGTCTTCCCAGCCCACCAGGCCCGAGCACTTGACTCATGCATCCCACCCGGGCTGGTGATCTGTTTCACCATAGATAATATACATGCTGTTCTTTTGAAACATCCCACCCTCACCTTCTCCCACAGAGTTCAAAAGTCTGTTCTGTACTTCTGTGTCTCTTTTTCTGTTTTGTATATAGGGTTATCGTTACCATCTTCCTAAATTCCATATATATGTGTTAGTATGCTGTAATGTTCTTTATCTTTCTGGCTTACTTCACTCTGTATAATGGGCTCCAGTTTCATCCATCTCATTAGAACTGATTCAAATGAATTCTTTTTAATGGCTGTTTACTCTTAATTTTAATAGAGCTTTTCTTATAAATAGGTGGTGAATGTTATTAATGCTCTTTTTTGTATATATTGTGACAAATTATGTTTTTCTCCTTTATTTTACAATATGGTGATTTTCAAACATTAAACTAATCCTGCATTTCTAAGATGAACCCCACTTGGTCATGATATATGCTTTTTATTTGGAGTGGGTTACGATTTGGTAATATTTGTTAAATGTTTTTATATCTATTTTCATAATAGAAAGACAGTTAATTTTCTTTGTACTGTCTTGTTTTCCTTCTCTCAAGGATAATAGTTCTGCACTAATTGTTGTCCAATGCCTAAAAAGTTATTCCATATATTTGTACAGTTTTCTAGTTATTTATGGGCTTCCCCCATGAGGCAGCAGTAAAGAATCCATCTGCAATTCAGGAGACTCAGGAGAGGCAGGTGTGATCCCTGGGCAGGGAAGATCCCCTGGAGGAGGAAATGGCATCCCACTCCAGTCTTCTTGCCTGAAAAATACTCCTCCAGGACAGAGAAGCCTGGTGAGCTACAGTTTGTGGGATCACAAAAAGTTGGACACGACTGAGTATGCATACACGTACACACACTAGTTAGTTATGCAGGACAGAAAGTCCAGCACAATTTTAATCATGTACAGAAGCTAAAATTCCTCTCCCTTGAATCTTTTTATTCAAATTTCACTTCAAAAGCTGTAATCACTACAACAATACTCTTCCTTTACTGCTTCATTTTTCTCCTTAGTACTCATTATCTAACTCAGTATATATTTATCACCTCATTTGTGAATTTTTTCCTTTCATTAGAATGTAAGTTCCATGCAGGCATGGATTTCTCTGTATTTTGTTCCTTGTTGTAACTCCAGCACAAAGAATAGGGCTTAGAATACATTAAGTGTTCAATAAATATATGGTGGATGGATGATTGAATGGATGAAAGCTTACTTCATTTCAAAACCTTTCCCTAGTTCCATCCCTACCCTTTCTGCATCTTGTATCATGGTACTGATCACATCTTTACTGTTCATCTTTATTGTTCTCTGTCTCTGTCTGTTGATCTGTCTCTCTCTTTCTCTGTCACACACACACACACTCACACACCAGAAGCTCTTACACAGCAGGAGTATGATCTTGTCTATCTTGTGTTTCCCCATCTCCTGACACAGGAGAGTTATTTTCGTTGAAGAGCAATTGTCCCCATCTAAGAGGTGCAGTTGTGCAGGAAACCTGCAGATGGCAGCATGAGGTAATGCATGTCTATTGTCTTCTGGTGCCAGTCTCCGTAAGTAGACTGGTCTCAGATGGAGCTGAACTGTAGTCTCAGGCTGATTTAGACACACAAAACCAGTGCTATTCCCTTAGAAAAGAACTCAGGATGGCCCAGACAGCCTCTCCATGTTGTCCCCCACTCCTACACCTTGCTGATTCAGCATCACCTGCCATTTACTCCTTCATCCACCCCCAGCATTGATGGAGGGAGGGAATACACACATACACACACACACACACACACACACACACACACACACACACACAGCCCTTTCTCTGTTAGAAGAGCCTTCCCATCACGATCCCATCACCTTCTTTCCCAACCTGCGCTAAGTCCCCTGCTCCAAATAAGTATCTCAGAAGTCTGTTTCCTGGTCTTCCTGTCCACTCAATGCATTTAACAATTCCCTTGAAGCCCTTTAATGCCCACCATTTAAATTTAATCCTCAAGCACTGCCAGGAGGTACACATAGTTAGTTCCAGTTTACAGACGAGAAAACAGACTCAGAGAGGAAAAGGAACTCATCTAAGATCACACATTCAGTAGGTGAAGAGGCTGAGACTCAAACCCATACAATACTGTACCCAGACTCAGGGCTCCCTCTGATCCAGTCCACTTCCAGCTCAAGCCCCTGGAAAGGAGGGCAAGAACTGGTGGTCTGAAGGTCTGAAGGTCATTGTATGTTCTTTCCTCCCAGGATTATTGTTCTCATCCTAAAATAAACTCAATCATTCGACTTTCTTTTTGCCCCACAGTATAAACCCTGGGGACCACTGCCGGCTTCCTGGGAACTCTGGCAGTGCAGAACCTGGATATTACTGGTGTATTCCAGGGCCATACACAGGACTTGGCAGGTGGAAGTAGCTTCCTTAGGGCAGGATTGTTGGATGGATGGATGGATGGATGGATGGATGGATGGATGGATGGAATGAATGGGTGGGATCACAAAGATGAAGAACAATGCCTAGAAATTCTTCCAATAGCTCTCTTCTGCTCTCCCAATTATTTAATTCAGCAAACAGTGCCCAAGGTCCTTCCAGCAATGGATGCTGTTCTGGGTGCTAGGATAGTCAGTAGATGGGGAAACTGAGGCTACTACACAGCCAAGGGGAAAAAGCTTGCAGCAACTCAAAGGAGACTGTGCCAGGAATAGAAGAAGGATCCCGGTGGGGGCAGTCCTTACCCCTGCCCACAATAATGCTGGGAACCGGTGCTGCTTCCTGTTGCCTGGGACCCACCAGGAGAAAAATCATTGTTTAGCTTGGAGCTTGGCTCCTCTCCTACCACCCAGTCCTTCCTCTTCCCATTGTCTTTAGGGTACCGGATGCAGCTGCCGACACAGCAGCAAAAAGAATGGGGAAGGGGCTGGGAAAGCAGATGAAGCCACCCCAGGAGAGGTAAGATGCTTCAGCTTGTGGTCCCTTTCCAGATGAGCTGCAGACAAAGGCCCAGGCAGCAGGTCTGCCAGCATGGCTCTGGGCACCAGGTGCAGAACTCAGGCTTCCAAGGCTAAGATCCAGATTCAAGTCCCAGTTTCTGACACTGATGTGCTGTGTGTCCCTGGGCAAGCCTCTTGCAATCCCTGGACATCTATTTTCTTCTCAGCTAGAGCAAGGACAAGATGCTTACCTTGGGAAGACTAATTTATCACAGTGATGATTAACACAAAAAATGCCTAATACATGACTATTTTTAAAAGTTCATTTCTGTTCCTTCCTTCCAACTTTAACCATAGAAAAACAACAAGAAAAATGATGGCAAAGGGAATTCTTGTAGCAGATGGAAGCAGCATTTTCTATTAGGTAAATGAAGATGAATTACCCAACTGGGTCACCATGAAAATTATACTTAATAAATCACATTGAATAACTAATAATCACATTGATGGAACAGGTACATTTATTGAGCATTTACTATGAGTCAGGCACATTGTTCTTCACACAGCTATTCTGTGGGTTATGTATTATCAGGGTCAGTTTTACAAGTTTGTGACGCAGAACCCCCAACTCAGAAGGGTGCCTGCCCTATGGCTGGGGCTTAATGCTCTGTGGTTACCATCTTGAAAACCTTAATCATTTTATTTTTGAATTTGTGTTTTGAAAGTGAAGTCTGATGGAGCAAAGTGGCCTACACTGGGGACTTGGAAGCTCTGTTCATATGTAGTCCTGCCTCGCCCCACCTCCCTCTCCCCTTCCCCAGAGTAGGTTCTCAGCAGCCTGTTCCCCTGCACCATCTCATCCTTGGCCTGGGTACAGACACAGGGAGGGCTGAGTTGGGGTGCCTGGGGAAGGACCCCTCACCCCTGTGAGTGTCCCCATGCCCAAGGAAGCACAGGGCTAACTAACGAACAATGAACAGCGTGACAAGCTAGGTAAGAAATCACGAGAGAAAGGGGGGGGGGGGAAGCTTTTTTCCTGATTTTTGAACAAGGGATCTTGCATTTCCATTTGCACTGACCCCCACAAATTACATGGCTAGTCCTAGGTACTATTATTACCACCACTTCACAAAAGTGGAAACTCAGAGAGGCTCAGTCATTTGCCCAAGGTCACACAGCTGCCAACAGGCAGAGCTCAGATGTGGACTTAGATCCAAAGAAGAGATGATTATAAGATCTTAAAGAGCTTCAGCCTAGGAATCAGAAGTCCTGGATCACATTTCTGATCACTGGCTCTGAGCCAGTTCGCCCCCACTCTCTGCCTCAGTTTTCCCACTCTCTGCGTCAGTTTTCCCAAGTGAAAGCATTCCGTAGGTCTTCTAAGGTAGTGCAGCATCTCAAGATGTGACTTCACCACTCACACAGAATGGGATTTTGAGCCCTAGGAACTCAACTTTACTTACCCACTGCACATTGTTGTATGAGAATTCAGGCCATATCATTCACCCTATATAAACACTGTGATGTTGCTCCCTTCCCAAAAAAGCATGGAACAGAAAGCTGGGTAGGGAATACGCTTATTCCCATTGTACACACGGAAAAGCTGGAATACCAGAACTGGAAAGTGACTCCAGTTCAGTTCAGTTCAGTCACTCAGTCGTGTCCGACTCTCTGCAACCCCATGGACTGCAGCATGCCAGGCCTCCCTGTCCATCACCAACTCCCAGAGTTTACTCAAACTCATGTCCATCGAGTCGGTGATGCCATCAAACCATCTTAACCTCTGTTGTCCCCTTCTCCTCCCTCCTTCAATCTTTCCCAGCATCAAGGTCTTTTCCAATGTGTCAGTTCTCATCAGGTGGCCAAAGGATTGGAGTTTTCACTTCAGCATCAGTCCTTCCAATGAATATTCAGGATTGATTTCCTTTAGGATGGACTGGTTTGATCTCCTTGCAGTCCAAGGGACTCTCAAGAGTCTTCTCCAACACCACAGTTCAAAAGCATCAATTCTTTGGCACTCAGCTTTCTTTACAGTCCAACTCTCACATTCATACATGACTACTGGAAAAACCGTAGCCTTGACTAGATGGACCTTTATTGGCAAAGTAATGTCTCTGCTTTTTAATATGCTGTCTAGGTTGCTCATAACTTTTCTTTCAAGGGGCAAGCATCTTTTAATTTCATGGCTGCAGTCACCATCTGCAGTGATTTTGAAGCCCCCCGCCCCCCAAAAAAAAAGTCTGTCACTGTTTCCACTGTTTTCCGATCTATTTGCCATTAAGTGATGGGACCAGATGCCACGATTTTAGTTCTCTGAATGCTTAGTTTTAAGCCAACTTTTTCACCCTCTTCTTTCACTTTCATCAAGAAACTCTTTAGTTCTTCGCTTTCTGCCATAAGGGTGGTGTCATCTGTATATCTGAGGTTATTGATATTTCTCCCAGCAATCTTGATTCCAGCTTGCACTTCATCCAGCCCAGCATTTCTCATGATGTACTCTGCACATAAGTTAAATAAGCTGGGTCACTTGGGAAAGTGACTTACCCAAGATCTTAGTGCATTCCAGACAAGTTTTGAATGGGTAACAGGGCTGCACAGACACAGAATCACAATATGAACATCCCCAAATGAACAGATGGGTCACAACCTTTAGAGGTCCTGGTGTGGGAAGGCATGTGGCTCCTCAATGCAGGAGCCCTTGCTCTGAGAGGGTTGGTTTAGTTTCTGGCCTTGAGGGTCCAGGTTTGAGGGAGGAAACTAGAGAGTACCAAGAGCTCCTGAGAGAAGAAAGACACCTGGCCAGCAGTTTTCAAAGGTTCAGTATCTCATGGGATACCCAACACCAAAAGTCATGTTATCTAAAGACCAATAGACCCCCCCCCCAAAAAAATAGACAAAAAGGTGAATAGCGGGACTGAATCACAGATCCTTCCTCCTACAACCTCCCCACCCATGACTGGTCCACTGCATGAGAGGGCAGGGCCTGGCTAACCGGATATCATTGAAGCTGGGTGAAACAGCTTTGGCCCCACCTCACTCCCTTGGGTTCCTCAGCCCCAGGTTCCCTTGGTGTATATGTAACATCTACAACACAGGAGGGCCATGAGAAGGGCTATCCTGGGCCAGTCATTCCTTATGCCTGGGCTTCTCATGACCACAGCATGTGTTCGTGAAATGGTTCTAGAAGTCAAGACCTTTTCTGTGCAGTACCACACCTTCAAGGAGATGCTAGTGCAGAGCTGTCCAACAAAACTTTCTATAATGATGGAAATGTACTGTTCTGTTGCTGCCCAATAGCCACTAACCACATATGGTTATGGAGCACAGTAGCCAGTGAGACTGGGGAACTAATTTAAGCTTTTAATTTTAATTAAGTAAAATGTAAATTAAAATTGTCATAGGTGGCTAGTGACTACTGACTACCATACTGCGTAGCACAGCTCTAAAAACAAAAGGAAATGAAAAACCAAAATAACTGCATCATGTTTGGGAGGCATCAAAAGCACTTTCACAAGTATCTTCTTGTGTGTCTGTCCTGTGAAATAGATGCTAATCCTCACTTTGCAGAGAGGAAAACTGAAGCTCAGATTTAAATGGCTTCCATGTTGACAGAGCTAGTAAATATTCTAAATGATTTCATCCCAGATCTCTTGATTCTAAACCTCCACTCATACCTCTACATAATTCTGCCCACCTACAGAGGTGTCACATATATATCGGATCTTCTACCTCTGGACTTGACATATAAAGATAAATAAGAGACAGGCCCAGACTTTGGGTGGGTATCCCTAGACAAAGCCAGTGTGACTGACACAGTAACAAGTGTTAATATATAAAAAATTACTTTAGGGCTATATTTTAGGATATAAAAATTACTTTAGGGCTTCCTGGTGGTTCAGTGGTAAAGAATCTGCCTGCCAGTGAAGAAAACATGGGTTCAGTCCCTTATCTAGGAAGATCCCACATGCCACGGAGCAACTAAGCCCCTGTGCCACAACTATTGAGCCTGTGCTCTAGAGCCCGCGAGCTGCAACTAGTAAGTCCACGTGCCACAACTATAGAAGCCTGCACGTGTGCTCTGCAACAAGAGAAGCCACAGCAACGAGAAGCCTGCGTACCACAATGAGAGAGCAGCCCCTGCTCGCCACAACTAGAGAAAAGCCTGCACAACAAAAAGTACAGCCAAAAATAAATAAATTTTTAAGTTATATTTTTAAAATTACTTTAAGTGACTTTTTTCCGAGGAATTCAAAGCACTTTGCTTTAAATATTATCTACATGGGAGACTCTCAGATTTATATATCATGACCCAACCTCTGCCCAGAATACCAAATAGATATACCAAACAGTCCATCTGAGTATTGAATTGGCTTCTCAAGTTTGCCCCAAATCTGCTCTTTCCTATCTCAGTAAACAGCAATTCCTTTGTTCCAACTGTTCCAACCCAACTCTGGAGTTATCTATGACTCCTTGTTTTGCACACACCTGCTCTGTAAACCATCAGCACATATTGTTAGCTCAATGGTCAAGAAGCATCCAGAATGTTCACCATCTCCACTATTGCCATCATATTTACTTGTCCTTTTCTCTCCTAATTCTCTTTTCCACACAGTAACTAGAGTGATCTTTTTAAAAATCTAAGCCAGAGCTTAAAGCACTAATGGTTTCCCAAAGTCCTCACAGTAGTCCCTCAAGCCCTACAAGATGCTCCTGATGCTTGTCTGACTTCATTTCTTACAGCTCTCCTCTGGCTCTTCAGTGGAGAAGGAAATAGCAACCCACTCCAGAGTTCTTGCCTGGAAAACCCTGTGGACAGAGGAGCCTGGTGGGCTGCCGTCTATGGGGTCACACAGAGTTGGACACGACTGAAGCAACTTAGCAGCAGCAGCAGCTGGATCTTCAGGTCCAGCCACACCACATTTTCCACATCACTCCTTCCTTGGGGTCATTGCACAACTCATTCCCTCACTGCCTCCCAATCTCTAACCAAAGGTCCCCTTATCACAGAGGCACTCCCTGTCCCTTTATCATGTTTCAGTTTTCCCCATAATATTTATCACCTCCTGACATTTAACATATCATCATTCTCCTTCCACTCAAGTATAAACTGCAGGAACAGGGTTGGCCGATAAAACACAGGAGGTCCAGTTAAAATTGAATTTCAAATAAAATAACTTTTAAGTATGAAGATGTCCCAGACGTTACATGAGATATACTTACATTTAAAAAAAAAATTCGTTGTTTATCTGAAACTTAAACTTTCCTGAGTGTCCTGTATTCTTATTCACTAAATCAGGCAACCCTACCCTGGAAGACAGGGACAGTTGTTATTTTGTTTATTGCTGTATCCTCAGCGGTAGAACTGTTTCTGACACGTGGTAATCAATATTTACAGAATGAATGGATGAATGTGTTCAACTGGGTCATTAACCTGTAACATGCCTAAACCTTTAATAAACAGCTGAAGAGTCAGAGGGTTGGCACCTCTAAACTGGGTTAGTCACAACCGGGGGCCGATGCGGTGATGAACTTCCCAAACAAGTTCATCCAGCTGAGTGCTTTGCATGGCTCATCCCTGCTCCTCTGGAAAACTCACACGGCCCAGAACAGGTGAGAGACAGGTCCCCTGGGACCCTCCTGGGGGCGGGGCCACCTCGATGGGGCAGAAGGACTAGCCTGCGCCAGAGCCTGCGCCTTTTAACGCCCCGCCTCCCCTACTCCCTTGCGTGACGTCATCGAACAGGCGGCCAATAGGAGTGCGCCTTACTGGCAGGCGATGCCGGTGGCCGCTGCCAAAGGGGAAGTGAACTGGGGCTGAAGCTATGGCCCGGGTCTGGAGCCTGCGGCCACAGCCGCCGCCGCCACCAGCGACTTGGGAGCAGTTGCGGCCGCAGCCGGAGCGGGGGCCGGAGTCGCGGCTGGAGTGGAGGCGGCGTGTGTGAGTTGCCGAGAGTCGCCCGTACCGGAACACCTCAAACTCTGGGCGGGAGCGCTTCAGGTGGGCTGAGCTCCGGTCACCCCGCCTCACCGCGCCCCCAGGCCCAGACAGCAGGGCTGGGGTCTTCCCAGGCGCGGGACTGGCTCCTCTCAGGCCGAATCCTCCAGACTGGGCTCTGGGTCTTCCTTGGCCTCAGACTCCCTTCAAACTCAGGACGAAGGCCGGAGGACGGTGATCTTCTCGGACTCGGGCATTTTCTCTGTCAGGGTTGTAGTGGCTGGGAGCCGCCTCCTGCTTCCATCTAGGGAGGGACCAGCGCGTTCCCACCGTCTTGCTTTGCATCTCCCCGTCTCTTCCCATTCAAGAACCAAGTTTTCTTGTTTTTCTCTCCATTGGAAATCCTGCCCCGGAAGTCCGAAACACCTATCTGTGTGTCCTTTCCAGCTCTTGGAGTACCCTTAGAAATACTGTCTGCTGACCAGGGTTCAGAATCTCTCATTCTTGACTTGACTTTTTATCCTGAGAGACAAAAGTTGCTCCCCTCCCCAGTACCCTCTTAAGTAACTGGCACTCCCTGCATAGGCCTTTACCCATTTGGATCACCAGCTCCCTGGCCATCTTTATGTGACTTCCCCCATTCATCTGACTTTCAGTTTCCTCTGGAGTTCAATCTCCAGCCCGTAGTGTATCTGGTCAGTCCCACCCCTGGGTGGGAGTGACCAGAGGGCTCTGGCCCAGGATTCCTCACCCTGGAAGGCAGCTCCAAGGCAGGGAGAGAATTGGGCGTCGGGTACGAACCTGGCAGCTCAGGAGTGGGTGCTCCACTTACCCCACACAAGAAGATGAAAAAACGCAAAGAGCTCAATGCATTGATCGGCTTGGCTGGGGACAGCCGGAGAAAGAAACCCAAGAAAGGCTCAGGCCATCGCCTGCTTCGCACGGAGCCTCCTGACTCAGACTCCGAGTCCAGCTCAGAGGAGGAAGAGGAATTTGGTGTAGCTGGAAATCGCTCTCGCTTTGTCAAGTGAGTAAAGAAGTGCTGAGGCTGGGATGGAAAAAGGCATCTCCTTGCACTACCAAGGGAGCGAATGAAAGGGAAGGAGAAGGGAGTTCTTAGGAAGAAAAAAGTGTGTAGTTCCTGGAAGGCACAAGGGAGGAAAAATGTTAGGGAGAAGATGAGTTCAGGTTCTGAATGAAGTATAAGTTAGAGATCTGTCTGTAAGTGTACAAAGAGCTCTGAATCTAGGGTGGAAGTGTGGACTTGGGGAATGTGCCAAGAGCCTGGTGAGATTAGCAAAGAAGCTAAGAATAGGGACATAGGGAGAGAGAAATTTGAGAGACAAGGCCTTGTTGTTAAAATTCAGGAGACACAGGGACCTTAAGACTGCAGGGTTTTTTATTTGTTTGTTTGGGTTTTTTTTTTTCCCCTACTGTTGATGGGTCTGAATCTGGTAATGGGGGAATATGATGAAGGCCGTTCTGTAAAAACTATGAACCTTGAGAGAAATGGAGTATGGGAGACAGACAGAAGAGTCAGCTTTTTTCAAATCACTTTTAGATGGTAACATCCTCCAGTAGTGAGCACAAGTGAAAGTGTTACTCAGTCAGTTGTGTCTGACTCTTTGTGACTCCCGGACTGTAGCCTGCCAGGCTTCTCTGTCCATAGGGTTCTCCAGGGAAGAATACTGGAGGGGATTGCCATGCCCTCCTCTAGTAAACACAAAGACATTGGAAATTGTGGGTTAGGGTAGGAAGGGGCTGAAGGGAATCTTTAAAGTGCCCTTGGACTCTCTTAAGGAGCACATTAAAAGAGTATGCTGCTAAGGAAGTGAAAGCAAGAGCTAGACTGAAGCTTAGGATGCTAAAAGAAATCAAATCCTTTGAGATTTGTTTGTTTGGAATGTCTTTGTCCTTTTATATTAAAGGAAGAGATTGGTTTCTAATAAGCTTTGCCAGGTGAAGTAGTTCACGGCAGTCCTGGGCTTCAGCTATGAAGATCTGATGAAGTGGAATAGTTAACTGAAACAGTTACCCTGTTGGTTTAGTTTAGACCTTGAGTGCTGGTTGACGATTGATGTGAAATCTAACTCCTTCCTATGTTTCCTTCCTTCTGAGCCAATCAGCTGGAGTGTATGAGGTGTCCACTTTAACCTACTGTTCTAGTTTTTTTTCATTCCATTTTCAATAAAGCTTACTCAAAAGTTTATAAAGTTTAAATAAAGTGAAACAAGGTTCTCTGGAATGACTATATATTTGCGAGAGAGAACTAGATAGATAAGTGAATTACAGTACAGTAATAAATGGCAGAGAAAACTCTGATCTTTACACTTCCCTAACCTGAGTCAGTTTCCAAAGACCTGAATTGATGATGATGGCAGTGAGCCCCTGTAACTCAGAAACTCCCCCATTTCATGAGAAGTTTGTCCCCGATAGATGAGCTCTTCCTGGGTCATATTATCTTGACGTATTCAACCTGCTGTTCAGATTTAAGTGTGTTACCCTATGTTCCCTGGTAAATGGGTTGATTATTCATTAGAGATGCTAATTGTATGCCCATACATGTGCTATTTGGAATCAAACTGTATTCATAATCCCTTTCATACTCCTGGTTGAATTTGTTCTTATGATCAGGGGAGACTATTTACGATGCTGCAGGATCTGTTATCCCCTCTGTGCGTTTGTCATCCTTGCCGCCTGTGTCGTGGCCTGCGTTGGCCTGGTGTGGATGCAAGTCGCTCTGAAGGAGGATCTGGATTCCCTCAAGGAAAAGTTCCGAACAAGTAAGTGGTCACCCTTTTCAGAGTATAACTTTGGACTCTGCCAGGTTCTAGGACAAAGTGTACCACGCTGAGTTAAGATTTTTGCTCACTCTGATGAAGCAATTACACGTTCCTTTCAGCATTTTTTAAACTCTTTCTTAGCTGTCGGCTTGAATGCAGTAACATTTATTTTTAAATGCACAAACAAAACACAGTGCTTGTTTCGAAAGGACAGCATGTATATTATCTGTGGTGAAACAGACCACCAGCCCAGGTGGGAGGCATGAGTCAAGTGCTCGGGCCTGTTGGGCTGGGAAGATCCAGAGGAATCGGGTGGAGAGGGAGGTGGGATGGGAGACCGGGATGGGGAATTCGTGTAACTCTATGGCTGATTCACATCAATGTATGACAAAACCCACTGAAAAATAAAAAAAATAAATTAAAAAAAAAAAAAAAAACACAGTGCTTATGCATCATTGGGACAAATAACATCTGAAATAATGGCATTGCAGTCAGTGTTTATAGCACAAAAGGGAAGGGCTGAGATCCAGGATCCTAGAACTTTGGTTAATTTCCACCTGTTGCCACTGCATGTTTCCCAACTGTAAAGTGGCAGTAGCAACACTAGGCTATTTCCTTCCTCTTCACAGGGCCATTTGAGAAAGAATGTGGGCGTGTCTATCAGACAATATCCTCCTTAAGAAAAGCCTAGGGAAGCATAGTACTGAGCAGTAATAATAATACCCAGCATGTATGGTGTGCTTACTGAGTGCTGAGTCACAGATAATTATTTGTC
The DNA here is from genome assembly GCF_963930625.1 of Muntiacus reevesi. Lineage (NCBI taxonomy): Eukaryota > Metazoa > Chordata > Mammalia > Artiodactyla > Cervidae > Muntiacus > Muntiacus reevesi. Next base: position 158,248,083 of record NC_089249.1, read on the forward strand.
TCATGAGTCAGTGTCTCTCAAAAAACTTTTGAAGTTGAACAGTTTTATATATTCTAAATTGTTAAGTTGTATTTTATGCATCCAACATCCTTTTTCTGAGAGATGTGCTTGCATGGTATCTTCAACCCTTTTTAGCCTAAAGATCTTTCTTTAGCAACACTGAGATCTTTGGTTCTAGGTTACAAGGGTTAATTTTCTAAGCTAATAAAAATCTTAAAACAACAACAGCAAATTACAAAAAAAGGAAAGAAAGCTTTACTCAAAAGATTACTTAGTCTTTGTTTTAACTAACAAATAATGCATAGCTATAATTACAACCTGAATTTTATTATAAGTAATAAAATTAGCTTTTTTAAAAAAATTTCTAAGCTAAGGAACCAGTTTCAGGTTAATCACATAATCACAAATACCCTAACTTTAGCAGCTTTAACATTGCAGGAGACTGACCCCTAGGCTTTCTCAAAGTCATAAAGAAATCTATCCCTAGAACTAGAATTAGAGTTGTTCCTTACTTCCTAGAAGTAAGCCCTAGGTGATCACAACATCCTAGCTTTCCTTCACCCCAGTTTCTCTTTGTTGCCTGCAGTTAGTTAAGTTTCAAACCTAACCTAGGGACAGCTAATTCTTATTGTATTAATGAGGTTCCTAATGAGGTTGCTTAAAAAAAATATATTGAAGTATTAACTTTAGTTTTTTTCGGAGCTTCTGATTCAGGGAATGGGATTAGATAGGCCACAATTCTCTGCCAGGGTCATCCTGATTTCCTTATTATAAATTGGTGGGATCAGAGTACGGTGTAAGAAAGAATGAGCTTTGTATTCTAGTTATTTTCCCTCCTTAATTTTGTACTTAGCAGAATTACATGGTGTTTTTCTTGGTAAGTAATAATCATAACTTGGAAAGGAGGTTCTGAGAAGCAGTGTTTTAACTATCCACTGACGATACCTGTCTATGCCAATATCTCTTTGTAACTAGTTGGGCCTCCTATGTTTGTACTGCGGCTTATTTGGGTCACATATTTGTTGTTGTTGTTCAGTCACGGAGTCCCGTCTGACTCTTTGGGTCACATAATGCAGTTATTTATTTATACATTTCAAAACATTGCTCAATTCTGCCTTCCAGGGATTTATTTCTGACTGCTCTGTGCCTATGTTTTCAGGACACCAGTGTAATGTGTACCTTAGCTGAGCTTTTCATTCTCAGGAAATTTCTTTGTTTAGAAAGGTATGTTTGAAGTGTGTATATACAGTAAACCTAACAATCAATCAGGCCACGAATATGTTTTGAGCACTTGTTAATACCAATTCCTGGAAATTCAGGAGATGCCAGGAGTTGTGCCCTGGGACTGAGACCTGCTTTCTACCACTGAGCAGCATTCCCCGGGGACCCTGACTATACTTGTCAGTCAGCTGAATGAAGCAGATTTGGAATTGTCAGTCCAGCTGCTCTGCGGGCTTTGGTTTGCTGCAGTAGATATGCTAGCACCTGTACTATCTAAAGCAGAACTTCCTGAGAGAACAGACGTGGGGCCTGGGGCTCTATAAGTCAGTCTATAGGCTGAACCTTAGTGGACCACTTGGCAAGAGGCTTTTTGGGAAAACCATTTTCTTAGCTAAATGACGTTAATCTTGTTAAACTTATATAATCTTTCTTTGAATTATGTTGCTACTTTAAATATATTTCAATAAGTTTATTTTTATTTCTTGTTTTTCAAGAGGATAGTGGAAATAAGACTACCTGCTGGTCTGGCTTAAATACCTTTTTTAAAAATTCAGAGCACCTTGTCATTTATTTCATTATCTTCCAAGACACTAGTGAGGAAAGGAGACAGGATTGCTGAGATATCTGGAGCAGAAAGCAGAGCAGGTAGGCTAGATATTTTTTCTTTGAGGCCAACGAGTAATTTGATCCTTAAGCTAAAAGTGCTGCCTGGCCTTGAAACTCTTCACTCAGTTTTCTTTTTCTAGAACCAGGTACTCCAGAAGACCTCCACAGTTATTCTAAGGAAGATTCTATACCCAGCCATTCCACTCTATCACTCAAAACTAGACAGAGGGGAAAGAATTTGGAAGAGATGGACAGTATTGATAAGTCAAACATGTCTGTTTCTGGTCATACAGAAGAGTAGCAGTTCAGTCATTTCATGCAGAACTTAAAAATGGTCTTATGCTAATAAGGGTGCTAGACTGTAAGCATCTGTGACAGCTGAAGTGTTCTAGAAAGAGTGCTGGTCCTTTCTAGCACTTCCTTTCCAAATTTTCTAGAATCAGAAAGTTTGACTGTTGAATCCTGACTTGCTCATTACAAGCTATGAAACACAGACAAGTGACTTATTCTTTCTGAGCCTACATTTTCCCATCCATAAAACATAAATTTGTGCTACGAAAGCACTTTGGGCATTCCTGTGTCATAACATCCGTCACACTCTACAGTAATTCTGGGCTAATGCCTCGTTCTCCACCAGACTGAGAATTTCATGTTCTTTTGTATGCAGTGGTGCCAGGTACATGGCCGGGCACATAGTAGGGGCTCAATTACAAGATGAGTAATTACGTAAAAGTATCTTGTAAACTGTAAAGATGCACAAATATAAAATATTACTATTGGCATTATGTGTTGTATCTAAAGGGCATGTCCAGAAATCTTCATTTCCTCTTCTTAAAGATCAGGAAAAGAGCTAAGTAAGTTCTTTTGAGTAGGATTATCAGTTCAGTTCAGTAGCTCAGTCGTGTCCGACTCTTTGCGACCCCATGAATCGCAGCATGCCAGGCCTCCCTGTCCATCACAAACTCCCGGAGATTACTCAAACTCATGCCCATCAAGTCGGTGATGACATCCAGCCATCTCATCCTCTGTCATCCCCTTCTCCTCCTGCCCCCAATCCCTCCCAGCATCAGGGTCTTTTCCAATGAGTCAACTCTTCGCATGAGGTGGCCAAAGTACTGGAATTTCAGCTTCAGCATCAGTCCTTCCAATGAACACCCAGGACTGATCTCCTTTAGGATAGACTGGTTGGTTCTCTTTGGCAGTCCAAGGGACTCTCAAGAGTCTTATCCAACACCACAGTTCAAAAGCATCAATTTTTAGGCGCTCAGCTTTCTTCACATTCCAACTTTCACATCCATACATGACCACTGGAAAAACCATAACCTTGACCAGATGAACCTTTGTTGGCAAAGTAATGTCTCTGCTTTTTAATATGCTATCTAGGTTGGTCATAACTTTCCTTCCAAGGAGTAAACGTCTTTTAATTTCATGGCTGCAGTCACCATCTGCAGTGATTTTGGAGCCCCAAAAAATAAAGTCAGCCACTGTTTCCACTGTCTCCCCATCTATTTCCCATGAGGTGATGGGACCAGATGCCATGATTGTAGTTTTCTGAATGTTGAGTTTTAAGTCAACTTTTTCACTCTCCTCTTTCACTTTCATCAAGAGGCTTTTTAGTTCCTCTTCACTCTCTGCCATAAGGGTGGTGTCATTTGCATATCTGAGGTTATTGATATTTCTCCCAGCAATCTTGATTCCAGCTTGTGCTTTTTCCAGCCCAGCGTTTCTCATGATGTATTCTGCATATAAGTTAAATAAGCAGGGTGACAATATACAGCCTTGACGTACTCCTTTTCCTATTTGGAACCAGTCTGTTGTTCCATGTCCAGTTCTAACTGTTACTTCCTGACCTGCATACAGGTTTCTCAAGAGGCAGGTCAGGTGGTCTGGTATTCCCATCTCTTGAAGAATTTTCCACAGTTTATTGTGATCCACACAGTTGAAGGCTTTCGCATAGTCAATAAAGCAGAAATAGATGTTTTTCTGGAACTCTCTTGCTTTTTCGATGATCCAGCAGATATTGGCAATTTGATCTCTGGTTCCTCTGCCTTTTCTAAAACCAGCTTGAACATCTGGAAGTTCTCGGGTCACGTATTGCTGAAGCCTGGCTTGGAGAATTTTGAGCATTACTTTACTAGTGTGTGAGATGAGTGCAATTGTGCGGTAGTTTGAACATTCTTTGGGATTGCCTTTCTTAGGGATTGTAATGAAAACAGACCTTTTCCAGTCCTCTGGCCACTGCTGAGTTTTCCAAATTTGCTGTCATATTGAGTGCAGCACTTTGACAGCATCATCTTTCAGGATTTGAAATAGCTCAACTGGAATTCCATCACATCCACTAGCTTTGTTTGTAGTGATGCTTTCTAAGGCCACTTGACTTCACATTCCAGGATGTCTGGCTCTAGGTCAGTGATCACACCATTGTGATTATCTGGGTCGTGAAGATCTTTTTTGTACAGTTCTTCTGTGTATTCTTGCCACCTCTTCTTAATATCTTCTGCTTCTGTTAGGTCCATACCATTTCGGTCCTTTATTGAACCCATCTTTGCCTGAGATGTTCCCTTGATATCTCTAATTTTCTTGAAGAGATCTCTAGTATTTCCCATTCTGTTGTTTTCCTCTATTTCTTTGCATTGATCGCTGAGGAAGGCTTTCTTATTTCTCCTGGCTATTCTTTGGAACTCTGCATTCAAATGGGAATATCTTTCCTTTTCTCCTTTGCTTTTCACTTCTCTTCTTTTCACAGCTATTTGTAAGGCCTCCTCAGACAACCATTTTGCCTTTTTGCATTTCTTTTCCTTGGGGATGGTCTTGATCCCTGTCTCCTGTACTATGTCACGAACCTCCGTCCATAGTTCATCAGGTTCTCTGTCTATTAGATCTAGTCCCTTAAATCTATTTCCTACTTCCACTGTATAGTCATAAGGGATTTGATTTAGGTCATACCTGAATGGTCTAGTGGTTTTCCCTGCTTTCTTCAATTTAAGTCTGAATTTTGCAATAAGGAGTTCATGAGCTGAGCCACAGTCAGTTCCTGGTCTTGTTTTTGCTGACTGTATAGAGCTTCTCCATCTTTGGCTGCACAGAATATAATCAATCTGATTTCGGTGTTGACCATCTGGTGATTTCCATGTGTAGAGTCTTCTCTTGTCTTGTTGGAAGAGGGTGTTTGCTATGACCAGTGCGTTCTCTTGGCAAAACTCTGTTAGTCTTTGCCCTGCTTCATTCCGTACTCCAAGGCCAAATTTGCCTGTTACTCCAGGTGTTTCTTGACTTCCTACTTTTGCATTCCAGTCCCCTATAATGAAAAGGACATCTTTTTGGGGCGTTAGTTCTAAAAGGTCTTGTAAGTCTTCATAGAACCGTTCAACTTCAGCTTCTTCAGCCTTACTGGTTGGGGCATAGGCTTGGATTACTGTGATATTGAATGGTTTGCCTTTGAAATGAACAGAGATCATTCTGTCATTTTTGAGATTGCATCCAAGTACTCCTTTTCGGACTCTCTTGTTGACCATGATGGCTACTCCATTTCTTCTAAGGGATTCCTGCCCACAGTAGTAGATATAATATAATGGTCATCTGAGTTAAATTCTGACAGAATGTGGTCCACTGGAGAAGGGAATGGCAAACCACTTCAGTATTCTTGCCTTGAGAACCCCATGAACAGTATGAGAAGGCAAAATGACAGGATACTGAAAGAGGAACTCCCCAGGTCGGTAGGTGCCCAATACGCTACTGGAGATCAGAGGAGAAATAACTCCAGAAAGAATGAAGGGATGGAGCCAAAGCAAAAACAACACCCAGTTGTGGATGGGACTGGTGATAGAAGCAAGGTCCGATGCTGTAAAGAGCAATATTGCATAGGAACCTGGAATGTTAGGTCCGTGAATCAAGGCAAATTGGAAGTGGTCAAACAGGAGATGGCAAGAGTGAATGTCGACATTCTAGGAATCTAGAGGCGAACTAAAATGGACTGGAATGAGTCGGATTATACTAAATTTTAAATGAGTTGCTTCCATGTTGAAAGAACATGAATTTGTAATCATAAGTTTTTTTATGATTAAACTTAATCATAAGTTGGTTTACTGTATTTCATTCCATGTATGTAATCAGAGTACCCTTACTTGTCTTCTGTCTCCTAAAAAGCCCCAAATCAGATAATGAATATAATCCCTTCTTGGCTCACACAGTCCTCAGGATTTAAACCATTTGCTGGGCTTGTCAGATTTATATATTTATTAGTTAATAATTTTAATCCAAGTTACTTACGTGTCTGTCCTACTTCCCCTTCTACTTAATTCATATAGATTGCAGGAAAGAGAGAGACTTCCCCAGCCTTGGGGTGTTTTACCATGTGAGAATGGCAAATATGTGTGGGATAAGCTTTTCTTTATAACCTAACTGAATTCAAAATTCAGTTGGGTGCTAAGTGCTATGTTAATTTAGACTGACTAGTAAAATATTCCTACTACATGAGATGAATGTATTCCTGTAAACTGGGTGTAAATCAAGTGTTACATTAAAAGCACTTAGCCAAGGCTACTATTTATAAAGAACTCCTTCACATATTTTTAAAAAGTGAATAAAAATATCTAATTTCTTTTAATAATTCTGAATTTTCAGATAGTGGGTTTGTTTACAGTGAGGGCACCACCACCACCCCCTGGTTTTTGTGGGGATTTTTTGTTGTTGAATTTATTTGTTGAGTTTTCCTTGTTTAACTTAATTAAGATAATGTTAACTTCATTTTATACCCTATAATCATTTCACTGGACAAGCATTTAAATGCTTCTGTGCACCTGGGACTGTGCTGGTCCCTGGGATTACATGACCAAACAAGACCTGATCGCTGTCCTCAGGCAGCTCTCTTCAGTCTGATAGAGGAGACAGATAAATAATTACAGCACAGCATGTTCAGTGCTCAGTAGAGTTTGGAGTTGTAAAGAAGTAACAGTGGCCTTAGGTAGGGGCCAGCTATCTGTGCTGAATCTTGAAAGGAATCAACTAGGCTAAGGTGGAGGAAATGAAGGGGCAGAAGTCAACCAGGCAGAGGCTAGTGTGTGCAGTCACTGAGGCTTAAAGAGGTTGGTGTGCCTGGAAAATCAACTTGGCTGGAAAGTAGACCGAAGTGTGGCTAAGGTGATGAGAAATATGGTTGAGAGGTAAGCAAAGGCCAGATTCATTCAGTCATTAATACTTACTGAGTACCTGAAGTGTGCCAGGTGTATTCTCAATGCCGACCATACAGAAACAAAAAACGTTTGAGAACTTAAGATTTTAGTAAATAGTTTTATATCTGTCCCTTTATGCCAGTCTTTTATTTTAAAAAGAGCACATGATAACTAATCAAGCAGTCTATGGCTTTAAAAGAAAGACATAGGTTTTATTCTGGAGGACCAGCCATTATCAATATTTTATTTTCCATGAAAAGGAAAGAATACTCTAAAGATCTTTTATTTCACTTTGAGCTTTTGGGTTGATTTAAGATTTAAGAAAGCACTGTTTGCTGTTTATGAAAAAGATTTAAAATCTTAGTCGTCAAAGCAGCGTTTGAAAGGTAGTAAGAATCTATCTTGCATTTGACTGATTTGAGGTAAAAAAATAAATTTAAGCATTTAGAGGTATAACTTAGGCTGTCACCTTGAGCATTAATGGAATAAAGTTTATAAATCTTTGTTGACCAATCAGAAAGTTTCTTAATTGAGCAGGTCAATACTTAACATTTATTTATCACTTATTGTATGCCTGGCCAGCTGTGTTTAGTGCTTTACAGCCCTTCTTTCACTTAAAATATTTTCACAGGATGGTTAGAATTATCACTGTATTACACATGAAGAAAATGAGCTCAAAGAATTTGAGTAATTTGCTCAAGAACACAGTAAGTTACCAAGTTGCAATTCAAGTCTAACTCTTTCTGCTGATGTTGTTTGTTATCGTTTTTAGCCACCTGGCTTTAAAAAAGTCGTGCTGCCAGTAGTGAGATAGCCCCCGTTAAATGAAGCTTTAGTGTTAAAGGTACACATTTACAGAAGTAAAAAGAAAGTAAAAAGTGGAGTTGATAGATAAGATTTGTCATTATCCTCCTAGAATTAACTTTCATTAATCTGTCTTCTTTTCTGCTGTATGATCATTTTTTCATCTTGGAGCCATGAGGGAACTTTATGGCTATTTATGATTGTTCTTATGTTTGCTTTTAGTGGAATCTAATCAGAAAAGCTCATTCCAAGAAATTCCCAAACTTAATGAAGAACTACTCAGCAAACAAAAACAACTTGAGAAGATTGAATCTGGAGAGCTCGGATTGAACACAGTCTGGATAAACATCACAGAAATGAATAAGCAGGTAGCAAAAGTGTGATCGCTCTTTCTGTATAAACTATGAATGTTTCATCTTGTCTGTCTAGTATGTATCAGTAAGTGTAGGGAACTCACTTCAGATTGTTTTACGTTTTGAAATGGTGCTTTGCATACTATGATCCCAATACATTAAAGTCAGGTAAGATAGATAATGGTTATGCATTTACCAAATATTTAAAATGTTAACCCTTTCTACAGAGGAGCAGAGTTTTACGAAGTAGAGCAGATTAGAAGGAGTTAGAAATTCATGAATCAGCTTTTCCTAAGGAGCAGTGTAGATATTAAATGTAAGAACGTATCGCCTAACCTCCCTAAGAAAATTGGATAACTGGTTTTTAATCAGATAATGAGAGCTTATTTTGCTTAATAGAATTTGAGTAATTTGCTCAAGATCACAGTAAGATACTGAGTTGCAATTCAAGTCTAACTCTTACTAACTTACAGACAGCCTTGGGATGTGGTGCTGTATGCCTCACTGGAAACTTATCAGCAGCTAATGATAATTATTATTCTAGAATAGCATTAGAGGAAATGGCAGAGTTGGTTAAATACCTTGACCACGCAAGTAGGCTTAGAGCCAAAACTTTTCCAGTCCCTAAATTGGCCAGATCTCACATTGATTCCGAAAGAGGGACTGCCAGAGGAAAAGGGAATATTCAGAGGATGTTGATGGGGCATCTTATATAAATAAGGTGCTGCAGCTGCAACTTGGTGGCTTTAGCCCTTGTTCTCAGTTTGTGTGCTTTAGTTAAGAAAGACATGCATTGACTGAAAAGAAAACTCAAGTGCCAAGTGAATGGTCCACCCACAATAGTCCTTAAAAATAGCTTTGTCATTCCTGTTGTGGCTAAAAGGATGTTCTGTTCTTCGGAGTGGAGTCACAAAGTTCAGAATCAGTCAGGGCAGAGAGCACTGTGCTAGAATAAAGTGCTTGCCAGTGTTTCTGAAGCTACCTGCTTCTTTCAGCAGTAGTTTGGGAGTGGCGCAGGCCAGCACTTGTGACCACAGATCAATGACCTAGGGCAGTGGCTTTTAGACTTTTGCCTGGAACCCACAGTAAGAAATATTTTCCATAATTACCCAGTAAACCACATACATGTGTGTGTGTGCACGCGCGCATGCACACACTTGGTCACATCCAACTCTTTGTGACCCCATGGACTGTAGCCCACCAGGCTCCTCTGAAAATGGGATTTCCCTGGCAAGAATACTGAATGGGTTGCCATTTCCTTCTCCAGGGGATCTTCCCAACCCAGGGATTGAAACCTTGTCTCCTGTATCTCCTGCATCGGCACCTGGATTCTTTACCACTAGCGCCACCTGGGTGTGACTGAAATAAAAGTTTCTGAAAACAATCACTTATATTGTCTGCCTTAATATAATATAATATATTATATTAATGCTGCCTTATGATATTTTATTTTTTATTTAGATCTCTTTCATTTTTATAAGTATCATGAAATAATTGATGGGTTAGAGCACCTACTATTGACTAGTTAGTTATCATTTAGACTTGGACTCTCAGTAATAAGGGAAAAGCAGGGATTCACTCCTTTTTTTACAAGAAATATAGGATAGATTCTGACCTTGCTTGTATTCACAGAACAAATGAGCAGTTTGGCCAGAGAGTACAAGTGAAAGTAAACCACCATGAAGCACTGATTAGCATCTCTTTCTGGTGCAAACCATGGGTTCTTTTGCAGTTCTGAGGCATCTAATTATACCAGAAGGTTGTCCATTGTGTTCTGAGCTTTGAGCACAGTAATAATGATGATGGCACTTAAGATGCTAACTGCCACCCATTAAATTCCTCCTTTATGCAGGCCCCTATTAGATGCACTACATATGAGATGTCCTGTTTTGCTCCTGTAGCTCTATGAAGTAGGAGGTACTGTCTCCGTTTTACAGATCAGAAAACCAAGGCTCATTGAGGTTAAGAGGTTTACCCAAGGTCGACTGCTGTGTAGCAGTGCTAACAAAATATTCAAGTTGTAGAAACCTATTTTCTTTCCAGTTTTTTATTCTTCCTTCCATCTTTATATAGCCTCTAAAGGATGCAGTAGGTGCTTAGTGGATAAAGCTGAAAGAATGTGTTGTCAAGTCCATCGGGGCTTATAATCGATGATTATCTGTTTTAGTAACTTTTTTACTTACTATTTAAAGAGCACTTAATTTTAACCCCAAAGCAAAAAAGCAACATTTCAGACTTTATAGTATAAAATGGTCTAATAAGTAAATGGTCTACAGTAGCTATTTTTAATTTCACTAATGAAAAGTCATGTAATATCCATGAAAGTCATGACTCATCTTTTGGCTGGAATGTAGGGGCTTTTTTTCTTAATGGTTTGTATTTAGTTCAACTTTTTTTAGACTCTTTGAATTGCATTATGTGACGTTAGAGATAAGTTTTATAATGCTCAAATCCAACCTAACATTCTAGAATGTGTCTATCAGAGACCTAAACAGCCTCTGATGTCAGTAATGGGAGAGTGTCCCTTGCCTTTCATTCTAGTTACACATGTAGCTTTGCAGTAGTTTTCCACAGATGTGGGCATTATTCCACCCAAGAGAGGAGTGCTGATAAACAGAATCCAGTTTTGTGGTTTCTGGGACTGTAGCTGAATCCTGGTGACCAGTGTATGATCCAGGTCATATAAGTGAGTACGAAGTTCTCTAAGTCCTCTAACATTTAGAGGACTTGAATGGTCCTCTAAGAGAGCACTTAGAGGAAAATGAATGGTCAGCTCTCCAGAGCGTACTCTTTCTGTGAGTGAGCTGATAGCCCAGGCCTAGAGCACTTGGGGCATGGGGAGAAGTGGACAGCACCTCATCTTTCATTGCCTTGGCTTTCAGCTGTTCCTCTGGTTTAGGTGAAATGGTAGCTGCCAACTAGCCACACTGGCCATTTGTGAGGCCATGACCATTCTCCAGATACTTGTGATCAGGATAGTGCAGTACCTGGGAGAGTAGCTCTACCCAGATTGCTTCACCCAGAACACAGCTTGTTGTCTGTTTAAAATCTGGCCAGTTGTCAGTGAAAGGAGTTGTTCCCTCAGGTGGGAAAAAGGTAACCACACAATTGATAAGTATTTGGAATAATCATATCCTTGCTTGTCAAGTTGGTATAGAGCCAGTTGTGTACATGCTCTGGGGCATTGAATAAAAGAGATGTGGGAGAGACCCCTTCCCAGTACTTCAGGGTTGAGCATGTTAAGATAGTCTTGGAAGGCCCAGTGGAGGGCGTGGGGTTGGGAAAGGGCTAGCCAAGGAGATCTGTCACGCCCCTCCCAAAGCTTTGTGATGTGTTTTTCCTATGTGTCTATTTCCTGCCCATCTTTTGTCTTTAAAATTTCACAAGTAATATGTGAACATATTCTTATATAAGATTTAATAGTAAGATACACATAAAACTCTTAAGAAAATTCTTCGCTGCCATCTCTGTATGTGCCCCCATCATACACAGATACACACATTCCCTGTCCCTATAGTTGTTGTCAATAGTCTGGGCTACACTTTTACAGTTCACTTTATATACATTTACAAAATCATAATAGCTTTTAATATGAATTAGTTTATAGGTTATTGTATACATGTGCACACATATGTGTGACTTTATAAATGGAGTCATTAGGTACATATCCTACAGCTTTCTCTGTTTACTCAATATATCTATATCCTTGTGATAGACGTTTAGATTGTTTTCTAATGTTTTGCTGTTACAAATAAGAAACCAGTGAATAGTCTTGAGCACACATCTTTATGCTTGTGAGCATAATCTTTTTTTAAATTTACGTTTTCTTTCAGCTTTATTGAGATATAATTAACACTAAGCACTGTATAAGTTGAAGGTGTACAGCATAATGATTTGATTTACATCATAAAATGATTATCACAGTATGTTTACTGAGCATTCATCATCTCATACAGATACAAAATTAAAGGAGTAGAAAAAAGTATTTCTCCTTATGATGAGAACTCTTAGGATTTACTGTTTTAACAACTTTCATGTATAACATACAGCAGTGTTAATTATCTTCATCATGTTGTACATTACATCTCTAGTACTTATTTATCTTATAACAAGAGGTTTGTATGTGTTGACTATCTTCCTCCAAATTCCCCTCCCCTCCCCACCACCACCACCATCATCCACACCCCCCACTTATGGTAACCAACCACAAATTTGGTCTCTTTTTATGACTTTGTTTTTGAAGTATAATTGACCTGTAACACTGTTAGTTTCTGTTACACAACAAATAATTTGATATCTATTTTCATTTCAAAGTGATCACCAGTGTCACTTATGTCACCATACAAAGATATTGCGTAGTTATTGACTGCCTTCCCCACGCTGCTCATTTCATGCCTATAACTCATTTATTTTGCAACTGGAAGTTTGTACCTCTTTATCTCCCTCACTTAGTTCTTTCCTTCCCCCATACCCCTCCCCTCTGGCAGACACCTGTTTGTCCTCTGTATCTGTTTCTGTTTTGTTATGTTTGTTCATTTGTTCTTTAGATTCCACATATAAGTAATTTCCTACAGTGTTTGTCTTCTCCGTCTGATTTATTTCACATAGCATAATGTCCTTTGGGTTCATCTGTATTGTCACAAGTGGCAAGATTTTACTCCTTTCTATGGCTGAGTAATATTGTTTTGTATGTATATGTGTGTGTATGTGTATAGTACACACCACAACTTCTTAATCCATTCGTCTGTTGATGGGCACTTAGGTTGCTTGTATATCTTTTCTGTTGTGAATAATGCTACAGTAAACATAGAGGTGCATATTTCTTTTTTTTTTTTTTTTTCTCTTTTTGGTGTGGACTGATTTAGTTTTTTAAAAAAATTAATTGCCTGACTTAAAGCAGGAACTTTTATTTAAGCGAAACCATTTCATGCATAGTCATTTTTTATCATTTTATACAGTGATTTGAAACTTATTAGGGTACTCTCTGGCTGCTTTTATCACTTTTATTTTTGATAGTTCATCTCAACTTTATGTTGGCATAAGAACTGTTTCAGGGAGTGTTTGAAACATACATCTTTTCTAATATTTTCATTTTCTTCAGATAAGTACCCAGGAATGAAACTGCTAGATGATATGGTAGTTCTGTTTTTTATTTTTTTAGGAATCTCCATACTGTTTTCGATAGTAGCTGCACCAGTTTAATTCCCATTACATTATGTTCCCTTTTCTCCACATCTTCTCCAATACTTGTTATCTGTTGTCTTTTTGACAGTCATTTTGACAGGTGGGAGGCAATGTGGTTTTCATTTGCTTTTTCCCTGATGATCAGTGATGTTGAACATCTTTTCATGTGCCTGTCTTCATTGGAAAAAAATCTGTTCAGATCTGCCCATTTTTTAATCGGGTTGTTTTTTTTTTAGGTGTTGAATTGTATGAGCTCTTTGTATATTTTGGGTATTAACTCCTTGTCAGATATATTGTTTGCAGATAACTTCTCCCATTCAGTAGAATCCCTTTTCACTTGGTTGATAGTTTCCCTCACTGCGTAAAAGCATTTTAGTTTGATGAAGTCCCATTTGTTTTTGCTTTTGTTTCTCTTGCCTAAGGAGATAGATTCAAAAAAATATTACTAAGAGCAATGTCAAAGAGCTTACTGCCTGTGTTTTCTCGTAGAAGTTTTATGGTTTCAGATCTTTTTTGTGCATGGTGTGAGACAGTAGTCCAGTTCAGTTCTTTTGCGTGTAGCTGTCTAGTTTTCCCAGACCATTTATCGAAGGGGCTATCTTTTCCCCATTGTATAGTCTTGCAATATTTTTTTGTAGATTAATGGCCCAGATAAGTGTGGGTTCGTTTCTAGGCTCTCTGGTCTGTTCCACTGATTTATGTGTCTGTTTTTGTACCAGTCCCATTCCGTTTGATTATTGTAGCCTTATAGTATAGTTTGAAATCCAGGAGCATGATGCCTGTAGTTTTGTTCTTCTTTCTCAACATTGTTTTGACGTTTTGAGGTCTTTTGTGTTTCCATATAAAATTATTTGTTCTAGTTTTATGAAAAATGCCATTGGTATTTTGATATAGATTGCATTGAATCTATAGATTCCCTTGGGTAGTATGGTCATTTTAACAATGATTTTTTTTCCCACTCCATGAACAATGTATGTTTCCATCTGTTTGTGTCATTTTCTGTTTCCTTTATTAGTGTCTGACAGTTTTCCAAGTACAGGTCCTTTACCTCCTTAGTTAGATTTATTCCTAGGTATTTTCTTCTTTTTGATTAAGCAAGTAACCTCTAGGATAGATATTTCTAGAAATGAAGTTGCTGGATTAAAGAGTATAAACATTTCAAGTTGTGACAGATACTGCTCGATAACCATCTAACAAGTGTCTCCAATTTACATTTCCATTAACAATGCATGAGAATACCTGTTTCCTTATGTGCTTTTCAGACCTCAATATTATTCATACCTTTTTAAAGGCATGGTTAAAACCTCTTTGATGTAATTGCTGCTCTCAAGAATTTATGGTTTGCTGCAAATATCTCTCTGGGGCTGAGGTTTCTCACTCATTCTATTTTTAAATGGATAGAGCTGGAATGTTGATTATTTGTCTGAATATTTTGGAACACTTACGGAGAATTCCATGTTTAAGTGCTTATTAAATTTTGTTATTAAAGAGCTAAGATTTACTTAGTATTTTGTTTGTATCAGTTACTATGCTAAGAGTTCTAGTTATCTTATTTAATCCTCATAGCCTGCATTAGTTATCTGTTGCTGTGTTACATTTGCCCCAGAACTTCATGACTTAAAACAACAAACATTTATCATCTCACAGTTTTTCTGGGTCAGAAATTTGGAAGCAACTTAGTTGAGTTGCTCTAGCGAGGATCTAAGGTTGCAGCTAAAATATAGTATCAAGGCTGCATCATCTGAAGGCTTGACTGGGACTGAAGGATCCTCAGTCACAGGGCTGTTGGCAGGAGTTCTCAGTTTGTCCCATCATGGCTTCTCCATGGGGCTGCTTGGGTGTTCTTACAACGTGGCAGCTGGCTTCTCCAGAGCAAGTGATCTAAGAGAGAACAAAAAGGAAGTCTCGCTGCTTTCTTATGACCTAGTTTCCAAAGTTGCCCTTTGTCACTTGCACTTTATTCTGTGGACCAAAAATGAGTCACAAGTGCAGACCACACTCAAGGGGAAGGAAATTAGTGTCCACCTCTTAAAGGGAAGACCATCAAAGAATTTGTGGACATATTTTAAAATCATCACACATCCCTATGAAATGGTTGTTGTTATACCATACTCCCAGTGAGGAAAATTAGTTCACACTTATGTAATTTTATTTCTACTTCCTAGCCTCCACCCTCTGCTCTGCTCAGACTCACCTTCTCAGTGCCCATCTCAGCCACAGAGTGTTCATTCTTAGCCATTCATTCTTTGGGTAGATACTTACTGAACGCCTGTGTTTGTGCCAGGTGTGTTATGGAAAATAAAAGCTCCTTGATGACATGGAGCTTACTGTCTAGTGGAGGAGAGAAACCTTCATTTAAAATCACACACATAAATAAATCATTGTCACTTTGAGAAATGCTATGAAGGAAGAATATTCTTGCTGTTGCTTCCTACCTACTCGCTGATGCCACACTCACCCTTATAACCTAGAAAGGAAAGCTGATTTATTTCTATATATAAAACTCTTACTTCTCTGTCAGAGTCTGATTTGAGTCTGATTTGAAGCTTGTCCCTTTCAACCTGCAGTAAAAGTCTTTTCTCAGACTTTATTTGGTACTACATTTAGTACTTGTTTCTTTAATAACACCTTCATCTCCATCCCTCTTCCCTACCTCTGCCTCTTTTCCCTCCCCTTTCTTCCCCTCCCTGCTCCCCATCCTTTTCTCACTCATCTTTTAATCCTACCCCCAGGCCTTCTTTCTATCCTCCCAATATGCCCAGCTCTTCCCCACACCGGGACCTAGCAGTTCCCTCTGAAATGTACTTCTTTTGATCTGGCTGGTTAATTCCTTATTATTTGGATCTCATCTTAAATTTCATCTTCTAATAGAGACCTTCTCCGATAGTCCAGTCTGAAGTAGCTACCCAGTCATTCATCAAGTCACCTTATTTTAATTTTCCTCTAATGCATCCCACTATCTAAATATTTTTCTTACATGAAATTCCATGTCTCTTTGCACTAAAATGTAAACACGAATGATCATTGACATCTGTGTTGTTCACCACTGGAATAAAATAGGGCTCGATAAATATTTGTTGCAGGAATGAATGAATGAGAAGGCTTCCCTAGTGACTCAGTGGTAAAGAATCCACCTGCTAATGCAGAAAGCACAGGAGATCCAGCTTTGAACCCTGGGTCAGGAGGATCCCCTGGAGTAGGAAATGGCAACCTACTCCAGTATTCTTACCTGGAAAATCCAATGGACAGAGGAGCCTGGCAGGCTGCAGTCCATGGGGTCACAAATAGTTGGACATGATTGTGACTCAGCATGCACAAATAAATGAGAGGATGAATGAAAGGAAAATGGTTTGCCACCCCTGAACATATCCCTCCTAAAAGGAAAGAGGGAGGAAAGTTCCAGGGCTCCCCACTGTACTCCCTTGTTCAGAACATGCTACTGCTCACTCTAGGAGCTCTCTTTAAATACTTTACATAGTACTTGTTATTATCTAATACTTTTTTTCTTTGTTCTTCTATCACCTTTCTACCAGGATGTAAGCTCCATGAGAGCAAAACCTCATGATCTTGTTTGCTACTTTCTCCGCAGTGTTGGGCACAGAGAAGGTGCCAGATATGTGTTGAAGAAAAGAATAAGGGGTCAGGTTTACGCCTACCACAGGGTTAGACATGTCACAAGTGTCCTGAACCTTCCTTGATTACTCTGTGAGGCCACTCTGAATATAATTGCTATTGGTAGGTCTATGTCCTCATCCTCGAATATGGGACAGGAAAGCAGTGTGGAACTTCAGCCACACTGCAGTTGTTGGAGTATGATCTCTGCAACCTGAAATGGCATATTACACAGATTCCCCCAGTCCTCATTCAAGAGAGAAGTCCAGCTATTTAGAATTTTATCCCTAAATCGCAGAAGGGAAGATAAATTTTATTTTGATTCAACTCCTATTTTAATACATTCAGTCTGTCAGTCAGCCAGCAAGTTAGTGGGTATTTATTGAGCCCCTCCAGGGTCCAAAGTAGTGCTTTGGTTGAGCAATTGAGTTTGAAATATTAATCACATTGTTAAACCAAAACTAAGTCCCCAAGTAGTTGAAAGTGCCATTCAGGTTGTCAGGTTCAGTTCCTGTCGACTATATTTTGTGATGATGGGCTTTTACTTTATAATATATTTTCCCACTTGGGTAGGAACAAAAGTTCAGTAAGTAACTGAGGTGGTATTTTTTATCAAAATGAAATCTTTTAGAGGTCCTTGATCATTAGCTTTCTTCCTGTACAGTTGTTTAAGGGTTGTATTATAATCACTGCATCTTTTGGGCAATTTAAGATTTTTGGATCTTGTAGCTGCCAAGAATGGGGTAAAGAATAATACCTGCCTTTCCCTCTTTGGCCTGGCCAGGAGAGAAGGGGCATTATTGCTGCCTTCCACACCTCAGGTCTATCCAAGGTACTCCACAGAGTTCCTCTGTTCCTGTGAGCTGACGGGGCAGGGTGTCTGGATTGCAGAATCACGTGGCATCCAAAGGTGCCTTGACAATCTTCATCAACTGCAGTG
Organism: Muntiacus reevesi; assembly: GCF_963930625.1. NCBI lineage: Eukaryota > Metazoa > Chordata > Mammalia > Artiodactyla > Cervidae > Muntiacus > Muntiacus reevesi. The sequence goes on from NC_089249.1 coordinate 158,265,974, forward strand.
TGTGTGAAGTGATCATTTGTTCTACAGATTCTGTTTTTATTGTTTATTACTGACTTCCTTTCAGATTTCTCTGCTGACTTCTGCAGTAAACCACCTCAAAGCCAACGTCAAGTCAGCTGCAGACTTAATTAGCCTGCCTGCCACTGTAGAGGGACTTCAGAAGGTAAGCGCTGTGTGTAGATACTGAAATTAACCAACTGTAATCCTACCTTCTTGCAAATTTTCTTTGAAAGGCTGGTATTTGAAATCAGCTACTCCAAGAAGACAGTAGCAGAGTTCAAGACGTCTCTGTTTTGGTGTGGTTAGTTGGGCTTTTAATTTGCAGCAAGTGACTTTAACTATGGTTTATATGATTCACATCATTTTATTTGGCTTTCCAAATCCCAGGAGTGCTTTGCTGGGACTCATGTTAACATGTGTGGGTTTGCTTTTCATTACTTGCCTTTTCAGTTCAACATCCACAGTGTTTTTATGAAAGCAGAGCAGTTGTACATGAGAGTTGCCCTAAATTGCTCTTATTTTCCATAATTGAGAAAGAGAGGTGTTTTTGGTGAGTGTGTTTTTATTGGTTTTGGTTTAAAAAAAAGATTTGGAGAAGTACAAATAAAATTCCGGGATATGATGAATGTTGACAAAGATGTGGTGCAAAGAAAACTTTCGAACACTCCTGCTGAGAGTATAAATTGGTAAAAAGCATTTTAGAAAACAGTATATATTATTTTATAAAGGTGAAGGGGCACACCCTCTAAGCAAATCACTCTTCAGTATGTACTCTAGACTCTAGGCCCTAGGCAAACAGTACTTTAGAATTTCTGTTTACTTGATCCCTAGGATTCAGGCCGAGAGCAAGAGGCAGTGACCAACCAAATGAAGAAAATGTGAGGATCTCTAGACCTGGGTGGGGAGAATGGGTTGGGAATGGAAGGAAAAGAGGGCACACAAGCAACATGAGGCCCTGGGGCAGGAAATGAAAGAAGAGATTCTGAAGCAGAGAACCCCAGACAATGGATATCAAATCTAGAATCTTTGACTTTTAAAAGTCAACATGTGGCAAGTTTGATTTGATTTTGTCCCAGGCTCTTGTTTTTGTTGTTGTTGCTTTTGTTTAGTCGCTAAGTTGTATCTGACTGTTTTGCAACCCCATGGACTGTAGCCCACCAGGCTGCTCTGGCCATGGGGTTTCCCAGGCAAGAATACTGGAATGGGTTGCCATTTTCTTTTCCAGGGGATCTTCCCGACTCAGGGATCGAACCTGTGTCTCCTGCATTGGCAGGTGGATTCTTTACCACTGAGCCACCAGAGAAGCCCCACACCACCCTCTATAAACGTATAAATTGTTTGCACCAGGGAATGAGAAATTCATAAGCCAGAAACAAAAGACTTTTACAGCCACACCACTGTGTGTGCGCAGTCTCTGTAGTCTGCTATTTGTCCAATATGGTCATCTGCTTACAACTTTTAAAAAAAATATAGGGACCAGATGAGACCAGTTTCTTTTTGCTATTGTTCCAAAGGCCAAATGGGGAAAAGGTAGGCCTCTGTACCTTCAATACAGAAGCAACTCTGGCAGTCTTGCATTCGAAGAGGAAATTGGTTTATTCTCACATTCATTCATTCAATAAATATTTGTGGGGCTTCCTCCAGTATGTGCCAGGCACTTTGCAGTTGGTGAGAATACTAGTTTCAGGGTTTTGCTGTAGAGTTCACATGCTGTCAGCTGCTTCCTTAAAAAAAAAATCTTAAACAAGAGCTTACTATCTTTTTGCATCCTGATGGGCTCATACATCCAGTCAGTAAGGATTCTCTAACAGTGGATGTCTTTGAATGCTTGTAGCTTCTGTAACAACAAAGCTTGTATAGATAACATCCCTGCTTAGAGACTTCTGCCCAGCATGTTGTCTCCTTGCAATTCTGTGCATTTCTAATGTCAGGCACTACTTTTATTACAAGCGGCTCAATTTTGAAGTGGTAGGTCATCTCAAAAACCTAACTTCAATATATCTCCTGTAATTTTTTTTTTTTAATGTTGAAAATGACATTTCTTTTTCTCTTGGATTCCTGGCTGGCTATCAGTGTAATAAAAATACCCTTGGTTAAAAATACTAATGAGACACTATAAAATTGTCAGTATATCTTAATGAAAGGCCAAAACCTACCAAATTAGTAACACTCTTTTGTATGATCCCTTAGAACAAGCCGTTTTTAAAAAGACAGTTTCTGAATTATATTCCTAAATCCTCAATCCACTTGGGCTCCTTACACACAATGAAAGCAAATAAACTACTACCCATATCAAACTCTACTCAGTAGTTACCGATGGGATTCTAAAGCAGAAGAACACTTGCTGCCAAATGAAATTTTCCCTTCATCTCTGCGATGTTGGGTTTCCCAAAGCCAAAAATAGCTCCACCTATTTTTACTCAGAAGTCATCATTTTCTTCTGAGAGTGGCAATCTACCATGTTACCTCTGGTCGTCTGCCTGCAGGGCCTGATAGAGACAGTTTGTGGGAGAACTTTACCTACAGGTCCCAGGTTTATAAACTAGTACTCTTTTTTTAGGAAAGCTCTGGCTTTCCTCTATGAAAAGTGTGTGTGTGTGTGTGTGTGTGTAGTTTCTGGTTAATTGTGTCAGCACAAGCTACATGGAATTCATAGTTTGAAGATATTTGAAATAATCCTCCATTAGGTCAGTGTTTAATGTAAAATCACAATGATATACCACTGCAATCCCACTAGAATGACTAACAAAGAACAGACTGAGGATACTAGTATTGATGAGGAGATGGAATAAACAAGTTAAGCATACATACCATATGATCAGGCATTCAATCCTAAGTATTGTGTTGACAAGAAGGCATATGATGAAGGGAAATGAAAACATATACCCACATGAAGACTTGTATGTGAATGTCCATAGCAACTTTATTTGTAATAATCAAATGTTGAAAACAACCTAAGTGGCCATCAACAGGTCAGGAGATAAACTGTGATGTATCCATACAGTAGAATGCTACTCAACAACATGCTGAGTAGCTACAGCGTATGTAAATCTCAGAATAATTATACTGTGTGAAAGAAGCCATACCAGAACAAAAAAAAAGTACATGCTCACTCACTGTTCTATTTATATAAAATTCTAGCAAATGCAAACTGACACATATAGGTATATAGATAAATAGGTAGTGATAGAAAGTGGATCAGTGGTTGCCTGGCAGTGGGGAGGAATGAATTACAAAGGGGTGTGAGGAAACTTGGGGGTGATTGATGTTTATTATCTTGATTGCAGTAATGGTTTCACAGATGTGTGTGTGTGTGTGTGTGTGTGTGTGTGTGTGTGTGAAAATTTAGCAAGTTATACATTTTGAACAGTTTATTGTTTATCAGTTGTGTCTTAATAAAGCTATTAAAAATTTCAAAAAGGAAAAACCACCGACCCTACTCCATGTTTCTGTTCAGAGTGTAGCTTCCATTGGCAACACTTTAAATAGTGTCCATCTTGCTGTGGAGGCAATACAGAAGACTGTGGATGAACACAAGAAAACCGTGGAGCTACTACAGAGTGACATGGTAAGGAAATCTACAAATACTACCGAAAGTCAGCACACTCCCGCCTGTCCTCTTGTGTGTTATCATGTGATACTAACTTTCCACTTACCTAAACAGACCACACTAGGCACCTTTTTAAAAGATACAGTAGGCAGTGTTTATTGATTTTTCTACAATCTGTTAACTAAGATAGGAAAAGCTGAGTCTGCAAATGTGGTGAAGGAGGTACAGCACTAAGATACCATTCTCAGAGTGGAACATGTTAGAAATAAAATGGAAAAGAAGGAAAGGGGGTGAGGAAGTGTCTTATTTATCGCTACATAACAAATCACCCTAAAACTTAGTGGCTTAAAACAACACTGGATTATTTCTCACTCTTCTGTGAATCAGGAGCTGGGGCAGGGCTCTTAGACTGTGGAATGATTAGAGGCCAAGCAAAGAGGAGCTCTAGAGGGTGAAAGGCCAGCTTGGGTGTTCCAGCTTTAGCCAGTCTCCCAGTCAGATTACAGCTGCATTGATGACCTCAGCCTATGCCATGTGAAGTGGGATGCTACCCCACCCCCTCTGAGCCCAGTCAATGCACAGAATCATGAGAAATAGTAAACTATTGTTTTAAGCCGCCAAGTTTGGGGATGATTTGTTATGCAGCAAAAGATAACTGAGACAACAGCAAAACCCCTGCAGTGTTCAGTAATTGCTTTCAAATTTCTCTTAATGCTGTGCCAATATAAGCTGTCTCAGTCCTTCAAAGGCTTTAATTTATCTCCTAATGGATACTCAGCTCCACAAAAGGTTTATGAAGGATGAGAAAGAATGGCACAGCCCTCACTGTCCTGCCAGAGAGAAGAGGTATCCATATGTGAAATCAGGATGGTACAAGGCACACAAAAATTCCCTAGATTCTCCACCAATTTCTAGATCTCCCCTGCATGTTGTTTTCAAGCTTTGGAGTTTCAAGTTTAAACTGAGCAGTTTGTACCAAGGAGACCTGGACTATATTAGAGCTCTGGAAAGGATGGTTTTTCATTTTTTTCAGAACAAGTACTCCTTATTTTCATTTAGTGGGGCTGACCCAGAAGAAAAAGCCCTCATCTGGGTGTCCGGACACCATGGATTCTAATTCTAGCTCTACCCTGTAACTGTTTGATCCACGATAATAAAGACTTCTCTAACCCAACAGCTCTTTTTTTATTATTATTATTCTCATTATTTTAATAGCTTGAGCATTTTCGCAAAGTAATTATTTTCTAAAACACTTTTTCCTAACTCAAAAATTCATAGTTTATAGAACCATGGGATTATCTTTTTTTTCTCCTCCTCCCCTTTTCTTTATTTTACCATTTGATTATTATAGAAGCAGAGTTGACAATGTCTAGGATTTCAGATTTCAAGGAAAACTATTTTGGCCAGTTGCACACTCCTATCATTTTATTTGCATCTTTTAAACTTCTGTGGTTGCCAGTGGTAATCCTACTACTGAATAAGCCATACAAACATTTTCTGTTAGAGGGGAAAATGTATATAAACATGTCATACTTCAGTCTCTTCAGAGTCTTGAGCAGTGGGAATGGGATGAGAAAGGAAGGGTAACCTTCAAACATAACTCTTGGCATGTGCTGTACAAACTGAAAAGTTAATAATGTGCATGGTTGATTATGTTGCTCAATGCCCAAAGCCAGTGGTTCCATGACTGGCTGTTCTTTGAATGTGCAGATCTCTTTAATCCTGGAAAAATGGTGACACTAACCAGGTTCAGACCGAGTTGGTCCTGGGAGATACAGGGGTTCTCTAGTTTCTCTGAGAATAAAGGGAACTGGGAGAGAAGACCTAGTTTTTAGGGAGTTCATTCTCAGTTTCTCATTCTGAGGCTAAGAAACAGGACCTCAGTTCCCTGACGTAATCTGGGTGCTGCTGGTCCAGTCCAGGCTTTAGGCCAGGCCTCCCCAGAAGTACCTGGTGACCTAGCCCAGTACTGGTCACACTAAGGCTTTCAGGAAATGATTGTTGATTAATCTGTGAATGCCCCTGTGAGAAGCTGGACTGTTCCAGGCCATCCCTGATGAATAAGTGGTTGTAGTTATTATTAGTACTTATTTCCTATACCAACCTCTGTTCCTGTTAACAGAATCAGCACACCTTGAAGGAAACCGGTGGAAGCAACCAGATCATTCCATCACCTTCCACTGTATCTGAACTTGACAATAAAACCCACAGTGAGAATTTGAAACAGGTACTTTTGACTCTGGTTTAACTCCCTTGAGACCACACTGTAATCTGAAGGTGACCTGCGTAGTATGGGCTCCGTGCTGTGGTCCCTCAGCAGGTATGTCTTGCACACGTTTGCCTGCCTGAGAGCTAAACAGAGAGAGGGTACGTGTGGCTCTGTCAGGGATCCAACATGCAGCCTGTCTCCTCCTTGGCACATTGCTTTTTTTTCCCCTGCATGTCCATCAGTGGAGTAAGTTCCTTTTCACATCTTGAAAGTCATAGAGTAACCAGATTATCCTGAAACTGTTTTTGAAAAATAGCAGTGTGGACAAATTAAAGATGGATGAATAGTAAATTAAAATGATAGCTGTTTTGAGTCACAGTTCAAAACAGTAGAAAGCATATCCTTGAAAATGAAGAGTTTCTAAAAACTAAAGACCAGAGGAGGGAAAATGATATTGAGTTCAGAATCACATTAAAGAGAATAAAAGAAATCTTCACTAAGAAGAATTCCTATACTGAGTTTAATGCCCTGTAAAACCTGTAGTCATCATTCCTTTTTAAATAGCAATCAGTACTGGAGAATGTCAATAAAAAATAATTGAATCTTATACTAAATAATGCACTACCTGTTATTGTTTTGCTACATGAGCCAATTCAGTAATTGGTATTGTTCCAATGGTGGTTTCACTCTTGACAAATTAGGTTAATGAACATTTCAGTTAATAACCCAGCAAACTTTCTCACCAGCAGGTGAGGTAAACATTGGGAAATCAATTTCCAAGCTCTCAGCTTTCTAGGACCAAAGAGTGAAGCATGTGGGTAGTCTCTTCCCTCTTTCCCCCTCCTGTCTAACTGAGGTCAGATAATTCCAGAAGGAGTCAACTGGGAGCAATTCAGAGTGGAGGGACAAAGCAGAGACAGACGATCGATGGTCTAGAGCAGGGAAAGGAGTTTACTTCAGTAACTTGACAAAATAAGGGTTGTTCACTACTGCTTCCCTGCTTTTCTAGTACATGTCTTTAGCTGGATTCCATAACTTGATTTATTTCCACTCTAGGATATCCTGTACCTCCACAGCTTTTTAGAGGAAGTAAACAGTGCCCGAGCTGGGTACCAGAGACAGAATGATCTTAAACTCGAGGGGATGAATGAGACCATCAGTAATCTTACCCAAAGAGTCAACTTGATAGAAAGAGATCTGGTTGCTATGAGCAAGGTAGAAAAGCAAGCGAACCTGTCCTCCAGCATGGTAAGCCTCTTCCCCTCTTTTTGACGTGTTCTGTGTGTTTTGTCTGTACATGGATGACATTCCACCACCTTTTCAGACACTGACCTCTGGCATACTTGAGAGGCTCCACATTTGTGTTGTGCTTAATCCTGTCTCCTTCAATCCTTACACTAGCTCTGTGATGTGAATGGCACAGGCGGTGTTAGTCCTGATTTGGAAGGGAGATATGGAGAGGTTCAGTTGCTTGCCAAGGCCTCCCCACAAGTTATTGGCAAAGATGACAAGCCTCCTTTTGTGTTGCCGGTGACTCATCTGGTAGGGAAGCTACGGCATATATTTCCAAGGAAAGTCTTCTTGATCTTTTCTTTTTTAAGTTACTAAGGATGGAAAAAAGTCTGGAAAAAATATATATATACATGAAATGGAGTCACTTTGTTGTACATTGAAAACTAATGCAACACTGTAAATCAACTGTACTTCAGTTTGAGACTTCCCTGGTGGTCTAGTGGCTAAGATTCCATGCTCCCAATGGAGGGGGTCCCAGTTCAATCCCTGGTCAGGGAACTAGATCCCACGTGCCACAAGTAAGACTCGGCACAGCCAAATTAAAAAAAAAAAATCAGGAGTTAAAAAAAAAGTTATTAAGGGTGGGAACAATGACAGTGACAATAACTAGAGAATCTTGTTTTTTTAAACCCAAACTAGGCTTTCAGACTTGTCCTGTTTCAGTCTTCATCTGACTTTGCAGAAAATGTCAGGAAATGACATTGCAGGAAAGCTGTTTAAGACACGTCATGTCAGACCAGCTCCTCCCCTAAAGAGATCATAGAGTCCATCCTCTCATTTTATACAAGAGGAGCCCGAATGATGTACTGAGTCACTGATGCTGACAGATTGTATGGTTTACTGATTTTTATGTTATTGCAAATAAAATGTGATGGGGTTTTTTTCTTTTTTAAAAAATCACCTTTCACATATGCACTGTTTGAAATCCATGTGGATTATTTTTTAATAGCTGCAAGCCCCACCCTTAAAAATTTCATACAGCAAAGACATAGGCATATGTAGAAATAGAAACCAAATATAGGACATTGCACTGTAAATCAAGTAACCGCCAAAGCTGGACGCAAGCCCACAAGTAATGTCAAGCTCTGGCACATAGGAAACAACCTTTGAACTGGCTCTGCCACAGTGCAGCCTTGGCAAGTTGCCTGGCCTTGGCTTTGAGATTAGAGGAGGAGAACCCATTCCTCCTCCTTTCCAGGGGTGTGTAATTTACTACAAAGCTGCGAAGATTAAAGAAGCCTTCTTTCAAAAAGTCCTTTTGAACTTGGCTAAACTAAGGATGGTAGAAGCTAGGAATTTGGGGCGATTTGATGAGTATTAGGCCTTGAAGGTTGGTTTTCAAGGCTTATTGTGAAAACTCACCAGCCCTAAAGCTCCCCATACTGTCCCTCCCCTCCCCACTCTATTTTTTTCCAGAAGAGGAAATTGCTAATAGTACCATCTCCAAAAGTATCATACCCAGCATGGTTTTGGGTTAAAGTTCTCTCATTTTTTGAAGTTTGTGATGGAAACAACTAGAAACACCAGTTTCAGCTTTGTCTCTCTAAAACCTTTCTCCTACTCTTATTCTCCTGCTGGTATTTCTGTTGAGTGTTCTGAGACCCTTTAAATAAGTTTGGCAAGTTTGTTTAAAAAGTCCTAAACGTTGCTTAAGTTTTCATGTTTTCCTTTAATCTTCTCTTGTTTTGTTCCTTTTACCCTTTAAGGTGAATGATAGAGCTGCCACTCTGAAGAGAGAGTCTTTGCATCAAGTGACCAACAGAATAGAGTCAGTAAAATCCCAGGGCATAAAGGTAAATAATAAGAGGCTTTCTCTGAAGTAAGAGTAAATGCATAGGCATCTGCTTCTTTCTCAAAGGAAGCACGTCAGTCTTTTTTGCTGAAAATTTCAAGACACAGTAATTAGTATATTAGTAAATAAGTAAATACTTGATCAGGCACCTGTCCCATGCCCAGCTCTCTGCTAGAAGCTGGGGTGACCACAGTGAGCAGGATAAACTTGTGACTGCTCTTGTGGTGGAGCTCAAAGTCCATCAGTCAAAAGATCATTAACACATAATTGAGTGGAATATAAGTGCTACAGAGGAAAAGTATAGGATATCACAGAGTGTTAATAGAACAGGAAAACTTCCCTAAGGAAGGGACTTTTAAGCTAAGACAGTAAGTTCTCTGTACTGTTGATGGGAAGCAGAGGCATAAATTATCTAAAAATGGTATCTAAACTAAAAATTATTTCTTGTTAAGATTACAGTCTTTGGGGGAATGGAAGAGGGAAGAAAAGATTGTAATCTCAGTGCATACAGAGTCCCTTTAAGCTTTAGCCAGTTCCCTTCACCTTGTACCTTCCCTTTTTTCCTTTCTCCCAGATATATTGTCTAGATAAGACAAACAGTCTGATATGTTTTGATATCCCCGGAAAGAAAAGGTGTTTTCAACATTCTCTGTGATTAGAGTATTGTGTAGTATTAGTATTATAAGACCCGGGTTAAGATAAAGAAAAAGCCAGGAAGATTGTGGCTGAGTGACTGAAATATCATTTCATATGCACATTGCATTTGATAAGCGCAAGGATGTGAGTTCACAGGAAATGAACTTGGAAATGAACCATATGTCCGACAGTTTTCAGTGTAATGCTTTCCATCTATACTTGTTCTTAACAGTTTTGTGTATTATCTAGATAAAAATCACATAGATTAAGATTTTAGTGCTTTATAAGCTAGGTTTTTGTTGAGTTTTCTAACTGCTACTACCAAAAAAACAATTTGAACTTCTCCTAGAGAATAACAAGAGAAATTTAAGATCCAGATAAAAATGTTGAGCACAAAAAAAGTAACAGGTGATTACTATTAGAAAGTAGTAGTGATTTCAACAACAATTCAGATAGTAAATATCAGAATAAAATAGAGCTAGTACACATTTTTGCCTGGATTTTTTGGCTTTACTTTCTGACACTTTGTGATTTTTAACTGTTACCCCAATGTCTTAGTGCTGCCTCATCTAAGCATCCTAACAAAGTGCAATTTCTCCTTGCTATAAATTATTCAAGCATTTAGTACCTAGTTTTAGCTATATATATCCATATTTTGATTCCCTAAACAAAGAGTGATCCATGGTGGTGGTTTAGTCGCTAAGTAGTGTCTGACTCTTGTGACCCCATGGACTATAGCCTGCCAGATTCCTCTGTCCATGGGATTTCCCAGGCAAGATTATTGGAGTGGGTTGCCATTTCCTTCTACTATACAGTAACTGTTAGTGTAGAATAAGGACAGGAGAGAAATAAGTAAATATATGTTGAATGAAAGAAACATATAGTGGTCAATATTGTAATTAGACATAGGATCAGGACCTTTCATACTAGCCTATGCAGTTAGGAACTGACCTCACAGAAATCAGACTTCTCTCATTTTATAATTAATTGTATTTTTATATGCCACTATATCATCCTGGAATGAGGCAGAGGAAGGGGAAAATTTTTTTTAAAGATACAAGTAAGGCCTTGAATTAGAAATACTATAATTCTTTCATGTTCCTAACAGTTCCTGCCACCAGTTGAATAGTTATCATGGGGAACAAAAAGGCAGATCAAGGGAATACTTGTGGTCTGGTTGCTTTTTTTTTTTTTTTTAAGGTAATAAGAGCATGAAAATCTACCTAAAGTGGTATAGTCACAAGGAGAAGTAAGCTACTCAGGAAAATTATTTAGTTAGTATGAAATAGTTCCTAGACAAGAGGATCCTGCCCATTTAGGAAATGGGTGTCATGAAGGCACCTGAGCAAGTGTGCATTCCTTTACTGCTGGCATATGCATGCCTTCCCCAGCTGCCAAGTGCACACAGCGAATCAGATCATCTGTGGCATAATATTCCCTGAATGGTCTGTACTCAAATCCAGCCCAGCCCTCATCAACACTGAGTACTAAAGATGTCTCTAGTAATTACTGATTCATTCCTTCATTGCCCTCAGGGGGAGCCTATTTGGGGTCAAGAACTACAGGCTAACTAGGCTTTGGGAATATCATGAAGAATCAGATGAGGTCCTGCTTCTGCTTTAAATCTTCTGTGATCTTTGTTTTGGACAGAAAGAAGATAGTTCAGCTTCTCAGGTATCTAAGCTTAGAGAAAAACTGCAGCTGATAAGTGCTCTCACAAACAAACCTGAGAGCAGCAGGCCTCCAGAGACTGCCAATGAAGGTAAGATATTCAGGATTGGCTTCTGAATATTTCACGCAGGCTTGGGCAGCTCGCCTCCCACACGGGGAATGGGGAAAGGTGTTCTGGCAGGACTGATGGCACGGAGTGAATGATGCCCGAGCGCACCGAGTTGAAGCTGCTACACTTTGCTTTCATTTAGAAAAAGCCCATTTTGCACATGATTTGTACTCCAGTCTATTAAGGGAAGAATGGGTAATGTTTAGCTGGAAATAGACTTTTCCATGCTGTCTGCATCCAATTATAGGCAGAAACATTACTGTCATGTGTGTATTAAACCAGCCCTAAATGTTGTTTATGGGAGTCTTCATTTCTGTAAGTGCATAAAATTTACTTAAAAATAAATATTAGTCCTCCTGAAAAGCCATTAACAAGTAATAATGTGGGATCATTGAGTTGGAAGGGCCTTTGACTTTAGGCAGGGACATAACCTAATCGATATCAGCAGTTGTATCAACCTCTGCTGGTGCTGCTTAATGATGTAACCAAGGCACTAGATTATGTTTGTTTTGACCCTACCCACCCACAAGTACTTTTCATTTTGGGGAAAGCAATACAACTTCTGTTGCTCTCTTTTACTTGGGAGACAAAAGTACAGTGGGAGGCCTTGCCCGGCCATTGTGCTACATAATTGTATGGTAGCGTTATTTCAGCACAGCCAGTCTGGTGACACATACCCTCCAATCAGGCTCTTAGCAGAGTTCCTACGATGTCAAATCCCCAATGCTTTTCTCATTGCAGCTTGAACTCTCAACCTCTAAACACATATAATGCTAACTTGAACTGTAAGAGCATCCAGTTGGGACCACAGCTTCAAACTTAAATATTGAAGTTTGAAGGTGACCTTCAATATTGGTTTAATTTTATATCAGACTGGTAATACTAAAACTGTATATTGTTTGTTACAGAGGAAATACAGAATTTCACATCAAAGCCATCAACATTGCCAAAATTCCCACGGTCTCTTGGAGACCAGATTGAGAAAGCTGTCCAGCTAAGACCTGCTTCCCTTCCAGGAATTTCTAGCATCGAAGGTAAAATTTTATATTATGGAATGATTGAGGAAATAGCTCAAAGTTGTAGCTTTCTAACTCTTTTAACTTGTAAGATAAAAATTGATATCTAACACTGTTGAGAACTTCCTGTGGGCCAGATACTTGATATGCATTATATCATATAATCCTGGTAACAATCCTGGGACCATCAGTAGTCATGTATTATACCTATTTTACCGATAGGGAATTGCCTGAAGTCCATACAGCCAGTAACTAATGAGGGAAAATTCACACCAAGGCAATTTGATAACGAAACTTTTACTCTTAACCACACTGCATTATGTTATCTCTCTGTGAATGTTTTTTAGAGTCTTCAGTCATTCAATGAGTACCTAGTTAGACCCAGTGTAAGCAGTAAGAATACAGTATAAGAAGATACAGTCTCACTTTCCCCACGGGTATAACAGTCCAGTGAAAAAGACAAGCAAACATAATACTACGAGACTAGCAAAGTAAAGTAAAAGTTGACCCTGTTTGTCAGAAGTCCTCCAAAAATGAGGGGTCTTTGGCTGAAAATCGGCAAGATAAATGTTAGTAGGAAGGATCTGATTCACAGAGAAATATGTTTGCCTTGCTTCCAGCAGTGTGTGTTCCGTCCCTCTTTGTGGTGTTTGGTCTCCTGATTTTGCACTTGCTAACTGCCTGGAAAATCACCCATTCCTATCACCCTCTCTGCCTGACTCTTCACCTCACTTTAGAAACCTTTCCACCAGAAAACATTTTCTTAACCTCCCAGGACGGGACTAGGCTCCACCTGTGTGTGTACTCACAGCATCTTTTTTTTTTTTTTTTTTTTTAGTTGGAGGCTAATTACTTCACAACATTTCAGTGGGTTTTGTCATACATTGACATGAATCAGCCATGGAGTTACATGTATTCCCCATCCCGATCCCCCCTCCCACCTCCTTCTCCACCCGATTCCTCTGGGTCTTCCCAGTGCACCAGGCCCGAGCACTTGTCTCATGCATCCCACCTGGGCTGGTGATCTGTTTCACTATAGATAATATACATGCTGTTCTTTCGAAATCCCACCCTCACCTTCTCCCACAGAGTTCAAAAGTCTGTTCTGTACTTCTGTGTCTCTTTTTCTATTTTGCATATAGGGTTATCATTACCATCTTTCTAAATTCCATATTTATGTGTTAGTACACTGTAATGTTCTTTATCTTTCTGGCTTACTTCACTCTGTATAATGGGCTCCAGTTTCATCCATCTCATTAGAACTGATTTGAATGAATTCTTTTTAACAGCTGAGTAATATTCCATGGTGTACTCATAGTGTCTTATGTTTGCACAGGTCACACTGTTGTAATTTCCTGGGGAGTTATAATATTTAACTTGAGGGCCCCTATCCTCATGCCTGGGACATGTGAATATTTGTTAAATGAATAAAGTTATCTACAGGTTACAATTAATTCTTAAAGCATAGACGACTTAAATTTACATTGCCATTTAATTTGAGTTCAAATGAGGTGGATGAACCTAGAGCCTATTGTACAGAGTGAAGTAAGTCAGAAAGAGAAAGATAAGTATTGTATACTAACATATATATATGGAATCTAGAAAGATGGTACTGATGAATTTATTTGCAGGGCAGCAATGGAGAAGCAGACACAGAGAACAGATTTACGGACATGGCGGGGGAGGAAAGAGAGGGTGAGATGTAAGGAGAGAGTAACATGGAAACTTCCATTACCATATGTAAAATAGATAGCCAGTGGGAATTTGCTGTATGGCTCAGGAAACTCAAACCAGGGCTCTGTGACAACCTAGAGGGGTGGGAAGGGGTGAGAGGCGGGAGGGAGGTTGAGAAGGAGGGGACATATGTATACCTGTGGCTGATTCATGTTGATATTTGACAGGAAACAACCTAATTCGGTAAAGCAATTATCATTCAATTAAAAAAAATTTTTTTTAATTTATATTGCTATTTAAATACTTTCTTCCCTATCCCCATTTTTTTTCTTTCTGTTTCCTAGGGAGACAGGAGAGAGTGTTCAGTTGTGTTTGTTGGCAACACAAGTTGCCTCCTCCTGCTCTTCATTTTTACATCAAGAATTGATGAAATAAAAAGAAGAAAGACTGTTAGAGCAGATTAAGAAATAGCCATCTTAACGTTTATACTTTAATCCCTAATATAGGTGGTGCACACTTTTGAATGACTACATTTTTTTAATGACCTGAGGCAACAATCTGATTTTTATTAGAATACTCTTGCAGAGTGCTTAGCACATTATATAAATTCATGCCCCGTGTGTACACACATGCACACACACAAAAAAAACATTTTCCAGTTGACCACTTGGTGGCAGGAATTGGGAACAAGTGTCTCATTGCTTTCCTGGTTTTCAGAGAGCTTTATATAGCTGCTTTGCTGGGGCTCTTAGGACTGAAAGTAGGGACTTACACAAAAGGTTGTCTACAAAATTGCTTAACAGTGCTATTCTCTGGTATTAGAGACTAAATCTATTTTTTTCTATTGTTTATGTTTAATTAAAGGATAACTACTTTACAATATTGTGTTGGTTTCTGCCATACATCAACATGACTCAACTATAAGTATACATATGTCCCCTCCCTCTTGAACCTCCCTCCTGCCTCTCACCCCTTCTCACCCTTCTAGGTTGTCATAGAGCCCTGGTTGGAGTTTCCTGAGTCATGTAGCAAATTCCCACTGGCTATCTATATGTTTCCATGCTACTATCTCCATTTGTCACCCTCTCTTTCCCCACTCCCCCATGTCCATAAGTCTGTTCTAGAGACTGAATAATTAATACTAACTCATTCCATGGGTACACAGTCAAGCCCTTGTTAAACATTATATAAACAGTTGGCCCTCCTAGGTATTCATTACAGAGCCCACTCTTGGGCAGGGTGGGAGAGTGGGGAAGGTGAGTCTCAGAAAGAGAATAGTCACATCCTATTATCCCCCTTCCCCCAACCCCTGGCAACCACTAATCTCTCAACCACTTTCTCTTTGGATTTGCCAATTCTGGGTGTTTCATGTAAGTCGAATCATGTAATACATGGTCTTATGTGTGCTTCTTTCTTTCAATATGCTTCTTTCACTTAGCACAGTGTTTTCAAGGTTTATCTATTTTGTGGCGTGCAACAATATTGCATTCCTTTTTTGACTGAATAATATTCCATCCTATGGATATACTGCATTTTGACTACTAGGAACAATGAAGCTATGAACACTCATTTACAGCTTTTTGTGTAGACGCACGTTTTCATTTCTCTTGAGTTAATACCCTAGGAATGGAACTACTGGATTATATAATAACTATTGAATTGACAGTATGCCATAGTCTGTTTTATAGACCATCAGAGCTCCTATCAGTTAGCTCTTTAGGCTTCTGCAGTCCCTTCCACCCCTTCAACATAAGAATAAAATCTGGAAAATCTTAAAGAAAGGCCCTGAATAGAGAGAAAGTTAGTCCATTCACTTCTCCTGTGATTGTCTGTCACTGCTTCTATTTTGGGAGGATGGTGCCCTACAGTATTCTCTCATCCTTAAAGGATCAAGAATTAGTCTTTCAGGGACTTCTCTGGTGGCTCAGCAGATAGGACTCCACCTGCAGTGCTGGGGGACCAGGTTTGATCCCTGGTCCAAGAAGATCCCACATGCCACGGAGCAACTAAGCCCCATGTGTCACAGCTGCTACAGCTACTGAAGGCTGCTCACCGGGAGCCTGTGCTCCACAGCAAGGGAAGCCACCTCAGTGAGAAGCCCACTCACCACAACCAAGAGCAGCCTCCACTTGCCACAAGTGGAGAGGTCTGCACAAGGCAACAAAGACCCAGCACAGCCAAAAATAAATAAATAAAAATTTAAAAAGCAAAGAGAATTCCTCTTTGAGATTTGGTAAGACCTTAAAGTTTACCTCTGGGGAACAAAGTCTGCAAAGTAGCTTTTCTTTTAGTGCTCTAAATTCAGTTGAGACTACTTTTTAAACTGTTAACTAAATTTAGCTATGCATATAGGTATATATGTGTTTTTGTGATTCCTTTTTAACAGATCTTCAGGGCTTATTCCGTAAGACTGGCCAGGATGTGGATGGGAAACTGACCTACCGGGAAATCGAGGACTCCTTAGAGTCTGTTGGGCCAGAACCAGAGCATTTGAGAGAGTTTGATTCTGATGGAGATGGAAGATACTCATTCCTGGAGCTGAGAGCAGCTTTAGGTATCTAGTCTCATCAAGCTCATTTCAGAAGTGGATGTATGCTGTGGACTACCTATTATCTGCTCAGCTAACCAAAACAATCCTTTTACCTACTCATCAATCCTCCAGTCCTCCAAACTACAATAGCAGACACATTGTCACCTTTTAACTTGTTTGAAAAAGCTATATAAAAGTTATTTTTTTAAAAAAAAAGACCATTTTACTTATAATATTCAGAAATCTATGATTTCCTAAAACCAGTAAGATCTTAATTTTAAAATTGCCAGAAAAAAAGTCAAGTCCTCTTTTTTTCTCTTTCCTTTTTCTGACGGGAGGAGACCTTATCTTTTAAAACTGGAAAATGTGTATATAGCGAGACTAAGCCACCTTTTATATTTCACATAAATTTGCCTTAAATTAGCTGCACTTTATACAGACTCAGAAAATGTCTTTCCTTCAGCAGATAGACCTTTTCTGTTTGTAAATATTTAAATTGAAAGAGTCGTGCATATTTTGTGAGAAGTGGGAAGAATGGTTTGAAACAGGATGTGAACAAATGACTTGTTATTAAAAATTGCTAATCTTACCTGGTAGCAGCTTGAAGCTATGTCCCCATCTCCTTAAGACATCTTTAGGTGCTGCCATGGGGTGTGGCCTGGTGCTGGGGGGAATAGATTTAGGGAGCGGACACTGTGGGGACAGGGCTGCCTCTAGACTCAGGAAGGTAAGATCTGGCTATTTGTTCTGTCCTCTCAGCTAATCCCAGCCTGTGAACCAGAAGTCTTGTTGGGGATTTTCTCATTTTAATCCTGTTTCAGGGTTTATATGCATAAAAAGTTAATCCAGTAGGAGCCACATTTCCCCCCTTGAGTGAACTAGATTATCTTCCCCCACCCATCCACTCAAGTCTACCTTTAAGCTCTAACCAGACTTTCACCTCTGATACTGTCTCCATTCTGAATGGCAGGGCCGCAGTCCCTTGGCCACTGTCTCAGCCTGGCGACTCAGGAACTGTAGAAGAAAGCACTGCCTCTAATTCTGATCCAGGAAACTTCTTGAGATTTTTACCTGGGGGCTAACCAAGAACCTAATGTGTTCCTCTGTGGGCTGACCAAGGCCAAAAAGGTTGTAAAATGAAACGCCTAAAATCATGTTACATTTCCTTACAACTGCAGCGCAGAAATAACTAGAGGCTTTCTGTCCAGAGAACATGGCAGGCAGGCCTGGAATAGGGGCTTCACATGATGGCAGCAAGTTTTTTCAAATCTAATACAAGCAAGTATAATCCTCCCATTAAATACTTTTGTAGCCCTGGTACTAAAGGTCCCTGGACTAGAAGGAATTGTTTCTCCTTGTCACCTATGTTGTGCTGTGTTGACCTTAGAAGCAACCTTCAGGCTACACAAAAGGGAAACTGAAGAATTTAACTGTGCTGTTGGCCAAGTCAGGGAGAAACTAGAGAAGCCTTCAGACTTCTTTAGTAGAGCTAGTTTCCATTTTCACTTTGTCCAAGTTTCCCTGTTAGCCATGGATATAGTTGAGCACCTTTAAATGTTTTAAGGGCTGGTTTTTTTCTTCATATGATGTTCAGCTTGGTGTTGGCTAACCTTTCTTTTTCTCTGGAGATATTAAAATTTAGAGTTAAGGCAGGATGAAGTCTTTTCCCATGAATGTGTCTGCTTACCTCATATGGCTCATGTTTCTAATTCCTTCACCTCTCTGTGCTATTTTATGTTCTTGGAAAGGTTTAAATATAGTATAAAATTAGTCTGGCACTTTAGGTAACTTGAAGATACTTAGTCTTCTGACTGCCTTTCATGCCCCCCCCCCTTTTTAATATATATATACCCTTGCAAATTTTGTAACAACCAAATGAAATTCTAGCAATAAACTATACTGCTATATCTGTATATAGTGTACCATAAATAATATGTCCATACCTGGAAGGTATTTTTTGAGAATTGATTTATATGAAATATACTTGAGGGTAATATAGCTTGTCCTTTTTAGTTTCAAATTCTTATTCATAGGCAAACACTTTGAGGACACCTTTACTCTTTGTGTGTACTTTTCTTTTGCATCAGCTGTGCTTTTTAGTTTATCCTCTGTTCTTCCCACCTCAAGGTGGATGGTACCATCCTCTCCCCTATCAGATTTGGCAGAGGTGTTCCTCTACACTCTTAGACCTGTGAATACCCTTGTCATACCACCTGGGGAAGTGCTATATCTCCCAGGTAGAACTAAGACATCTTGAACTCCTTTGTTCTAAGTTAAGCATGTTTGTCGGCTTAAAAAAAGAATCCCCATAAGCCTGTATTGTTCATTATTTTTTTATTTTTAATTGGAGGATAATTGCTTTACAATATTATGTTTGTTTTTACCATACATCAGCATGAATCAGTATCGTTCAGTATTAATTTGGGATTTTTATTTGAAAGTTGTCTTAATTTACCCAACGTGTGTTGATCTGTAATCAAGCCTAACCTGCCACACCTCAATCCTGAGAGGAAGGCTGAGTAGAATTAGTAGTTTTGGTTTCGGTTTTCATTTCAAATGCTTTTTTATCTCTTCATTCTGGCAGCTCCTACTGCTTTCCTAAGTTACCTAAAGCTTGACTTCTTGGTCCTGTTTTTCTTTTGAGAGACTCCCCCATAAATCGAGGGGCAATATATTAAAGGAAGAGAAGACTCGAAGAGAGAAACTGGCTTAGATCCCTAAATAGTAGTGTCATCTTTCAGGCTGAGAAGGGCCTGGCTCTTAGGGTTGTGTCTGTTACAGCACAGCAGAAGAGTGGACGTTGTCCACCTGCTGCTAGCTGCTTTCCCTGCCTTCGGCATTCCCCCAGTTTGTTGCTGGACAGAGCCCCATTTGCCCCCCTTCCCACTCTGGTCTCAGTGGTCACAGTTGAAGATTTTGACTGAGATGGGCTCATACTCATGATGGCCTGCTGTTGAGCTGTTTTTAGTGACAGCTTTTGTTTGCTACACACCTCATTGGCTTGCTTACCAACACACCACCAGTTAGATGTGGGTCCTCTCTCATATCCAAACCAGAACACATTTGGGTGTTCTGAGATTTTATAGAGCGTATATTGTTTGTTATACGAACCTAACCTACCTTGTTGTTTTCTCATATTAAGAAATGTAAATCTACTTTGCTTTAGTGGAGCTATTTTGGTAATGTTTAAGCAGTTTTGGTTCTGTTTAGGGAGTGAATTCAAGATTTCCATCACTTAATTTGGGCTTTGATAATTTCATATCAGTAATAAAACCATTTTAATTTATCTAAATTAAACATTGCTTTTTTCTTCCACTGTGTCCATGATTAAAGACTCATGCGTGCGCTGCCCCCCCCCATTAATAAGAAAAAAAATCTACTTTGATCCATTTTTATGGACTCCTTCCTCCTTTTGAATGCAAAGCCTAACAGATGGTGGACAGAAAGTAACACTGAAGAATCTGCAGATTTGCCCAATTTGGCCCGAAGAACTGAAGGCGTTTTGGCAACTGTGGGGATGTGGGCAGGATGAGGGAAGAGTAAAGCCCCTGACTCTGCATCAACCAGGGAAGTTCCACTTAGCCCTGCTTTTTATTTTGAGGTTCACTTATAGGAACCTGTTTACAGGAAATACTTCATGTCTTCAGGAAAAACAAAGGAAGAAGGTTTGAAATCCATTGCAATATAAGGGTCATAGAGGAAGAGGCTGGGGCTTTTTTCACACAAGAGAAAAAATTTTTAATTAGCTCTACATGGTTGCTAGATTGTGGGATTACACACACACACACAATCTGGGAGGCCTTTCCTCTCAAGAAAAACCATACATAAAGCCTAGCTCATAAATACAGTAAGGGGATTTTCTTATTTCCAAAGTGAAGGAAAATTTTATATCCTGGAGCAGAACTAGGTTTTCTTAGATTTGAACTGGGATCCAATAGCCAGTATTATCTTTGTCTCTCCTTTTAGAATAGTTTCCAGAAGATGCAAAAAATAATATTCACATGCACTGGATCTTAACTTTGGGAGAAGCCATGAATCCCTTTAAGATTTTTTTTTTTTTTTAAAGGGTACTTTTAGGAGGTTCATTCGCCAGCCCTCTGCCAAGTCAATCTGAACCAAGTTAATCATGCCCTACACACACAAATCATTTTCCAAGAAGTTTTCAAAGAAGACATTAGGGAATGGAGACCATGGTGAATGGTGGAAAAATCAGGAACTTTTGATGCCAGGCAGACATAAATTTGAGACTGCAATGTGATATGACAGACTTCCCTGGTGGTCCGATGGCTTAAGACTCTGTGCTCCCAATGCAGAGGGTCTGGGTTTGAACCCTGGTCAGGGAACTAGATACCACATGCCACTACTAAGAGTTCACATGCCTCAAATAAAGATCCCATGTGCCACAACCAAGACCCAGCACAGCCAAAATAAATATTTTTTTAAATGATATGTGAAATGCCCTTGGAAACTCCTGATCTGAAAGAGAAAGGTGGTGATATCTGTTTGACAGTGTTCTTGTTTTAGAAATAATGTAGAGACAATACATCATAGATGTTAACGAAGAATGCAATTGAAGCGGGGCAGTGCAGTGTGGTTCATAGATTTCATACTGACTTGTTTTGGCCACTACGAATCACCATGGCTCATGCATCCTCAGTGACTGTCACTCTTGTGGCTGTGCGCAGTGTCCCACAGAACAGCAGTGCCTTTGGGCACCTAACCCAGGGTCTGGCACATGGTTTTGTTCTGAAATAACAGATA
This sequence comes from Muntiacus reevesi, assembly GCF_963930625.1. Lineage (NCBI taxonomy): Eukaryota > Metazoa > Chordata > Mammalia > Artiodactyla > Cervidae > Muntiacus > Muntiacus reevesi. The sequence continues at coordinate 158,287,215 of NC_089249.1, forward strand.
GAGGGATTTTGAGCCCATCACAGGTACTGGCTCAATGTGTCTCCCCACAGCCATTCCCACTGGTGTTGGTGAGACTGAACTTTAGCTTGGTTTGCAAAATGCCCCCCATCAGACACTGCCCTCCTAACAACAAATGAGACACATGGAGCCTTGGACTTTTTAAATCTTTCATTAGGTGACATCCACATGGGCCCTGACCTTGTGTCAATACCACCTCCCTGAGGTCAGCTCTATTTCCTGTTCTGCCCCCGATACCTCCAGCTCCCATCCTCAGTGAGAGGAGGCTACAGTTCTGAAGCAAAGGGCTTGGCATTCAAGCAGTGGTCCCCCTGGGCCATTGTGGGGAGGGAACTGAAGTGGACATTCCTTTGAGGACAGGTGGCCAAAGGGTAGGAGACCGAGTGGTTCAGCATCGGGGGTAGGTTACACAGGGAGAGGGCAGAGGGCACCTCCTGAAAGATGGGAATTGGGAATGGGGAGCTGGCCTGGGGCCGCAGCATTGGGGAAGAAGGTAGGGGCTGCTGTGGGGGAGGCTGCACTGCAGGTTGCAGGGGGCCAGGGGCCTCCACCTTGGGGCTGCTGTCTTGAGCAGCATAGCTCCTGCTCTCAGGGACATCCAGCTCCCAGGGGCGATCTGAACTCTGGATGTCAGTCGCAGTCTTGGTGGAAGCAGGGGTAGGGCCAGTATTGATGGCTGTGTTCATGCCATAGTGCCGTCGCTTGTTAATCCAGTACAACAGCGGGCTGTACGTGAATGTGGCTGCTCTCATCACCTCCACCCACTCCTGGGCACGCTCTTCCCGCCGCAGGTTCTTCCTCCAGTGCAGAAAGAGAATGCAGCTGCCAGTTACCACAGAACACAGCCCCAGGAATCCAAAGTACAGTGACACCCACACTAAAGGCAATAAGAAAAAAGAATAAGCTGGCTGAAAGGTGTAGTTTGGGGAGTCTCAGCTGTTTCTCGTTCCTCTCCTTAGCCCTTTCACCAATCATCCCCTCCACTTATCAAACCAGTCAATCCTAAAGGAAATCAATTCTGAATACTCAATGGAAGGACTGATGCTAAAGCTGAAGCTCCTATACTTTGGCCACTTGATGCGAAGAGACCACTCATTGGAAAAGACGCTGATGCTGGGAAAGATTGAGGGCAGGAGAAGGGGATGACTGAGGATGAGATGGTTGGATGGCATCATTGACTCAACGGACATGAGTTTGAGCAAACTCTGGGAGACAGTGAGGGACAGGAAAGCCTGGTGTGCTGTAATCCATGGGGTCGCAAAGTCGGATACGACTTAGCGACTGAACAACTCCTCCATTTAACCACTCTCTCCATTCCTTCCTATTCTTCTCATTAACTTGCCTCATCATTCTTTTATTCAGTCAAAACAGAATTTTCAGAGAGCTTAAGAGTCCACCTTTAGCCCTTCACAGATAAGGGAAGTAAGGTTTAGAGAAGCATGCTGCCCAGGCTTACTCAAGCCTCTGGATCCCAACCCTGGCCCATCCAAAACATCAGAATAAGAAGCTTCACTGCAGGCAAAGTCCATCAAGAAAGTAGCAGTTTACCAGTGGATGGGACACCAGTATCCCATCCCATTTCGCCAAACCCTAACCATTCAATTGAGATGGTCCTGGGATATTCTCTGGGTAGGCAGAGATACATGGCCTCTGCCCTCAAGAAATCCATGGTTTTCTAGAGTAAACCCTGTCCCAACTCTAATACTCTTCCATGCAGGCTGTCATCACTCCCATCCAGGCAAAAGGTCTTCCCTGAGTGCCCCCAAGCCTAAGGGCACAAAGCAAGCAGCAGGGGTTTGGGGAGGGAGCGCATTTACCACCAGGGAGGCTGAGGTCCTCCCTTTGGGGATCCATACAGTCAAATCTTGGTAACTCACTGGTGGCTCTGGGGAGAGGGAGCTCCCCTACTCATCTGTTTAGCCAATAGGAGTCCCCAGAATGCCCAGACCCCATTGTTCCTTAAAGGCGGGTCACTGAGTTCCGAACACTGAGCATTCAGCGGCAGCATTTATAAAGTCCAATGGAAGGAAGGGACTCCACCAGTGGTGTTTTCTGGACATTGTGCACCTCTACTGCTTGTACCAGGGCCTGACCCACGCTCTGAATTGTTGGTCCTCTACCCCTGACCCACAGAGCAGCCTCCAGGACAGGGTCCTAGGGCCCTCAGCGGCTTTTTGTGTCCCTAGGCTTTAAGAAAAAGTTGATGGATACCTGTCCCAAATGGGGACTGGGACAGGGTACACCCAGAGCAGTGGGCAGCCCTGACCTCAAGTCTTCTATGATTATCACCTCCTTCCTTGGCTCTTACAATCTCTTTTGTTTAATTACTTTCCTTCAGCCAAGTGTTGGCAAATGTTTCTGAGGCATCTGGCCCTATGGGAGCTTCCCACCATCTGTCCCTACATCCCCTTCCAGCCTCACCTTCCTCCCCATCCTTCATACGTTTCCCTTCTGACTAGATGACTCTTCAACAGACCCTGCCCATTCCCATCTCTGGAGCTTTGCTGACACTGCTCCTCCACCTAGGAGTGCCCCACCCCACTCCCCACCTCACCCCATCCTCAAACACCTGCTTATCCTTCAAGGCTCAGCTCAACACCCCATACTCTGTGACAGACAGTTGTTTCCATCAGCTCCCAGAATTTCACCACGTCCAATTTGAAGGCACTTTGAGAACTGTCTAGTCCAACTCCCAGCAGATGCTTGAGTCCTAGAAGCAGATCTCCTCTATGCACCAGTAATCCTTAGGAACTGCTTGGGTCAGGGACTTGCTCATGCCTCCTGAGGTTACGGGCAGCTCAGAAAGCTAAGCCCACGTCAGCCTCCATGTAGGTTGCACCACTAAGCTTAGATTGGATTCTTGGCACCATCTAATTACTTCCCTCTTTAATCCTTCAGCATGGCACCTGGGGATGATGAGCATAGATTTCTCCCCTGGTTCCACTTAATCTGGGCTCTCCTTACTGGCTCCTGCTTTTCAGTCTCCTTTGCTAGTGTGCCTTCTTTTCCCTGGTCTCTAAATGTCAGGTGCCCTAGGACTCAGTCCTCAGCCCTCTATCCACATTCATTCCCTCAGTGATCTCCCCCAGACTCACGGCTTTAAATATCATAGCTACACTGTCAACTCTCACTGTTATACCTCCAGCCCAGATCATTTCTCCAAATTTGACTCATATACCCAAAAGCCTGACTGACATCCTTCCTAGCCCGTCTATTTAGTTACCTCAAACTACCTCATCCAAAACCAAACTCCTGATGGCCCATCTTCCAATACCTAAGCCAGCCTTCCTCCTGTCTGTAAATGGCAACTTCTTTGAGTTGTTCAAGCCAAAAACCTCACAGTCATCCTTGATGCTCTTCATTCTCTCACACCCACATTCACTCCAGTAGCAAAATCTTTAGGCTTTGCTTTCAAGACGTGCCCAGAATCTGACCAGTGTGCCATCACCATCACTCTAGCGCAAGCACCATCCTCTCTCACCTGGTCTCCCCCTATAGTGTGACCAGCCGTCCTCGATTGCCTGGGATTGAGGGAGTTTCCAGGACATAGGAATTTTGATGCTAAAATCAGGGAAATGCCAGGTAAACTAGGACAAATTAGTCACCCTTAGGAGAGTTTCCATCCTTGTCCCCCACGGCCTATATTCCACCAGCAGTCAGAATGATCCTTTTTAAAAGTGGCACTTATAAGCTACCCACTCCAGTATTCTTGGGCTTCCTTTGTGGCTCAGCTGGTAAAGAATCCACCTGCAATGCAGGAGACCTGGGTTCCAAACCTGGGTTGAGAAGATCCCCTGGAGAAGGGAAAGGTTACCCACTCCAGTATTCTGGCCTAGAGAATTCCATGGACTAGTCCATGGGGTTGCAAAGAGTCGGAAACCACTGAGCTACTTTCACTTTCACTATTCAGAACCCATAGTGACTCCCCATCTCACTCAGATTTAAAACCAAAGTCCTCAACCAAAGTCTACAAAGCCCAGAAAAACCAGACTGCCTGTCCCCATGCCTCCTACGCACAGTCACTTCCTTGCTGTTCTACAAGCAGAGCAAGCATGCTCCCGCATCAGGGCCTTTCCACTTGCTGTTCCATCTGGAAGGCTCTTCCCCCAGATATCCATACAGACCATGCCTTATTTCCTTCAGGTCTCTGCTCACATGTCCCCTTATCTCTGTCTCTCTTAGCCTGTTGTTTTTTGCATAACATGTTATTATCACCTAACATTATTTATTTATATTGTGCCTCACCCTACTAGAATGTAAGTTCCATAAATTACTGTAAACAAACACCTAAGGATTTCAGGCAGTCAACTGCTCTGAAAATAAGATAGTGGAATAAAGAATATAAAGTGATGTGGGTGCATCAAGAAAAGTTCCCTTGAGGTGCTGTCTTGTGAACTGAGCCCTAAATGATGGGAAGACAGCCACGTGCAAAGGGAGCAGCCAGTGCAAGGATGCGAAGGCAGGTACAGGCTGGCACACCTAAAGGACTTGCTGATATCAAAGTTCACCACACTACTCCCAACACAGGCCAGGGCCTGGGGTCCATCTCCGAAACTAAAGATTGAGCTGAGCAGAGTTGAAAGTGCTGTCCCTGCCTCTGAGAGGTACACCATTCAAGAGGGGCTTCTATCAGGTAAGTCCCAGACAGGAGGAATTTCTTGAGGACAGACGGATTGGTGCGATCACAGGGGGGCCTGCTCCAGGTGAGACACAGGTATTGATGTCACTGTCCAAGTCCAGGGGATGAAGAAGATGATGGCATTGGGTGGAGAGACAGCGTTCCAGGTATAAGGACTTGTCGAGAACAAACCCAGGTGTCTCTCTGGGGAGAAGAGTAGTTCAGTTTGGCTGGAGTTCAAGGTAGGTGTCAGGAAGCAGAAGATGACAAGACCTCAAAAACAGCTGGAATCTCGAAAAGAATTCAGTTTGGGGGCAAATCTCTTAATGATTCTCAGCTTCAGTTTCCTCGCCTGTATAATGGGGATGAAACCTGGGCTCACGTGCTATGAATCAGCCTCCTGCACATAAAAACGCTCAGTAAAGAGACGCTGCTGCTGTGATTAACAGCTGATGAAAGGGCCTTCCATGCTGAAGGACGACGACTCCAGCGTGTGCCTAAAGAATTTAAAAGGCAGCAGGCACGGTGGGGACCAGCAGGTCTGAGCAGCTTTCAAGAGGAGACGGCGGGCAATGGCTGCTGGTCGGGAGAAGGCGGGCGGGGGCGCTAGAGCCGCGGAACACGCGGGCGGGGGCGGGGGCGGGGGCAGGAGCAGCGAATGCCCTGCCCCCAACCAAGCCTTTCCCCGGCGCCCGGAACATTGAAAGCGCGGAACCTCGTTGTTGCAGCGCGGGCGCGGCGGACTCGGAGGATGATGGAGCGGGCGCGCGGGCCGCGGGCCGAGGCCGACGCACCCGGGGAGGAGGAGGAGGAGGTGGGAACGGCCATGGCTGCCGTGGTGGCGGCGGCGGGGGGCGCGGGCCCGGCCGTCTTGCAAGTGGCCGGCCTCTACCGCGGCCTATGCGCAGTGCGCACTCGCGCCCTGGGCCTGGGGCTCGTGTCAGCCGCGCAGCTGCGCGTGTTCCCTGTGCGCCGCAGCTCCGGCCGGCCCGCCGGGGGAGCCGACGGCAGCGGGGTCGGGGACGAGCTCGAGGCCAACCCCTTCTACGACCGCTACCGCGACAAGATCCAGCAGTTGCGCAGGTGCGGGCCCGGCCGGCGGCGGGCGGGGAGGAGGGGCGGCGCGCGGCCCGCACTTCTGGTGTATCTGTATCCAGCGCTCTCAGTCCTTCAAGCAGCCCTGCCAGAGGACCTCTGTTTCTGTCCCCACTCTAAGATCATACAGCTAGTGTGAGAGCCGGGAGTCTCTACTCCAGTTGTCTTTTTTTTTTTTTCCCCCTGCTTTAGTTCTCAAAACGCTGAGGTCGACTCTTAGGGGCAGCCCTTAAGGGGCAGGCAGCTCCGGGAGACGTGTCCTCATTATCGAAGTGGGAAAGTGGAGCTCTGCAGAGAAGAGAGTTGCTCAAGATCAAACATTGAGTCAACTGAAGCTTGACCTAGAACTCGGGGTCCCAGGCTTCTAGCTAAGGACCCTGACTACAAGGAAAGGAGACTGGGATGGGAGAAGGACATCAAAAAGTAATAGTGTCACAGTTGGTTCTCAGTTGGACCCTCATTAAGATGAGGAACTGAGGATCAGAGAGTTAGAAGCCTGCCAAAGGTCACGCAGCTGGTTAGGATTTGTCTGACTTGGAATCCCAGGTTCCTAAGACTACCCTCCACCTTCTAGAGAGAAGGTCCTAGACATTAGAGGTAGATAATAAGGGGGCATGGTGGGTCCAAAAAGTTCAACTGGGAAGAGCTGAAGGAGATCAAAAGTAAAAATTGAAAGGACTTGGGAGAGAACCTGGCAAGGTGGCAGGCAGTTGTCTTAGGAGGGAAAACCTAAGACTGCTCCTATAACTTCTCTGAGTTCCATCATTTCTACTTCCACAGCCTTAATGCACTGCACCATCTTCAGAGAATTGCAGTCATCCCTCTGACTAGTCTTCCCCTCTTCCAGCCTTGGACCCGTCTACCCCTAGTCCATGTCACTGCTATTGTAGTGATCTTTCTTTGAAAGAATAACAATAAATGAATATTTTTGCTTTCCTTCAACAGCATTTAGATATACTCAAGTATTTGTCTTTTTAAAAATTTCTTCTTGAGCTTCATTCCCCTTCAGTCTTTTCTCACTGATCACTTTCACAGACAAGCATCTCAGAAGAGTGGTCTACATATACTCTTGAGTACTTCACAGTTCCTGTTCATTCTTATTCATGAACAAATGAATGACTGGTTTTACTTTCCTTCCTCACTCAGTCGTTGCTGTCAGTATTTACACTACTGTTATCTCCTGAAGAGTGGCTTTCCAAGGCACCCCAGACTTTTGGATAATGTCCATATCCTTAGTGTTCCATACAAGGCCTTCGTGCTCTAGTACCTGCCAGTCTTCCTCGTTTTACTTCTTACCAAAACTTCCTTTGAACTTTGTGGCCTAGCACAAAGGAATAAAGGACTGGTGTTGGGAGCAGATGTTCCAGGTAAGGAGAGCAGCAGCGTAAACAAAGGTACAGCAGCGTAAGACCACCTCAACCATTTAGGATTATTTGAGCAAATTTTCATCATAATACCTGTAGCACTCTAATGTACATATTTACTTGTCTTTCTGTCCTACTAGCTGGTACACTCGTTGAGGTAGGTACTCTTTCTTATGTGTTTCTGTATCTCTAGAACCCAGCAAGTTAACCAACAGGCAAGAGACAAGAAGTCAAGTTTGTTGAATGAGTGAAAGGGAGACAGGAAGGGATAAGTCCTAAAAGAAGTTGAGTGAGAGGGAAGGGAAACCTGTGTGCCTACAAAAAGAAAAAAGAAAGCATGAAGTAGAGGGAAAGGGAGGTATGAAATGAAAGCAGGACCAAAAAAAAAAAAAGAGTCAGTAGAACCTGTGCCAAACTAAGGAAAGGGGCCAGACAAAGCATAGCCATGAGGCCCAGGACCAAACAGGTAGTGTCTCTCCTGAGATAGTTTAGAAGGAGTTATAGTCCTGATTGGCTAGTGCTGGAGCATGCTCATTAAACCCAGGTTCTTAGAGCACCAGCCACAAGTTCATTGTGAGCCAAGGGCAGGACAAGCCTGTGTGCCCTGCTGACCCCACTCCAGTCTAGCCCCTGGGTTTTTGCATCACACTACACAGGTGAGCTACAGGATTTCATCTAGCTTTAGGCCCAAGGTAGGTAGGACATGCACAAACGAGCATGTCCAGAGGGCAGGTCCACAGTAGGGAAAGATTTATAAAGCACATATTTGAAGAGGGGCTGGAAAAAAGCGAAGAATTTTAACCTAGAGAAGAAAAACTTAAGAGGTGACATAAGAGCAATTTTCATGTACTCATAAAAAAAAAAACTAGATATTTTCTCTCGTTCCTGGCGGGGTGAAAGATGCAGAGGGGTAGACAGAAACTCGGAATGTTTTCGCCATAAAAGATGCCCAGGGTGCACACGACAGGACACTGCTGCCTAGGCCACCCCTCATCCTCTCCATCCACTCACTGGCAACACTGACCTAGGCCCTGGTCAGACAAGGTGCCACACCCTACCAGCTGGGGCCCCTGGTGCAACTCTTCATCCAGGACGAGTTGGCCCGCCCTGGAGGGGAGGAAGATCTGCCAGATTACATGGCAGTGAAGGCAGTCGTGTTCGATGTCACCTCCAGAAAAGAGTTGTACAGAGAAGGAGCGTTATCTTGACCAAGAAGAACTCCACCACAGGGGTGACCAGGATGTTTTTAGATCCTGCAGACCTCACCCATGACACTATAGGTCTCATGGCCCAGGAGCTGGAGCCCCTGTATGACATTTTCACCAGAGTGTACACAGCCTGAAGAGTTCTTAACAAATGGCAGCCCCAACCTGAACTTCAGGCCTGAAGACCAGCCCCATTTTGACACAAAGGACAAATTCTGATGTTCCATCAACATATTCTTTGGAGAGAGGATCAGGGGAAACTCGGGTGCTAAATCTGCAAAATAGGCTACCCGAAGCCTCTGGATCACCAGGCTCTGAATGGAGATTTGCCTAGTAGGAGAGGGAAAGGAGATGGCTAAGAATTAGATGTGTTCCAGTAAAAGCTGGACAGTGGGATTCCTGTCTGAGGAGGCGACCAAGAGAGATGCCCACAGAGTACCTTTCCTGTCTTGAGGATTCAAATTCCAAGTACCTGAGAGACCAAGCCCTGTGGCACCCTAGGGAATATCCTGCAGGAGGAAAATGTTACACAGGCTCCATGAGGATTAAAAATAGTTGAATAAGTGGATTTCTTTGTCCACTTTCTTGATTTGTAGGTCTGTGCTCAGGGTAATTAAATTAAGACAAATGATGTCTATGCCCCATCTCTGAAAGTGAAACATGGTGTTTTGTTCAAAATCCAGAAAGGCCCAGGTGGTTTAACCTTTTGTTTACCTTTGATCAGGTCTGACCCAGCTGCTTTTGAGTCCAGACTGGAGAAGCGCAGTGAGTTTAGGAAGCAGCCAGTGGGGCACTCCAAGCAAGGTGACTTTATCAAATGTGTGGAACAGAAGGTAAGACCTGCCCCTTTGGGTGCTGTTGGCACACCAATACTCTGCACCACCACGCCTGACCCTTATCCTGGGAATGGGCTCATTGAGGGGTCAACTGGATAAACTGAACTCACTCTATCTTTACAGCTCAGTCTCCATCTGTAAATGGTATTCTGCTCTTTTTGGCAAGGTATTAGAGTCATGGTGGAGACATAAGGGAATGAAAATGATAATCTCTGCTTCCAAGGGGTATAGTTGAATGGTCAAGGCAAGATACACATGACAACACATGGGATACACATGGGAATTAGGGAGGAAAAGGTGCTTAATACATATTAGCTTTTATTATCCTTAAACAAGAATCAGAGCTGGGGAAAAGCATCTTGAAAACTGTGTACAAGTAACACTCCCTATTTGCAGGTTCTGCATCCACAGATTTCACACCTGTGGATTCAACCAACAGTGGATTGAAAATATTCAGGGGCAGGGTAGGGAACTCTAGAAAGTTCCAGAAAGCAGAACTCCAGTTTGCCACTTGCAGGCAGCTATTTACTTAGCGTTTATTGTATTTGTAACTATATAGAGTTTACATTGTACTAGGTATTACAAGTAATCTAGAGATGATTTAAAATGTATGGGAAGATGTGCATAGCTTATAAGCAAATACTATACCATTTTATACAAGACAATTGAGCGCCTACACATTCTGGTGTCTTCAGGTGTCCTGGAACCAATCCCTGACTGATACTAAGGGACACTTGTATAGGAAAATTAATCTAATGCAGTGCTTCCACACTTTTTGACCATGACCCACAGTAAAAAATATATTTTACATTGCAATTCTTGACACACATATGTATATGATTATAACTGAAACAAAATTTTTACAAAACAATACTTACTTTTATTGCATGGAATGCACTCTTAATATTATTTTCATCTTTTAAAAAATCTTTGGCAATAGTCCACTAAATTTATTTCACAACCTATGATTTGAAAAATACTAATCCAGGGTGGTACACAGAACAAATCCAAGTAGGAGGGACCAAAGCCAGGGAGAATATATCTAGATGTGGGCTGCATGGGCCTGAAATAAGGTAGTTACAATGGAAAATTGGGGTTCTACATTGTAAAAGGATAGGTGTTTCTTTTACTTGGAGAATAACTTTTTGCCTTACTTGCTCAGTTGTGAATGACTCTTTGAGGCCCCAAAGACTATAGCCTGCCAGGCTCCTCTCTCCATGGAATTTTCGAGGCAAGAATACTGGAGTGGGTTGCCATTTCCTATTCCAAGAGATCTTCTTGACCCAGGAATCGAACTCTTGCTTCTCCTACATTGGCAGGTAGATTCTTTACCACCGGTGCCACCTGTGAAGCACCCTTTTTTGGCTTGGTATCCCAAATTTTAAGAGTTCATTCAGTCTTAATGATTGGTTGAGTTAATTAGAATCAGAATAGTTAATGGATTAATTATAAGGTTGAGGAACAAATTCAACCTCTTATGACAAACCTAGTTTACAACTTTTGTATGAACAGACAACTCTACTACAAATATTTTATCTATTGTAATTTCCTAAAACATTTATAGTGTCAAGATTACAAGTTAATAGCTATTGGAAATATTACTGTGTTATAAACTTTCAATATTATATGGGAAAGCTTTTTGTCCCCTTTTGAAATAAGACTTAGAAATTCACCTTTATGATGACAAGAGCAGAATAAGTAAAGATTAAATTTAAATTATGTCAATTCTTAAGTAAATATTCACATACTGTCTTTCTTATCTAGCTGGAGAAAGGTTAATGACTAGTCAGTCTATTTCTAAAGCCTTTTCTTTGAGTCATTGGTTCCCTACCACATAACACCAAACATCCCTTTTTTGTAATAAATTGTATTTAATTCTCTCTGTTCTACCCTGAAATGAAATGTAGACAATATAACCCACCTACCCATGTAATGTCAGGGAATATAATGCCTTAATTTTAATATTAATTTTTAAAAAATGCAGATAATAGTATGTAAGTTCTTAGGCACAACTATGCTACGAGACCTAATGCAGTCATCAGGTACTTTCACCTCTATGTAAAATCGCTATGAATACTTACGCAGCAAATGCCAACTGGTACGAGTTGTTATGTTGGTAATTATAAAAACTCCCAAACAATAGTAGTGTTGTTATCAGTGACTCTTATGAGATTCCACAATGTATTGGTACAGTCTTCTTGCAAGTTACATGTAGTTGCATTTCTGAAAAATTCAATATTAAAACTGTTTTAAAAAAGGAAGAGGAAGGGATGGATGGAGGAAGAAAAGAAGAAAGGTAGGTCTGGCTAGACATTGAAAAGTTGTATGAGATGAGGGAAAATTCTTCATTATGTAGAACTCACCTGCAGAATTGCAGTTCATTTGGCACTACTGCCCCTCCGATAAATGCAGGTGGAACCATCCAGTCAATTATTGTGACGACAACAACAACAAAAAAGTCCCCTTAGATTTCCAGAGCACCTGTAGTAGAGATGCTTTAAATGTTTCATTAATTGCTCTTGAAACTTTGGCCCATAGGGTGTATCCGGTAGGTTTTTCTATACCAGGCTTTTGTCTAGTTTGTAGGTACTGGTTCTACAGACATCATTTATGAAAGATTTGGATTCATTAAAGCACAGAGTAATGAAAAACAGTTTAATCCAGAAAGTATGTTTCAGTTTCAGATTTCGAGGTATGGATTGTGCTCTCTGAAAGATAGTCGTGAACTGAGAAATTGAATGGAAGACTCAGTGTAACCCATCCCTACTATCAGAAACAACTCCAGATAGGATTTCCTGCTGTGGCCTTTATCTGAGAGTGAGTTAGGAGAGAAAATAATCGCTTTCAGTTTTTCTTGGCCTTTTGTGAGAGGGAGTCTTAATTTGAGGGTGGGAATACATTATAATATGGATTACCAGAAGAGACTCAATAGTCTGCTGAGGATGCCTGCCTTCAGAAGTGCTGTCACAGATGAGAAGCAGCTTGGAAAAGACATCATTCCATTTCTCATCTCCTCTATGGCTCACTGGGAAGTGGAGCACAGGAAACCTAAGCAGGCTTGTTCTGGGAAGGAGTCCCTCATCCAGGGATTGAATGGATTCTCAGTACCAGTAGATGGTGTTTACTGACAAAGAGGTTTCTCATCTCTGCATCTCAGAATCAGTCAAAAGTTGTCTCACAAACAATAACTCTTAGAACAGTTACTATATAGAGTGGAGAGAAGTGAGTTCTTAGGTGCAGCATTACTAAATGAGATATTGGCAGCTCACCTAGGGAGGGTGGTCTTTTAGAGTAATATCCTGTCCCATGCTGTATTTCAGACACCGGGGAAACAGCCTGTGAGCAGAGGATTCACTAAGGACAAGGTAGGTTTCTAATTGAATAGCCAAGTCTGAAGTCATGTGGAACATTTATAACAGGAGACTGCATATTTGAACGTATGTGCTGTGGTTCAGTGTTTTTGTGCTTTTCTAACTGTGGAGATTAGAAATATTTCTATGAACTTTTGTTATGACTTTGTTATGGTTTTATTATGACTCCTACATAGTGTGGGTCCTGGAGTGCTAGAGGAAATGTAGTGATACCTTTCCTGTCTATAGGAAATAGTTTTTAAAAATCAAATAAATACATGTTTACTCTGTCATTTAACTTGCAAATAAGGAACCATTTCTGATAGAATAGCAGTTAAATTAAAGGTAACAACTGAACTTTCTCCTCTTACCAGCTTCAAGCTGCAGTACTCATGAGTGAGTGTGAAACTTTTGGGAAATCCGTGCAAATAGAAATGGAAATAGAAATCCCTGAAAATAGAACTGTGAAACCTGCCTGACCCTGGTGGCTACCTTCTCTGAGCTCGTGGGTTTTTAAATACTCATTCTCCACTTACTGAAAATCTGCTTTACTGTCCTAACATGATGCTTCCTATAAGGCTTACAGATAGAGTTAAGCTGTTTTGTTTTTTCAATTGTAGGTGTTAGCTGCCTTTTATTTTTTCCTTTCAGACTCTCAGTTCAATCTTCAACATTGAGATGGTGAAAGACAAAACTGCAGAAGAAATAAAACAGGTAATGAAAGAAAATGAATTGGCATACTTTTTGAAAATATGTGCTTTGTGAACCAAATCTGAAGGTGGAAATGAACATACGTTTCCTGATACCTCTTCCTAGCCAAAATGAAAGGCAGTCATTGAAAGCAAAAGTGATGAATTACATGAAAAATAGTGCATAAGAACACTTGGTCTCACTCCTGTATGTCTAATTAACTCACATTTCCCCTTTCTTTTTCATTCCTATTGTCTGCATCTTATTTAAAATCATCACTGCTCTCTCCCCGGATGACTGTATTACCTTTCTAAATAGGTTTCCCTGCTCCTATTTCTTTGTCATATCCTCCCTCATTCAATCCTCCTGAAGTTCTACTCATAATGTATTGGTTAAGAATAGACTCTAGAACCAAGCTGCCAGTTTTAAGTCCAAGCTCTCCCACTTACTAGCAGAATGACTTTGATAAGTTAGTTAACCTGTCTAGGTCTCAGGTTCACTATCTGTAAAATGGACATAATAATACTACTTACTTCATGGAGTTATTTGGGGAGTCAAGTGAGTTAATATTTACAAAGTACTTGGATCAGTGCCTGGCACAGAATAAATGCTGTATTTGTGCTTTTAAATAAAAGAATAAAAATAGAACATATTAAGTAACCTGCTCTCAAAAATTGAGTGACTTCCCATGTTCCTTTGTTTGACATTCAGAGTCCTCCATTATTTTAGGACCTTCTGCAGGAAGCCTTCTGGATACCTTCTATCAAAACACTTGTGATCTGTTCCACTTGTTTGGTCATTCAATATACCTTGATTTGTATTGCTATTCACATGTGCATGTCTGGTTATTTTTTCTATAATTAGAATATAATAAGCTATTTATTGTCATTCCTTATAGTTCCATAATTCTATTTTAGGTAGATTGAGAGAATCAATAATAAAAGTAGTATACTGTGTGTCAGGGGCTGTACTTAGTGCTTCATATGCACTGTTTCATTATATTCTCATAACCCCCTTATAAAGTAGGTGTTATTACAGGGAACTCTGCTCAATTTTATGTTCAGTTCAGTTCAGTTGCTCAGTCGTGTCCGACTCTTTGTGACCCCATGAACTGCAGCACTCCAGGCCTCCCTGTCCATCACCAATTCCCGGAGTCCACCCAAACCCATGTCCATCGAGTCAGTGATGCCGTCCAACCATCTCATCCTCTGTCATCCCCTTCTCCTGCCCTCAATCTTTCCCAGCAAGAGGGTCTTTTCAGATGAGTCAGCTCTTCACATCAGGTGGCCAAAGTATTGGAGTTTTGGCTTCAACATCAGTCCTTCCAATGAATATTCAGGACTGATTTCCTTTAGGATGAACTGGTTGGATCTCCTTGCAGTCCAAGGGACTCTCAAGAGTCTTCTCCAACACCACAGTTCAAAAGAATCAATTCTTCTGTGCTCAGCTTTCTTTGTAGTCCCAACTCTCACATCCATACATGACCACTGGAAAAACCATAGCCTTGACGAGACGGACCTTTGTTGACAAAGTAATGTCTTTGCTTTCCAATATGCTGTCTAGGTTGGTCATAACTTTACTTCCAAAGAGTAACTGTCTTTTAATTTCATGGCTGCAATCACCATCTGCAGTGATTTTGAAGCCCAGAAAAATAAAGTCAGCCACTGTTTCCACTGTTTCCCCATCTATTTACCATGAAGTGATGGGACCATTTATGTATAAAAATTACGTAATTATGTATAAGAACACCTAAATGGGAAAATAAATTGAAAAAGAATAGGTATATGTGCATGTGTAGCTGAATCACTTTGCTGTACACCTGAAACTAACACAGCATTGCTAATCAGCTGTCCTCCAATATAAGTAAGAAGCTAAGAAAAGAAAAAAAGCATAAAATTTTTTTAAAAACTAAAAAAATAAAGTAGGTACTATTATCCCCAATTTACAACTGAGGAAATTAACTTGAAGAGATAAAGTAACTTACTTAGTGATAGAACTAGGATTCAAACCCATGTCTTTTTGACTCTGCATCATATTCCCTTAGAAGAAGTTGTACCAGTTGCTATGGGTGTCCTTGGGTACTGTATCATTCATTTCAGCAGGCATTTATTAAATGTCAGCCTCTGTGCCAGATATAGAAATAAATGAGGGACCCCTCCTCTCAAGGAATTTCAGCCTAGTGAAAAGACAGACGCGAAAATAAAAAGAGAACAGCACAGAGTTCTATCTTCTGCTAATTTAGGCCTAATACGAAGTCTCCAGGAAACTTCAAACTGCCTTTGGGTAGAAGTGCCAATAGAAAGTGGACACCAAGTATGTCATGTCCTTTAGGGGAGAGAAAAGCCAGGCCCAGGAGGCCTGACCATTACATGACAAATATCATTCCAACCTATATTTTTAGATAGAAATTTGTGTTCATTAAAATAATTTTGAGTGCCGAAGGTCAACTATATTAGGAAATATCTATCAGTCTCATATATTCAGTGTTGATTCATAAACTATCTGCCAATATAAATTAAATAAAAATAAGCAGAACATGCTGTCCTTGAAATGAGAAGGCAGTATTTTGACATAAAAATAGAAAGGCATAGCGATCTTAGGCTGCATTGATAAGGTGATCTGCCCAGGTCCTAGGAGGTAATATTCCTTCTGTGCTTTGTGATGGTGAGATCTCACTTTGATTAGTGTCTTCAGTTATCCCCATTCCATGTTCTTGGGGATGTTGACAAAGCAGAGCAACTCTGAAGGAAGGTGATTCATTCTTTAGCACCAGCTCACTTAGGTATCACATTGGCTCTGATGCCTTCCCTAACTTCTGTACCTTTGCTAATGCTTGTCCTTCTCTGCTTGGAATGTTTCTTATCATCTCTCCTACCTGTCTATCTTCCCAGACTCCCCATTCATCTGGCTAACTCCTGATCATTCTTCAGGACATAGCTCAAGTGTCCCTTCCTCTGGTACTTGTACCCTAAATCGGGTTAAATGCCTCTTTGTTGTCATCAGAGCACATTGGCTATGGTTTGCATTGTAATTCTGTTGTGCTAAGTATGAACATTATTTCAAATAATGTTTCAAATTATTTCAATATTATTGACATTATTATTTCAAATAATTATTTCAAATTCACAATAATCCCATGAGGTTGATGTTACTGGTATTTTATCAATGATTATATTGTTGTTAATTAGTTATTTTCAGTAGTTTGCCCAAAGTAGCATAGCCAGCAAATGACAGGGGCTGGGATTTGCACCCATATCTGCCTGACCTTGAGGCTCTGGGTTCTCTGAGAGGGCCCACAGATGGCTGGTCATTGTGGGTTTGGGGACAGAAAATATGGAAAAAAGAATGTGTCTGTTATACACAAAGCACGTCTTAGAAGAAATGATTAACAAGGTCATAGAATCTGTTTCTCTGACAGGAATTTGCTACTAAGAGTTACAGTTTAATCATCTAGAAGAGTAGATGCTATTAAATCTTTTTTGTAATCATGTACAAGTAATAAAAGTATTACGTTGGATTTTCTTCCCTGTTAGCAAATAACGTATTACTCTGAGCAATGAAAGCTGTCGCTGCTTCTTGGTGCAGATTGAAAAGATGACTAACGGGTCACAGACACTCTCTTTTTTGTGCAGATTTGGCAGCAGTATTTTGCAGCAAAAGATACAGTCTACGCAGTTATTCCTGTAAGTACTTTGGAGGGGAAAATGAAAGTGTTACGGCATGAGGGTCAGGGCTCTAACCTTAGTAGGCAGTTGCTTTTACTGTTCTGTGTTTATTGCCTCTTGAGAACCTACATTTATAGCTCTGAGGGTTTTTATTATGCCCTGAGCACCAAAGATTGGGAGCTCCATATGGTATATTTATGGCTCTTGTTTTTCCTCTTTCTGGTTTAGAAATGTCTCTTTGAGTCAAGTCCCTGACAAGGGAGTATGATGTAAGTTTATGTTGCTGAGCAATTTCCAACTGTCTTTTTATTTCTTTTTCGTATTTTCCAATCAAGCTGTTGGAATTTAGGACAGGTCCTCAAGCATACCTTCCTTCCCTTCCTGTCTATAAGTGACCTATCCCTGAGCTGACTTGGAGCTTCCCAAGCTTTTGAGGCGTCTCCCTCCTCAAAATTGCTGTCTTGGAGATAGTCGCGGGCCACTGCTTGACCATTGAAGATCTGTGACTTGGAAGGAATGCTGCTGGCTTCTTCTGGTTTAGTGTCCTGCCGCCTTCTCCCAGAAGAAAGCATTTAATGTTCTCGGTTATCAGCTAGTTCGTTAATTGTTCTTCTCTGAAGAGGAAGTAGCTTTAGGTTAAGTTTATATCAAGTACACAAATATACACCTA
Source organism: Muntiacus reevesi (assembly GCF_963930625.1). Lineage (NCBI taxonomy): Eukaryota > Metazoa > Chordata > Mammalia > Artiodactyla > Cervidae > Muntiacus > Muntiacus reevesi. Next base: position 158,304,726 of record NC_089249.1, read on the forward strand.
GCTTACATGTATTAAGTTTCCTCTTAAGGAGGAAAATGTACAGATGGAAAAATAAAGCCAGGCCTTTCGGTTGTTGTTGAAAGTATTGCTATCTTTTTTTTTCTTCCTATTTTACATATATGCCCTTTCCTTTCATGAGTTCAACAGCCAAAAGAATCTGTGCTTTTCATGTTATTTTAAATCTCTAATACTGACTCATTGTTTGAGCAGGCTTTCTTAGCTCTCCCTCATACAGACTCAGTGACTTATTGTCTCTGACACTTGGCAGAGTCCCCTGAAGAGTTTAGAGCGTTTGGAGTATCCACTCCTCACACATAATTCTGATACTGAATAAGAAAGTGTACATCTGGTTTTTTCTCTCTGTTGTAAGAGGGATTTGTAAATGATACAACTTAAGATTGTTTTAGTTGTATTTTAGTTCTGGAGTTCAGTCTTGGTGACTTTAAATGTGATTATGGCCTTTTTTATTTTCTTGTCTCTGATTTTTATTCTTTTCTGACCTACAGAAAGAAAAGTTTGATTTGATTTGGAACCGGGCTCAGTCCTGCCCAACAGTAAGTTTCCGATGACCATATGAGGATTGCTTCTCAGTGCTGCCAGACAAGGATGTTTTCTAACCATTCTCGTCATGCTCCACGCTATCACACATTGTATAGTTATTTAACAAAGATGGATACATGTTGATTATACTGATAAATGAGATTTTTAACCTTAGCCCTAACTAACCTTATGGGTTTGCCCAATAAGTCTGTGGCTGTTTAGCTCTCTGAAACATCTCAGCCCTTACTGATAAGGATCTTAATCTATTAATATAAGTGGAAAAAAAGAATATAAGTGAATGTTGGAAGCAACACCTGAGACCTTAATCTTTTCAACTTCCTCTAAGTTTCTCTTCTCTTGGCAGTTTCTTTTCAGTTTTGGCTATGCTATTTTGATTATATATATCTGAAAGGAATTATGAAATTGTTGCTGGAGTAGTGAGCTGCCAGAAGACCTAAGAGAAAGGGAATAGGTGAGGTGTGTCAGCTGACTTGGTGTCTGTTCTGTTTTCTTAGATTCTCAAAAAATGCTTCTAAACATTGCTGATAGAAAAAACATCTAAGTAAATGGAGAGATATACTGTGTTTGATGATTCAGTATTGGCATTTCTCTCCAGATTGATCTCTAGATAAAATATAATCCCAATCAAAATCTTTATAAGCTTTTTTTTTTTTTTTTTTTAAGAAATTGACACACAGACACACACAGAACTGACAAGTCAATTTAAAAAACTTGTTTGGATATCCAAAGGATCTAGAGTAACAAAACAGTTTTGAAGAAAAAGAGCAAAGTTAGAGAACTTACATTACCTGATTTCTAGACTGTGATTTCATAAAACTACAGTAATGAAGACAGTGTAGTAATAACATAAAAACAGACACATAGATCAGTGGAGCAGAGTAGACAATTCGTAAATAAACCAATATATGCATGGTCAGTTGTTTTTCAGCAAAGTTGCCAAGGTAATTGGGGAAACAATAATCTTTTCAACACATGTCCAACAAATTGTGCAGAACAATCTGCGTATCCGTACACACACAAAAAAATGAACCCTTACCTCACACAGTATCCAAAATTAACTCAAGATCTAGAAAAAAAATCTTAGGTTGAATATTAGTCACAATAGCCAAAGGGTACAAGTAACCCAAGAGTCCAGTGATAGATAAATGGATAAATAAAATGTGGTATATACATGTAGCAGAACATTATTCAGCCTTGTAAAGGAAGGAAATTCTGACACATGCTACAGCATTCATGAACCTTAAAGACATAATGTGAAGTGAAATAAGCCAGTCACAAAAGGACAAATACTATATGATTCCACTTATGTGAGGTACCTAAGATAGAATGCAAATTAAAACCACAGTGAAGGCTTCCCTGGTGGCTCAGTGGTGAAGAGTCCACCTTCCAATGCAGGGGACACAGGTTTGACCCCTGGTCCAGGAAGATCCCTGGGCTACGGGATAACTAAACCCCTGCACCACAACTACTGAGCTTGTGCTCTGGAGCCTGGGAACCACAACTACTGAGCCCCCTGAGCAGCCACAACTGCTGAAAGCTGTGTGCCCTAGAGCCCATGCTCTGCAACAAGAGAAGCCTGCAAGTCGCAACTAGAGAGTAGCCCCCACTCCCTGCAACATGAGAAAGCCTATGCAGCAGGGAAGACCCAGCACAGCCAAAAATAAATTAATAAATTAAAAAACCACAGTGAGATACCACTAAGATGACTAAAATTAAAAAGACTGACAATACCAGGTGTTGGTGAGGATACGAAACAACTGGAACTCTAATATATTGCTGATAATAGTATAAAATGGTGCTACCACTTTAGAAAGCAGTCTGGCAGTTTCTTTGTAAGTTAAGCATATACCTGCCATACTACCTAGCCATTCTACGTCTACATATTTTCCCAAAGGAACTGAAAGTTTACATCCATTCAGTGACTTATACACATGTGTAAGCTGTTCATGGCAGCTTTATTGGTATTAAGAGATGCTGAAGATATCCAAATCTGTCACAGGTGAAAGAGGAAAGAAACTGTGTGTACAAAGAAGTATAGATTCTGTGGTTCCATTTCTATGAAATTCTGGGAAGCCTGACCAGTAGTAACAGAAACCAAGTCAGTGGTTGCTTAGGAATAGTTGGAGAGAGGGAGGGGTGCATTACAAAGGGATTTTTGGACATGATAGATACCTTCATTATATTGGTTATGATAATCATGTTGACTGTGGTTTCACAGTATACATATGTCAAAACTATTTTAATTGTATACTTTAAATATGTGCAACTTATACCTCAAATATACGTCAAGAAAGCTTAAAAACATTTTTTTCTCCATTAGGTAGGCACTATGGTTATCTCATCTAATATTAGTAATAACAAAACGGAACCTTTTAAGGAGACAGTTCCATGACTAAGGCGTATTAGGCTGATTATACTGTTTTGTTCTGGCATCAGTCTCTTTACCACTCCTCCCCAGTTCATCTTGAGTATAAAATTAATCATCTCGGTGATTAGAGCCATACTTCAGTATCAGCCTCAGCTAGTAGAATATGAAGTGATTATAATAATTCTAGCAAAAATTAATTCAGCAACATGAGGAAGTTTAGAAATTGAAAAAGACCAAAAAGTTTATCAAAAGAAGGATGGGTAAAATTCTGGTAAATATCTATTGTCAATTTCCATATAACAGTGAAAATAATGAATTAGTAATATTTACCAACGTCAGTAGATCTCAGAAGTATGATGTGAAGTAAAAAAAGCAAGTAGCAAAAGTATACATATAGTTTGGTAAGATTTAAGTTTTTAAACATGCAAACAGTACTGTTTATTGTTTTTGGATGTATACTTACACACTAAAAGTATAAAAACCTGGAAGGGAATGACAGGCACCAAATGCAGGTTAGCTGTCATTCTAGAATGGAATTAGAATGGGTTTACATAGACAGCTTCAGTGAATCTCTAATACTTTCTTTCTTAGGTGGGTTGGGAAGTGTAAGAGTGTTATATTATCACATATGAATTTCAAAATACAACAGAAATTTAAAAACCAAATGTTGAAGAAATGGAGTGAATGACACAGGTGGTTGGACATAGAGCAAGCGGTTTTATTTATCCACCTGTCTCCTTGTGTATTCATTTCCAACAGTTTCTCTGTGCACTACCAAGAAGGGAAGGTTATGAGTTTTTTGTCGGGCAATGGACAGGTACTGAACTCCACTTCACTGCACTTATAAATATTCAGGTAGGTGTCCTGTGTTCATCTCTCCGGGGAAAGAGGCCTACCCCTCTGTGGGACTAAGAGCCCTTGCTAAGTCTTTGAAGACACAGAATATATACTGACTGCCAGCAGCATTTACTGTAGCATTGATGAACTGTCATAATTCATTGGGCTAGCTTCTTAGGTCCCACCCAGTACCTATGAGTCATAACCTTAAGGTAGGTTCTGTGTCTTACATGTGTTTTTATTAACCAGATCAGCACTATCTAAAGTGCTCGATGCATGTTTTTCATTTCATAGATGTTATTTTGTTTGCTTCCATCCTTCCTTCCTTTTTCTTCATTTTATTCCCAAATACTAGATTAAGAAGTTTGATCTGAAGCATTTGAAGCTTTTAAAATAAAAGTATTTCAAATGAGATGATCACTAGGGTTGTCAGTCTTTATTTGTAGGCCAGATCTGGGAAAAACAAGAATGGACAGCTTTGCAGTTGGGATGAAGGGAGCACACAACAGAATGAGAATTTTCTTACAACTTTATCCCTTGTGATTGTATCAAAATACTGTATCATGTTTATTTTTTTTTAAAAAAATAGCAAGCTTAGAGAAGTTAGTTCATACTGCAAATAAGTCGTAGAGCTAGGTTTGCTTGACTCCATGTTATTGACTCCAAAGTCTGTGAACTTAACCATTATACTGTTTTGGAAACTATGCTAGGACTACCCTCCTGAAGTCCATATACAGGCATAGGAAAAAGATCCAGAAACATAATTATGATCAAAATGGTAGTGTATCTATAGAAATAATGTTCGGGAGAATTGAGAGGCTACACTATTACTAAGAGAGCCCTAGCAGTAATTAGGTATTGATAATTAAAAGGACTTTTTCTGAAATTTTAAAGATGAAACCCGGAGATCTTTTGAATGTATGGTTGTTTCCTCCTACGCTGTATGAGGGCTTAGGCTTTGAACCCAGCCTCTCTTCCTAGTCTGAACTGAGGTCTGGTAACCACTGCCCTGTCCATTCTTCATGAAATTATGATGTTCCAATTCTTTTTCCCCCTTTCTCCCACCCAGATTATATTTTAAAACTGCACATTACAAATCTGGCCCATGTGCAAACTCTCCAGCTGTTTGCTACAGCTTAAAAGAGCTCAGTCTTCAGAGCCAGCCAAGGGGAGTAGATTTCAACTGTGAAATGCACTAGTCCATAAAAGTGGCAATTACACAGGCATATTGCTTTCTTTAGAACTTGATTTGGTAGCTGCTCGTGTCGTTTTGTTTTTAAATATATGGCCATGATGAAGGATTCACTGCCTACTGTAAACATTTTCTGGGAAAAAAGCCAAGCCTTTTTCAATTGAAGACACAAATTACACTGTGCAAACTGTCAGTTTTGCTGTGACTTGGCAAACCTGACCATCCCCACGTACCAGTCCTCCAACTCACTAGCCACTCAAGGGACTGTTAGAGCCAGAATTTCCTCCAGACTCTCCATTGCTGTGAAATTGCAGTTTTGTTGTGGTAGTACCTTATTGAGTCTTGATAAGTGTTCCTCCTTACAGACCCAAGGGGAAGCTGCGGCCAGCCAGCTGATTTTATATCACTACCCTGAACTTAAGGAAGAAAAGGGCATAGTGCTGATGACAGCAGAAAGGGATTCCACATTTCTGGTAAGAATCAACTTTCACCTTTTTGCATTTATCTGGTGGCCCTAAAGATATTCCAAACCTCATGAGAAGTAAAATTACAAAGTCAAACATAAGAAACATACTTTTTTCTTACGTAAATCGACAGTAACTTTGTCTTGCTCAAGCTCTTCCAATTGAAGTTAGTACAGATTCTCATTCATTTATTCACAATTTGAAAGTCCAAAAGCTCTGACCACAAAATTTTTTCACAACTCCTTTGGTCACCAAACCTTATCTAATTTGAATTTATCTGATAGCTGTATTTTCACTGTAACTTCACTTTGATGTGAGGCCACTGATAGTCCTTATTAATCCTACTCAGTGTGGAATATTCTTGCATTTTACAAGGGAAATATTAATGGATTATGAGTGTTACATAATACAGTTATATGGTATCTGCATTTGTTATCTTACTAAAATCCAATAATTCTAACTCTAAAACACATCTGGCCCATGGGGTTTCAGATAAGAGGCTCTAGACAAGTAAATGGCTTCTTAAGTGTACAGAAGAGTTCAAAGTTTAGAATAGTTCTTAATCTTTTCTCTTTCTCCACACTGTTCACATGTACAACTTTCATCATACATAGTGTTTTTCCTTCCTCCTTTTCCCATTTCCTGGGATAGAGCATTGACCATGTGCCTGTAGGTAATGATGTCTGTTGTGTTTGTTTTCTGTATGTCCAGGACCAGGAGCAATTTTATGATTGCTGTTCAGCCTGTTTGTCTAGTCCTTGCTCATTTCAGTCTCATTTATCCAGCAGTGTTTTTAAGTTCAGGATGTCCTCAAGATTAGTGCCTTTTCCTCCTGAGGTTCTTTATTATAATACCCACTGATTTTTCCTCTCTCTTTTACCAGCTACATACAAGGAAGGAAAAAGTGATGGTACTCAGCTAGTATCGCATACTAGTCATAGTAAGCCCCAAGTCTAGGGCATAATTGATGTCTCCTTCACTGTCTGTTAGTCCTGTCTCTTAGTCTCATTTCTCCCATTCTTCCTTCTATTCATCACACTCAACTGGAAGTCACCCAAAATCCTATCCAGAAGAATGGAGTTGCCATTAACTGAGACAGACAAGACTGTAGGCGGAACAGGTTTGGGAGGAAGATCAGGAACTAAATTTTGGACACATTAAGTTTGAGGTGCCTATTAGATAATCCAAGTAATAGGCAATCAGGCATATGAGTCTGAAGTTCAGGGGAGAGGTCCAAGCTGAAGAGATGAAAATAGGAGTTGTCAGCATAAGATTGTTATTTACAGCCATGAGACTGAATGAAATCACCAAGGAAGTTAATGAAAGTAGAAAAGAGAAGAGGTCTAAGAACTGAGCCCTGGAGCAATGAGGAAGCATCAGCAAAGAAGATGGAAAAGAAAGAGTCAGTGAGGTAGGAGGAAAACTAAGATGGTAGAATCCCCTGGAGGCTAAGACAAAATGTTTCAGGGAATAGGGGTGCTGAGCCAGCAGCTCACATGCTGGTAGGGCAAGTGAGATGAGGACTGAGAATTTATTAGAAGTCATTGGGGGCAGTTTCAAAGGAGGGATAGGACAACAGTGTATTTGGAGTACATTTAGGGAAGGTTTGGGAGAGAAATTGGAAAAAGTAAGCATAAATTTGTCTTTTTTTTTTTTTTATAAATTTGTCTTTGAAGGAATGTTTCTGAGAAGAAAAAGAATGGGGTGTAAGAAGTGGGGATGAGAGTAGGTTTTTTGTTTTGTTTTAAATGAGAGCCTTGTATGTATAAGCTGATGGAAAGGTCAGGTAAAGAGGAACATATTGAAAATGCAGGAGAAAGAGAGTTGTTTAAGTGGTGTTTTGAATGGGTAAATCTTGGGACTGAGGGGTTAATCTTTGCCAGAAATGTAGCAAGAGAGAAGCCAGGATATGAGGACACATTCAGTTAAGTGGATAGAGGTAATGGTTGCTTGTAAGATGTTCTCTCCAGATTGCTTAGTGAAAAGAAAAATCATTAGCTGAGAGTGGGGATGGAAGAATAGATGTTGGATATTCGAGTAGAAAAGAGAAAGTGTGAAGTTGTTGTCTAGAACATGAAGTAAGAATGTGTTCTATACCTTTAAGTAGTTGAAGAAACAAAAACTAAAAAAGTAATATTTCATGGCCTGTGAAAATTATATGAAGTTCAAATTTCAATGTGTATAAATAAAATTTTATTGGAACACAGCCATGCTTATCTTTACATATTATCTGTGGCTGCTTTACATCTACAACAGAGAGTTGAGTAGCTGCAACAAGAGACTGTAGGGCCGTAAAGCCTAAAATATTAATGGTCTCGCCCTTTCCAGAAGGTGTTTGCCAACCTGTGATCTAGGAAAAAGGAAGAGAGAATGACTGTGTGGGAATGACAAGCACAGAGATAAAGGACTGCGAGTTTGATTTACCTACGGTTTTGGTTTAGCCAAGTGATGTAATGAAGTAAGACAGGGACCGGGAAGTTAAAGGTGAATGCAAAGAAATGACTGTAATTATTGACAATGGAGTGTGAGTTGGGTAAAGAGAGAAGTGGAAACATAAGAAAGATGAAGAGACAGTAGGAACTGTGAGTCCTGCTTGAGGTAAAAGGTTTTTTGTGGGTTTTTTTGACTTGAAAAATTTTTATTGCTGTATTTAGTTGTGATCTGTTCTCTTTTTTTAATTTATTGAAGTATACTTGTTTTACAGTCTTGTGTAGTTGAAGGATTTTTGAAGTTGGGAGTGAGTGTTAAATATAGGAAATAGTAGACAGTGTGAATTTTGAAATTGAGACTTGGAGGGGATGTAGTTACCAATAATGATAAAATTTAAAACTTGACCACAAAAAAAAAAAAAAAAAAACTTGACCACAGACAGGAGTGAGTGACACAGAGATGGTTTTGTGTTTTCTGATCTTCAACAAAGCATGACATCTAACCATCTTAAACATGGTTCCCGTAATTATTAAAATTTGCTTCCTAGTCTTAGAACATTCAACAGCATACCAGACAACATACATTTGCCTTGTATAAATCAACCTCCGAGTTTCTAGTGTAGTACAGAATTAGACATGTTAGAATTTAGTGTAGAGATACATGATTCAGAGATGGGAAACCTAGAAATGTAATATAAATATATGATCCCCTGCATACTCATGCATACATTTATTTTAGGCATTGTGTTTCCAAATACAGTAAAGCAAATAGATAGAAATACATGGAATCTATAGGTTTCTTCTAAACTGATTAGTTTTGATGATGAAAATTTAGTATAGCATTTAAAAACCTTATTTGGTTCCACATGTGTGTGTCAGCAGATGATTTCATTGGAATGTAGTAAATGCTAGGAGAAAGACATGCACAGCTTTGGAGGGGTCAGGGGAGTGTTCTGACGCAGAAGAAGGAAGAAATGACTCCTGAACTGAACCTCAAAGATTAGCAGGAGTTTAGCAGTATAAAGTGGGGAAGGCAAAGGGAGAGGGGAATGTTCCAGACAGTGGGAATGGGATATGGAAATGCTAAGAAGCATAAAATGACTTGGAGTATTACAGTTTGCTATCACTGATATATTAAAAAAGGAAATTTGGTGGATTGTGTTCAGAGGATTGACTTTATCCTGTGAGCACAGAAAGATGAGGAGTTGATCCATAGAGAGTTGGATTTTGAGACCATTAACCTTAAGTATCGGCATCCTAAACATTTTTTAGTTCCAGCCTGGTCAGTGCGATCATTTAAAGTGCAGTTGCAGTAGTCTGGGCAAGAGGTGGTAAAGACTTTAGCAGAGTAGGGAAGGAAGAGAGAGAATGACCTCAGAAATGTATAGGGAATAAAATGGGCAAGACTTGGCACTTTATAGCTATTAGGATTGAAAGAGAGGGAGGAATCAAGGTCTGTTAATATACCTCCTTGTTGAGCAGCATAGGGAATTAATATTTTTATCTTCTTGGGTCTTAGAAAGGGAAGAGACTACTTTTTCATGTCAAGAATTAAGGGAATAAAAGACAAGGGGCGAATGAGTTGGCAGCGGCTGGGGTGCAGGGGAGCTTTCCGTAATCCTCCATGAGAGACATTTCTCCATGTCTTAACTCTCTTCCCATCATTCTAGTAGTCTTCAAACAAGTGGTCAGAGTCCTTTATCCACACAAAATCTTATTATGTAAAACCCCAGGATATAACAGCTGAAAGAGAGGTGAAGGGACTGAGGCACCTCCACAGAGGCCCTAGGACTCTGCAGCTAGAATAGCACTGTTCTAGAATAAACACAGCTGAAGTTACCCTTACCTCCACCATCCTGAGCCTCAAATAAAAGTTAACTGTCACAGTCCCTACAGTTCAGGGCCTCAGAAAGTGGTGACATCTGCCTCAGATTATGCACTTGCTTAAAAAATGGTCTGTCCTTGAGACATGTTTGAATTTAAAAGGTAAAAATGATGAAGTAGAGTTATCGACCTTAATTATTTTGCCCCACCAGAAATAGTATCAGGGTGACATGGAGGAAGTACCAGCCTGGGAGTCCTGAGATCTAGTCCTTGCTCTGCCACTTGTGTGCCACATGACCTTGAGTCCATCCTTGACCCTCATCTGCTTTGGTTTCCTGGTCCATTAAATGAGTACTGGATGAACTCTAAGGCCCCTTCCTGGTCTAAAATGCTATTAATTTGAAATAGCCAGCGATTTGGAAAATGGCTTTTGATTGAAGATCCAGTCTCAGAGATCAGTGCCTGCTTATGAGAAATGACCTGCAACCCATGGGAGGGAATGGAGGTGAAGCAGCCTGTGGTATTTATAAACCCATTTTCATCACTCTGTAGCTAGACATAGCACACTTTTGACAGTTTTAGTAGGAATTTTCCATTATCATTTGGGGTTGGATTTTGGCTGTGTGAACATTATAATGATGAATAAATGCCTCTGATCAGCTAGCACTAGAGAATGTATAGGAAGCAAAGTAAGAGTCTTTGAGGTAATTCTTTTATAAGATTTCAAGAGTGTAGCCTGTATTTTGATCCCACTTGTGTTACAGTGGTCAGGTCACCATTTTCCTGCTCCTGAGCTTTAGAGAAGGTGGCCTCTTCTCTTTCCTGGGGCTTTGCTGTGGATTAGTTAGAAATGACTGCATAGCAAATTACCACTCCAAAACTTTGTGACATAAAAAAATAAATATTGATTACCTCACAATCTGCTTTGTGTCAGGAGTTCAGGTGCAGCGTAGCTGGGTGGTTCTGGCTCAGAGTCTCATGAAGTTGCTGTCAGGATATTGGAAAGGGCTACTGTCATTTGAAGGTTGATTGGGCTTGACGATCCACCTCTGACCCCGCTTGCATGGCTGTTGGCAGGAGGCCTCATTTCCTTGCCATGTTGGCTTCTCCATAGGCTACTTGAATGTCCTCATGACATGGAAACTGATTTTCCCCAAAGCAAGTGATTTGAGATAGCAAGATGGAAACCATGATGTCTTCTGTGACTGAATTCCAGAATTCCTTTTTCATCATTCCACTTTAGTCCGTTTGTTAGAAAACAAGTCACCAAGTACAACCGTCACTCACGGAAAGAGAAACAAGGCTCTATCACAGGGAGAAAAAGTGTCAAAGGGAGTTCCTTGGTGGTCCAGTGGTTAGGGCTTCATGCTTTCACTGCTGATGGCTTGGGTTCTTTCCCTGATCGGGGAACTAATCCCACAAGTTATGTGGCCCAAGAGGGAAAAAAAAGGATGTCATAGACTTTGTGGACAGTTTGTTAAACTACAGCTGGCTTTGGTACCACTTTTTTGACTGAGGTGGTATGAGGAAAGGTTTTATTCAAGAGTATGTCTAGTTAGTCAAAACCTTAGTACCAGCTCACAAACTTAGTTCTTAGAGCTGGAGAGCTGGTTAACTATTGCTCTTTTTTTTCCCCTTGAGATATACTTAACAGTTACTAAGGAACTGAATGAAAATGGAATTTTTTTTTAAGAGGGAAATTTTTAACATGTGTTTATTTATCAGCAAGTATTCACCAGATTTCACTATATGCAGGGATGTAAAACAGGCTCATACTGTGAGGAATTCACATAAGGGTAGACAGACAAAAAAGAAAAAGAGGAAACAAAGGGCAGATACAATATTGTCTGATACATGCAATGCTAGAGGAAGAGTAGACTAATTTGGGTACACAGAAAAGGGGCACCTCCCCAAGAGTTGGGATGTCAGGGAGTCAGGAAGCTTTCTGGAAGCAGTGACTCCTGGGCGAGAGCCCCCACCTGCCACAGGCCTTAGACACAGAGGTGTGTGACCCTGTGCTGGAAGGGACTCACTGTTCTTTCTACCTTTCAGAATGTTGCTGAGGCACAGTGCATGGCCAACCAAGTTCAGCTCTTCTATGCCACGGATCGAAAAGAGACCTACGGGCTAGTGGAGACCTTTAACTTCAGACCGAGTGAGTTCAAGTATATGTCTGTCATCGCGGAGCTGGAGCAAAGCGGACTTGGAGCCGAACTCAGATGTTCTCAGAGCCAGGATAAGACTTAGGGATGTCAGGTTGGCTTACAGAGTTTTCTGCTCAGCCCTGGATAGTCCTGAGTCTACCCGCCCCTTGAACTCTCGGAGGCTCAGTATCTATAATGAGCCGTCTCTAAGGAGTCGCCCTGTGCGCTTATTTGCAAGAAGTAACGTGGAGGTGAGCCCTGTTACTTGATATTCAGGAACAAAGATACCCAAACATTCTGATAACTATCTCCCGACATACTTGAAGTTTCCTTTTCAAGTGTTTGAGGTCACATCCAGAGACAATCAGGGATCCACAAGATGGTTGACTTAATTTTATGCACTGTAGGAGTGTATTTGTTCTCTGGCCATTTTGACTGCACAGCTCTAATAATTAGTTCCTCACCTTTATAAACTGTGACAGGATAATAAGCTTGAAGACCTGCTGTAGTTAGACCTGGTGTTTGCATACTCTTCCCACTTGGCCGACTAAAGGCATAACCCAGTTAGGCCCTCGAACAACCACATATTGCCACCAGGATTAAGAGTCTATCTAGATGCTCGCAGAATTGCTGGGGGTATAGCTGGACTGGAGTATCAGCAGTTTTCAGGTATATTAAACACACAGGTACAGTGCCTGCTGCCTGCATATTTTTAAACCATAATTTGTGACACCTGCTTCTCTAACTATTCTGCCTGTTGGAAGCTGTGTATTTGGAGGGGCTGAATTGGTGCAATATAAATAAATCAACTATTTTGTAAAGAGAGGATCAATCCAGATTTGCTTTTTGTTTTTTAAACAACTCTAAAACCATGCCAGTATTATATTAATAGAAAAGGAAGCAAATGTACCCTATTGTGTGTGGGGGAAAATGTAGCCATAAAATAAAGTCTGGCTTATAATCTTTGTTATACTAAATAGTGAAATCTAAGCTGTGTGCTGTCCATTGTGTCTCTACTGTGGGCTGATCTCATCAAAACTCATCTTGGGACTCAGCCAGTTGCTTAAAATAACAGGAAAAAAAAAAAAAAGAAGCTCTCCAACACTGGAAGCTCAGGTTTGGCTTACAGTATCCCTGTTGTGGCTCCAAGCTCAGTGATAGAAGAGGGTGGCAGTAACACACCAGCCTTTTGAACGTGAGGCCTCAGAGCACCCCCCTACCCCTCTCTTGTTGTCAGCCACCTTTATTATAATGTTCTTCCTTTTCTTCATCTAACATGTTCCACTTTGCTGCTCCTGCCTATGGTCTGGCAAACAATGCTGAGCATGGTGTGTGGAAATATAACCAGGATTTGCAGTTTATGTGTGTTTCATTTATTACTGGAGACTTTTTATAGGTTGAGCTTGTTCCCAAGTCCTTTAAATGGGATTGGACTTCCCATTATTTTCTGAGCTGGGTTTCTTTTGTTGTACTTCTGAATCTGTATGTAGAAAGAGACAGCGTTTGTTTAACCTGGAAAAATTACTGGTCTTTCACAATCTCTCTAAAGGTTAAGCTATTTCCTAATGCAGACCTCTTTTGCTGACATTTTTCTTTCTTTCTCTTTTTTTTTTTTAAAGAAACAAGTCTCGATGTTTTGAGTCCTAAGAATGTTTGATGTTCAGTGGAATTACTTTCATAGATATGTTTCCTTTTCCCCTCCAGATGGCCCCAGTCTTTAGCCTTAGTACCTTTCATAACATCTCTGCCAGAAGATGAGAAAATGATGAAGAAATAAGTCAGAACTGACTGCTCATTTTATGTTCCTCCCAGCTTTGCCCTAAATCACCAGTCGCCAGAGAAGGGCCTGTCCATGGCCAGTTACATCAGATGTGATCAAAGTACCATCTGTTTCTTCTTTATATTTACCTAGCAAGATCTGGCAAAGAATGACAAGAAAATTGTCAAATTAATTAGTACCCTGGTATAGTGTGGTATTATAGAACGTGGACAGGCTTTAGAGTTAAGTGAATCTGGGTTCAGTGTTGATTTGTTAGCTCTAAATGTTGAACAAATTATTTAAACTCTCTAATTCTGTTTCTCCATCTGTTTAATGAGAATAATAGTATCTACCTCATGGGATCATTGTGAGAATTATATATTAACGTATATAAAGATTATAATAGAGATTAATAAATGTCAATTCCCTTCTTCCCTACTTCACCTCTTGCTAAAGACCCACACAAATTAGTATATCAGATGTGCAGATCATTCTTTATTCCAGTTTTAAGAGCAAGCCTTATCTCACAGGTTCTCAAACTTTAAGTTGCAGTGGAATTACCTAGAGCACTTTAGAATGTAGACTCCCAGGTCCCAAACTCCAACCTGCTGAAGTGCTGGGAATCTCCATTTTAATATTGCTCCAGATGATTCTGATGAAGATAATTAACCAGTTACACTTTGAGAACCACTGCCTTATCTGTTCTTCACAAAAAATCCACATTAGCCAGGTCTCTCTTTCCTGTGGATGTTAACCATAGAATCAGCTTCTTCGGCTCTTTGCCTCCTATAATGGTCCCCTTGGCGTAACCTATGTTATATTTATTTATGTATGTGTCTTTTCCCCCCTAGACTGTGAGCTCCTTGAGGGCAAGGGGTTTAACCTCCATTTCCAGCACCAAGGACATGGCTTAGAACATTGAAGATACTCAGATTTTTGTTGAATAAATAAATGACATGGATTTTAGCCAAAACATTATCTTGTCTGTGTATATGCCTTATATTTAAATAGTTTGCACTTAAGAGATTCTCTTGACACACATAAGTGAAAATTTTACTGAGTAGGAATATTTGCTAATCAAGATAGCAAGGTAAACAAGCATTCTCTGTATCTCAGCTAAATCTGCACTTGTGTGGTGGGCTGTCGGCTCAGTGCAATTCAGCAGTCGTTCCAGAGGACATCCTCTACAACCTCCGACGTAGGTGCTGACACTGGAGGGTGAGCACGGTGATCCCTGCACTCAGGCTGTGTTCCGGCCCCCAGCTGCGTCTTGCCTGTGACTCTGCCTCAGTCCAGCGCCTGGGCAGAGTTTGTCTCGTCTTGTTCTGAGTGGGTGCTTTCCTCCTCAAACAGCTGGGAAGCAGGAGCCACAGGCTCTGTTTTTCGCAGTCTCGGCAGCACTGACCTTCAGTCTTGGAGAAGAGGTACAGATGCTCAGTCCACCTGTCATTTGACTTAGAATTGATTCAGCATTCATTAATAGTTATGGAATACCTATTATATCCCAAACACAGTTATAGGAAACTGGGGAATACAGCAATGAAGGGGACAAATAAGGCCTCTATTCTCATGGAGTTTATATTATTGTGGAGAAGACAAATGATAAAAGCAATAAGATTATTTCAAATACTGGTAGTGCTGTGAAATTTTTAAAATGTGATAAAACATAAGAGTGGAGGCAATAACATAATGGTCAGGAATACCATCTCTGCAGAGGTGACAGCTGCTGCTTGACCTGTGGAAAGTACCACGTAGAGATCACCAATTGCTGAGGCCTTAAAGAGGGGCCAAGCTAAGTATACTTAAAGGTTCAGTTCAGCCACTGAGGAGCTCAGAGTTCAGCAAGGCAAGACACTGACTTGAATACTAATTGCAAGACCAGAGCTGTCTTAGGAGAGGGGCAGGGAGGGTTAGAGAACACTATCAGATGCTGTGGGGAATGCAGATCTTGCTTGACCGGGGTACCTACCCTGAAGCACCTATGACTTAATAAGGAATCAAAGACTTATTAAAAGTCTCAAAGAATGTGTGTTCCATGCAAGAGACAGGACGTACTATGAGTTCACAGTTGGTCTCAAAATATATACATGTTAACAATACCATTAACATCTATTGCCGGGGTCCAGCCCCAGCAGGATCCAGGGGAACCCTCAGGATGAACGGCGTCAGCGAGAGAAGACAGACACACACACACACACAGACGTTGCATAGAAGAGGTAGCTCTTTTTTTATTTTTAGGATAGCTCAGTTTTTATAGAATGAATGTTATCTCCCCCTTAAGCCACCACATATTACATCAGATATTGGTTTGTGCTTCCGTCAATATTTTTTTTCCCCATGTTTTTCCCCTAAGCATTCATCTAGAACGTTTCCGATTACAGAGTTTATACTTAAATATCCCGTACAGAATCTTCTTGCTTCAATGGCCTAACATTCTCACTCTAACAAAAACAATGTTTCATAAATCTCAGGTATAGTGTAAATTCTTTGGACAATAAAACAATACATGGGAAGGGTTACAGTAACATGTTTGACATTTCTGAAAATAGTACCATGAGAAAAACCTGATATTTTTCTTTACCTGAAACCACAAAATCTCAATTTATAACGATTAACTATTAAACAGCAAAAACACCTTTAAAGCAGCAAAACGCCTCTATTAATAGTAAGATAATGGCAGTAAAGCTGGTTAATATAAATCTTCTATTAAAATCCTATATACCTCATTTTCTAATTTTACAAAAATACCCATAATATCCCATGTTGTTTAAAGAAAGGGAAACAATGAACAAATAGCAGCAAGGAAATAGCAATAGTGAAAACTCTTTCAACTAAGGAGCAAGTAAACTAAAGCAGTATATCTACTTCTAAATCTAAATACCTCTACTCTTTTCCATTCTAGAACATTATAATCTTTTAAGCAAGCAGCCAAACTATACCTGTGGCCTTTTCTTTTATGACTTGATGTTTATGGTCGTTTCCTGAGCCAGAGCAATCTTAAACATTTCCAAAAAGGCTTGGACTTTTCCAGCGAGGCCTTATTACTATAAATTATCATTTCCAAAGATTAATAGAAAGCCCAACAACAGTAAGACAGAAGGAAGAAAGGGACATACCAGGCCCCCGGGACGACCTCGAGGGGAAGAGCTGCCTTGCAGATTCCTTTCTTGTCCCAGCGGCTCCCAACAATCTATTATTGGTGGCTTACCTACCATGTGCCGGGCATGATGCTGAACCCTTTACCTGGATTGTATCAGTCCTTCCTACAACCCAGTGAGGTCACAGGAACCTGCTGATTGGTGGGATGTGCCACTGCTCCCCTTGTGCCCCCTGCCTTGCCCCACTTCCAGCTCAGAAAAGAGGGCAGCCTCCCAGTCAGCTCTAACCCTAACTTCAAGCAACCAACTCAAACCTTTAGAAGCCATGAGTGTCTTGAACCAGCCCTTGCTCTGAAAAACAGGTGTGCCAATTTTCCTGCCAACACCTTAAGAACAAAATGCACTTGTTATGTATTTTTGATTCATCCAAACTTTATTTCTAAAGACATCATATTCTACCTAAAGGAGGACTTTTTGTGCTGTGTTTCATCCTGCATGGAGCATTTTGGTCTTGGCAGTTCTCTTAATATGGCAGGTTGAGGCAGCATTTTTACCCTATTCTGATAAAGGAGACTTGGTGCATGAAAAGGCAAGAGATGACTTGAAGGTCGCTGCATCAGGAACCAAGCCAGGAATAGAAGGTCATGCTCAGACTTAATGATATCATTTGTAACGTCCACTGAGCAGTCTCATCCCTCACATTCACAAAGCTACTTCTGAGCTCTCTGGGCCTCAGGTACTGGAAGAGCCACAAGAAAAATCAGTTCATATCACTTATATGAATCCTCCCAAGCTGTCCAGAGCTTTCAGAACAAAGTCGCTTTGGATCAGCTCACAAGAGCTTTCAGAACTAGTCTCTGGTGACTTCTCTAGGCTCATCTCTTGGTAGGCCCCACCCACTCCTTTAGCTCCCATCAGTCTGGATGACTGGCAGTTTCCTGAATATACTGTTCTTCCCTCAACTCTGATCTTTGCATAGAATTTGCAAGCTTTGAATGCCTGTTCCCCCTTCATCAAGTTAATTCTGATTTGTCTCTCAAAGGTCCACTGAAACATCTCTACCAGAGCCTTCCCTGGCCCTTACCCGTTCCATGCTGTCCCTGCCCAGCTATGTGCTCCTTTATGCTTCCCCAGCATTTTGTGCTCTGCCTTTACAAGGCTCTCTTTCCCATAGACTGGACACTCCTCGGAGACACACATCATGTCTTACTGGACATCATGTTCCCAGTGTCCAGCAAGAAGCTCAACACAGACAGAGAAAGTAGCAATGACTTGTATAAATTCCTCTTGGACGACAGCTCACCTCAGACTACCTGTGTCTACAAGCATCCTTTGCACAGTGAGACCCAGCCCTGGCAAACACTGTGCCCAGCTCGAGGCAGTGGCCACTTTCTTTGCCCTTCCTACAGAGGCTGCAATGTGAAAACAAGGGGCCATCAGAGGAGGCAGCTGGTCCCCGGTTTGTAAGCAAAAAGACAGTGAACAAACTTGGGGAACAGCACAATTATTTTTACCAGCTGAACACATTTCAAGCTTCCATCTTGGCTTACCAAGTCTCAGCACTAAAAAGATCTCAGACACTGTCCAGTCACTAGTTTTCAACTATGCTTCAAGAAATCCTTACAGGGGGACTTCCGTGGTGGTCCGGTGGAGAATCCACCTTGTGACACAGGGCATGTGGGTTTGATCCCTGTTCAGGGAACTAAAATCTCACATGCTGCAGAGCAACTAAACCCGCATGCCACAACTACTGAGCCCATGCTCTGCAAACGACATCTCCCATGATGCAATGAAGATCTCTTGAGCAGCAACTAACATCTGATGCAGCCAAAAAATTTTTTTAAATATTTTTAAAATATTTTTTTAAAAAAGAAATCCCAACATGGACTTCCTGGTGGTCGAGGCTAAGACTGCACTTCCAGTGCAGGGGGCCTGGGTTCAATCCCTGGTCAGGGAACTATATCCTACATGCTGCAACTAAATATCCTGCTTGCCGCAATGAAGATTGAAGATCCCATGTGCTGCCACTAAGACCCAGCACAGCCAAATAAATATTAAAAAAGAAACAAAGAAAGAAATCCCAACAGTTCCTAGGGGTGGGAGCCTGGTCCTTATCCCTAAGTCAACCAGAGAGAAGCAAACTTTATTTACTGGGCTTTCCCTAAGCTGTCATTTGAAGAAACAGTTTCCAAGAAATACTGAGAAGAGAAAAAAAAGAACCTGGTCTAGTTTAACCTCCCACTCACCACAGCAGCCCTGCCTACAGCATCTCCAAGTCATTGGGCAACTATCTGAAAACTTCTAGGGACTGGGAACTCTCCACCTGCCAGCTGACCTGGCCCCTGCAAGGACAGCTCTGAGTGATTGCAAGTTTGTCCCCACCCTACGCTGAAATCTCACCATCTCTCCCCACCCTCACTGGACTTGGCTCTGCCCACCATAGCTACAGCCTCCTAGAGAAATCTCTTGGCTTTTCTATCCCCATTGCATCTCCTGCTGATGTGTGAAGATAGTGCTCACATTACCTTGGAGTCTTTTCAGCAGAGGAAACAAACTCTGTCTTTGCTTATATGACCCAAAACCCCAGCCTCTGCTTCTGGACAAACTCACCAGTGTCTGCCTCACGGTTGGGGCCCTCAGTTAAGCCAAAGATACCCTTGTGGGGTGACCAGGGTGGATTTGAGATGGAAGTCCTTTGGGAGTTGGCCTGGCCCACTTGGCAGTGACCTCTCCACATTGCCTCTCACTAAGGTCACCTTACTGACTCATCCACCTTGTCCTCCCTCATCCTCATCCTCATCCTCACTGCCATCCTCAGCTGTCTTCCCATGATCTGTCAAACATGGCTTTTCCTACTGAGAGCTCTTTGCATTTGCTCCTATTTCCTTTCATCTGGCTGGTTTCAGCCTAGCGTTCCATCACATCTTGACTTGAATTTTGCCTGGTGCCCAGAGGCTGTGTCCCTCTCTATGGATGTGATACTTGCTTTTCCTTGGTGCTCTTCTACATCTGCCCTGGCAGTAATCAGAGGTAAGTGATGTCCCCTCAAGCATTTCACTTACCTCCCCCCTCCGCCCCCCATGCACACATACAGATTCTTGCCTTGGTTGAAACATCACTACTGGATCACACTTAACTTTTGGTTCACTGTGATTCCACAAATCACTTTTGTTATTGTTCTAACATCTGTGATTTGGCATGAATCTCCACCTTGCAGTCTTACTTCTTCAACCTACATGTATTCTCCCCTTTTGACCTTGCCTCTGTTCATTGGAAGCACTGATGCTGAAGCTGAAACTCCAATACTTTGGCCACCTCATGTGAAGAGTTGACTCATTGGAAAAGATCTAGATGCTGGGAGGGATTGGGGGCAGGAGGAGAAGGGGATGACAGAGGATGAGATGGCTGGATGGCATCATCGACCTGATGGACTTGAGTTTGGGTAAACTCTGGGAGTTGGTGATGGACAGGGAGGCCTGGCGTGCTGCGATGCATGGAGTCGCAGAGTCGGACACGACTGAGCGACTGAACTGACTGAGCTGACTGGTCAGGAGGGAAGTAGCTGACAGATCTTGCATTTTGACACTTATTTTTCAGGGAAGAGAGGAAGCATGGAGGTGTTTTCCTGAGCCCTGCAGGGGCCAGGTCAGCTGGCAGGTGGAGAGTTCCCATCTCTGGAAGTTTTCAAACAGTTGTCCAATGACTTGGAGATGCTATAGGCAGGGCTGCTGTGGTGGGTAGGAGGTTAAACTAGACCAAGTTCTTTTTATTTTTTTCAGTATTTCTTGGAAAGGTCCACAACTCCCAACAGACTCTGAGACATTTGCTTCCGCTATCTGTTTCTTCCATTTGATCTTTTTCAACAGTGCTATGAGGATAACATTACTCCCACCTTACAGATGACGACACTGGGGAGATAGCATTGTAGATGTTAAGAGTAAGGACTAAATTAAGACTCTCAGCTCTGCTTTTAGACAAGTTAATCTCTCTGAGCCTTTGTATTCTCACCTGTAAATTAAAAAATAATGATCGTATCTCAAAGAAAATGATTAAATGATATATAGAGAGTACATAGCACTATAGTTCACACACAATATAAGTGCAGAGTAGTGGCTGTTAGATTAAGTTACTTGACCTTTTCAAGGCTCACGTCTCCTATATAGAAGAGGTGGGAAACTCTTTCTGGAACATAGATCTACTTCTGGAACACAAGTTGTTGTGGGGTTTTTTTTGTGTTTTTTTTTTAATCAGAGGTTAATTGCTTTACAATGTTGCGTTACAAGTTTCTATTGTGCTATTTTTCCTGCACTATGTTTCCATTGTTAAACATTCTCTTCCAACAATTTAAAGAGGCTTGAGCAATATTAAGCATACCAGAAAGCATGACATTAGGAACTGGGGAATCTCAAGGCTGGATTCAGAAATCAGCAGGTAGGAGCAAAGATGGGAAGGCTGGGTTAAGCCCAAACAGAGCATACAGGTTGGAGAAATCACTGTTTCCCTATCCCTAACTACCAGGTGGCTAGACTCAGTGCCCT
Organism: Muntiacus reevesi; assembly: GCF_963930625.1. Classification (NCBI taxonomy): domain Eukaryota; kingdom Metazoa; phylum Chordata; class Mammalia; order Artiodactyla; family Cervidae; genus Muntiacus; species Muntiacus reevesi. The sequence continues at coordinate 158,325,940 of NC_089249.1, forward strand.
CAAGTGGGCAAAGGAAGGGAGGTGTGAAGGCAGGACCCAGAGCATGGGAGCTGACCTCTGGGTCAGGAGCAAGGTGGCACTTGAAGGTCCAGGGCAAGGTGCAGGGCCTACCTAATTATTTGTGGATGACTTATCAGACCAAGTTACTTCTGATTACAGATAGCTACTTATTTAATTCCTTGACAACTCACTAAACATAACAGTTTACAACTTAAAGAAACCAAAGCCTATAATTTACTCCTCTGGCTGGACATCAGAAACTCCAAAAGAACTCGTCAAAGATGTTGATTCTTGGGGCCCATCACTGAAATATGGATTATTTTGGTCTGGACAAGGTCTGGGAAACTGTTTACTTAAAAAAATCTCCAGGTAATTCTGAGGCTCAGTCTGGTTTGGGAACCCCTATGATAGATTCGTGATTTTATAGGTGAGGAGAAATGCCCCAGACCAGGCAAGATGACTGCCCCTACATCATACACAGTTTTGGTGGCAACGTTCCTTCCATCCCTTTGTTGTAATTTTTCTCTGCACTTTCGTGCCAGGCAACACAACTGGAAAACATATGAAAAATAAGGATTTGATTATTGTCTGCTTCTAGGGAAGATTTCTGGGAAGAGGCTAGCTGTTCCTAGCATGTCTCAGTTGAGCACCTCAAGGGACAGCAGAGGAAACCAGAGGCCCCAGAGACTCCTTCAGTCCAGATGGCTTCCTCATTTGATTGTTGAGAGCTGAGAATTCTCCAGGCCCATGACCCCTGGAGCCCAGTGCTGGATTATCTGTTGCACTGGGTTATTGTGCCTGGCCCCTGCAACTGCACGGAGAATTGTGTGTTGCCTGTGTAGACTGAAGTTCTCCATCCATCGTGTGTGCCTTTGCTCTCGCCTGCAGTGAGAGAGCAGACGGAGATGATGTATAGACAGCTGGGCAGGTAGCAGTGATGGAGAATGGTTGGGAACTCAGGCACAAAGCTCAGCTGGGGGACTCTCACCCCATTGGAGCTGGGATTGATTGGCTGGAACTTTCTCACCCTTCTCAGTTTGTCTCAGAGACAGCAGCCTGCACTGTGTCCTCTGGGGAAATGAATTGTTTTCAAGGTCGGGGAAGCTCTGGGTATCTCAGAGATGTTCTGCCATATACCTTATTCCCAGAGGCAGGTGACTCTCCACTCTAGAAACAAGTGAGGACTTCCTTAATGGTCCAGTGGTTAAGAATTCACCTGCCAATGCCGGGGATATCAGTTTGATCCCTGGTCCGGGAAGATCCCACATACCTCAGGGCAAGTAATCCTGTGCATCACAACTATTGAAACCAACATGCTTACAGCCTATGCTTCACAGCAAGAGAAGTCACCACAATGTGAAGGCCACGCATCACAAATAGAAAGTAGCCCCCATTCTCTGCAACTAGAGAAAGCCTTCACACAGTGAAGACCCAGAAAAAGAAACAAGTGACTCTCCAGTAGCCTTCTGTTTCCTGAACCCCTTCTGTCTGTACTTGGTCTCCTTCCTATTTCCTTCTGCTTTTCTACCTTTGACTCACAATAAATGATGTTCTTTCTTGGGTGCCGGACACAGGTCTTTTCCCTATATGTGTGGGATATGACCTGTCTAAGCAGATTTTGCAGGGGTATCAAAAAAGTAAGCAAAAAATCTAAGGTGGTGTCAAGGTTACTGAGAATGGTTGAGGATCTTAATGATGTTAATTGCATTAATCCAGATCCAGGTACAAATGTCTATGTTCATCTACTTTCCCAGGAGAACATCTTCAGAAAAGAAGATGTTCTTTTCTGAAGAAATAAGAAATTTTCTCCTTATTTGGAGAAATAAGAAAGAGATAATAAGAAAGAAAATAAGAAAGAGAAATAAGAAATAAGAAAGTTTCTCCTTATTTGAAAGGAGAACTTTCAAATAAGTTCTTCTCACTAAGGTCATGTGAGTACACCTGCTAAGCCCTCAGGCAGTGTGGAGCAGGGGGCTGGTACACGAATGGAGTTGGGAGGCCTGGGTTTGAGTCCTAACTCTGCCACTTTCAGGCTGTGCCCCTTGGCCAAGTCATTTCACATTTTGCTATCAATACTCACCTCCCAGGGTTGTTTCAGGACTCAAAAATGTCTGGCATGGTGAAAGCACTTTGTCAGCTAGAAAATTCCTTACAAATGTCAGTTGTTGCCCCACTGTTCATGGGAGAAGGTAAAATAAGAACCCACTATTCAGGGTTTGTGATCCAATCGGAAGACAGAATCTCACAGCTTAAACAAGGAAAGTTGAAATGAAAAGTGTTAGTCACTCAGTCATATCCAACTCTTGTGACCTCCATGGACTGTAGTCCACTAGGCTCCTCTGTCCATGGAATTCTCCTGGCAAGAATACTGTAGTGGGTTGCCATTCCCTTCTCCGGGGGACCCTCCTGACCCAGGGATCTCCCACACTGCAGGCAGATTCTTTACCATCTGAACTACCAAGTGTATCTGCAAATAATGAAGAACTTTCTGTGCCAAGGGCTCCCCCCTAAGGAAGGTTGGTTCCAAGCAGCTGGCGTAAGACTGGCAGACTTTCTGGAAGAGAGCACACGCCCTTTGTTCCCTTAGCCTTGGGCAATGCTGCACTCTTACAGTTACTTCTGAAAAAGCCCCAAATGCAGCTATGACCAGCTGGAAAACAACTTCGGGAAGTCATGGGCGGTACTTGGTGTGGAATCCAGACTCCACGGGGTGCAGTATGGGTCTCCACCAAGAAGAAGTTGCTACTCACTGCCTGAATTTCAGCTTCCTGGAAGTGGGAGGACACCATTTTCCCACTTCCAGGAAATGAAACCAGGATGTTTCACCAAGGGGTTCTCCCAGACAGAGCCCCGGGGCCGAGTTTGGGGTGTCGTCCTAACACATCCAGCGCTTTCTTCTCCATTTGGGGGAATTGTGTCTTTCTATTTCATGCCCCTCCCTCCCTCTGGAGGGAAGGATAAAACGGCTACAGAAAGACAAATCTCCCTCCTTTCCAGAGTTGATGAAAGGAAGAAATGAGATAAAGCATCTCCAGCACAGGTGTAGAGAAGGTTCATGACGTACACATCCTCAGTATGTATTAATATCTTTGGGCTGGTCCCTTTTGCTCCCTGCGTCTCAGTTTTCTCATGCTCTGTGGAGATTAGACTGATAGCCAAGGCCCTCCTCCTTTAAGAGCCACCCTCTTTCTGAGCTGCTGCTTGCTAAGCATCTTCGGCAGCCTCAGTCTTATGAGTTACAAAGTAGGACACCTGGGCCTTGTGGACATTCCTGGGAAGACTGAGACTTTGTCATCACCCACAAATCAAGAGCAAGATCTGCAGCTGACCCCAGTACAGTGCCTGCCATCTAATGATCCCCCAGTAAATATTTATGGAAAGAATGAATGAATGAAATAGGCGTACTATCTCCACCGCTTCATGCTGTCTCTATAAGATGTTGAAACTATACTAATTCACCACTGTTATTACTAGAAGACATCACCTCAGCTCTCTTGAAGGTCCCCCATTTTTACCCCACCCCACAAGTAGTATGGGGAATAGAAAGGGGTTGTCTTAGCCCATTAGGCTAGTAGAGTAGAATACCATAGACCAAGTGGTTTATGTGAAAGTGAAAGTTGCTCAGTCGTGTCTGACTCATTGCCACCCCATGGACTATACAGTCCATGGAATTCTCTAAGATAGACTACTGGAATGGGTAGCTTTTTCCTTCTCCAGGGGATCTTCCCAACCCAAGGATCTAACCTAGGTCTCCCATGTTGCAGGCAGACTGCTGGGTGGTTTATAAGCAACAGAAATTTATTCTTCATAGTTCTGGAGGGAAGTTCAAAAGAAAGGCATCCACAGATTCAGTGTCTGGTGAGGACCTGCTTCCTGGTTCATAAACAGTTGTCATCTCACTGTGTCCTCACATAGTGGAAGGGACAAGGGAATTCTCTGGGGTCTCTTATATGAGCGCTAATCCCATTTATGGGGGCTCCAATGTTATGGCTTCATCACTTCACAAAGGCCTCATCTCCAAATATCATCACATTGTGGGTTAGGTCTATCAGCACATGAATTTGAGGGGCTACAAGCATTCAGTCCATAACAGAGGTTCTCAAACCTTAGTCTTCTACATAAACATCACTGGGGAGCTTGCTAAACATCAGATTCATGGGCCCATCCCAGAGACACTTAAACAAAATCTCTATGAGAAGGACACAGATATCTACTTTTAGTGTGGTTCATCTTTTTTTTTTTTTAATTTAATGGATTATGTTGCTCTCTGTGGTTTATGCACAGAGACACACGCATGCTCATGTGAAGAGAAATCACCCTGTATTTTACCCAGGACATGGAACAGAAAGTGTCAGACCTACCCAGGAACATATTCTTTTGCCTTTTTTCATTCTATGGATTTTATAAACTTCTCTTTTAGATTTATATTAGGTTTTACGAGCATCCCAGTGAGATTGCAGGATGTCTGAAGAAACAGAAGAGCTGTGATTTTTGTAAGAATAAACAGGCAGAAACTAACCAACCTGATGGGGACAGCAAACTTAACCAGCACTAGCTAATGGGATGATATCGTTCAAACAGTGATGAAACAAATACATTTCAACTTTCATTTCCTTAATCTGATGATGTTTTGCCTCAAAGTGATGATAGAAATGATTGTCCAATCTCTTATAATGTTAGTTTCCTCATCATCTCTGGTTTTGTAGACTCTAAATGTATTGCATTCCTTTGCAATTTACGTTTGAAAGTCTTGAGGTTGGGCTGGTCAAACACACTCTTTCTTCAGTCTCTCTAACTTCTGGTGCTCAACTCAACAAACCTGAGTTGACTGCAGAATTTTACCATGTGTTTTATATTTTCATATGTTTTCATGTTACTAATTAGTGTCCTTTTCAGCTTGAAGATCTCCTTTTAGAATGTCTTGTAAGGCTGGTCTAGTGGCGATGAACATCCTCGGCTTTTGTTTGTTCACTTCGTTTCAGAGAAACAACTTTTCTGAGTAAAGATTCTTGGTTGAAAGTTTTTCTTCCAGCACTTTGAATATATCATCCCACTCTCTCCTGGCCTGATGAGTTTCTGTCAAGAAATCTAGTGTGGTTCATTTTTAAACATTTTATTGTTGAAATGTCAAACACTGAGCCAATAATATCATGAACCCAAGTTCCTGTGAACCAACATTAAAAAATTTCAACACATGGCATTCTGGTTTCATTTATAGCCCCACCCACTTTCCCTCTAAATCCTGGACATCATACTGTTTCATCCATACTGCTTATGTTTATATTTCTAAAATATAAGTACTTTAAAAAATTCCTAAAATAACAATAATTCCTTAATATCATCAAAAGTGCAACCATATTCAAATTTCCCCAATTGTCTCATAACATTTTTTAACACTGTAAGAATATTTACTGAAATCAGATTAAATTTATTCATTAACATAGGGGAAATCAGTATCTTTAATAAAGACAAGTATGTCTATCTGAAAATGCAAATCTTTCCATTTGCTTATCTTATTTTGTATCCATCATGCATGTGTGCTCAGTCACTCAATCTCATCCGACTCTTTGTGACCCCATGGACTGTAGCCCATCATGTTCCTCTGTCCATGGGATTTTTCAGGCAAGAACAGTGGAGCTGGTTGCCATTTTCTCTTCCAGGGCACCTTCTCAATTCAGGGATCAAACCTGCGTTACCTGAGTCTCCTGCATTGGCAGGCAGATTCTTAACGGCTGAACTTCCTGAGTGTATCCATCAGTGTTGTCTTAAAGTTTTTTCATATAGGTTTGCATCTCTTGTTAGAGTTATTATTAGTTATTTTATCATTTCTGTTCACATTGTAAGTGGGACTTTTCTTTTTCCATTACATTTTCTAGCTAGCTATATTTTTAATATAAAAAAGCTTTTCATTTATGTATATTTTTGTATTCTTCTGCCTTACTGACTTCTCCTACTGTTTATAGCAAAAATTTTAGTTGACTTCTTGGGTTGTCTAGAGAGACAACCATATTGTCTGCAAATAATAGACGTTTTCCTTCTTCCTTGTCAACTTTTAAACTTCTAATGTCTTTCTCTTACCTAATTGTATCAGCTATTACCTCCAATATAATGTTAAGTAACAGTGATGACATGGGCATCCTTGTCTTGTGACTTTAGTAGAAATAATGCCTGAATTCCCGCTTCACAATTAACAGTGTTGAAAAAAATAATATTAGTTCCCTAACTATTCCATTTGGATCTGAAAAAGATATATTTTTTCACATTAGGAAAAGTGAACTTGACTTCTATCTTATAGAGTTACTTTTAAAAATCAAGAGTGTTGATTTTATCAAATGTTTTTCTGACACCTATGGAGATGATAATTTGATTTTCACCCTAGATTCATTAATGATGAATTTTATTATAGATTACCTATTTTTTTGTGTTTTTTTAAAAATTTAAGTACCATGTTGTGCCAGTTTTAGGCGTATAGTAAAATGATTCAGATATATAGTTTTTTCCTGCTTCTTTTTTTTTTCTTTTTTTTTCAACTTCTTTTCCATTATAGGTTATTAGAAGATATTGAATATAGTTCCCTATGCTATACAGGGAATATAGCACAGAATATAGCACAAAAAACTGATACAGAATATAAGTCCTTGATATTTATCTATTTTACATATAGTAGCTTGTATCTGTTAATCCTACAACTTTTCTATTTATAGTTGGCTTGTTCAAATTAGGCTCCAAATAAGATCCATATCTTGTAACTGGATATGTCTTTTAAGTCTGTTTTTTTACTTTTTATTTTTTAATAATTTTAGACACACATAGAAGTTGCGAAACTGATACAGAATTCCCATGTACCCTTTGCCCAGCTTCCCTTAATAATAGCATGTTACATAGCCATAGGAGAATTGTCAAAACCAGGAAATTGGCATTAGAACAATACTATTAAAAGTATATACTTTATTTGGATTTTACCAGTTTTCATATGCACTCATTTTTCATTTGTTTCCTTTTGTGTATATAAGTCTATGAAATTTTACCATATGCATAGGTTTGTGGAACCATTGTCTGGATACAGAACTGTCACCCAGAGAAAGTTCTTCATGTTACATCTTTTTTTTAATTTACTTTATTAAAGTATAGTGATTTGCAATGCAGCATTGTGTTAATGTGTGATTCAGTCATATATATACACACACTTTCTTTTTCATATTGTTTTCGTATGGTTTATGTGCTATGTCTTTATAATCACGTTTCTCCCCAACTCTAATTCCTGGCAATCACTGATCTGATCTCCATCACTATAATTTTGTTATTTTGAGAATTTATATAAATTAAATAATTTAGTATGTTACCTTTTAAGAGTGAAGTTATTTTTTTAGAATGCTTTTTTTTTTTGCAGTGCTGTGCAGCTTTTGGGATTTTAGTTCCCAGACCAGGGATTGAACCCAGGTGGCAGTGAAAGTGCCAAGTCCTAACCATTGTACCACAAGAGAATTCCCTAAGACTGAATTTTTCACTCAGCATAATGCCCTTGAAAACATCCAAGTTGTCACAAAAATCAATAGCTGATTTATTTTTATTGCTGAGTAGTACTCCATAGTGTCACTTTTAACTAAGAGGTTCCCCACTCATCTCTTGTTTTCTTGCCATTTATTTATTGAGAATCTGTCTTATAGAATTTTCCTCATTCTGGATTTTGCTGATTTTAACCCCCCAGTGTCATTTCACTTGTTCCTCTATTCCCAGTCCTTCCTATAACTGACAGTTAGATTCCTGATCAGAATCAGATGGGTTTTTTGTAAGGAACCCCCATCCCCACTGGCAACTCTGAGGCAGGTGTTACTGAACACACTTGGAGAAAGAATGCTGTGGAAGAAGGAAGAAAATGCCATGGGGACTGGCGCAGGTGGAGGAGGCTTTCCTGTAGGAGAAGGGCCTTGAACTGGCATCGTACTCCAGGCAGGCAGCCTTGGAGACTCAATGTGAGGCTCCACTGTGGCAGAGGATCGGATCGGGTTGGACAGAACTTCCTGTGCCAGCTTCATGGTGGGCTCTATGGAAGACTGAGCCTGGGATACTGGTGAATTTCCCCCCCAACCCCAAATATCACCTCCACTCCTGAAACACTCCTGAGCTGAGAACTAACCCAAGTGACTAGAGGGTGTGCAGCTGGAGGATGGGGCAATGCCTAGCAGGGCCATGTTGGAAGTCAGGTTCAGGGGGGCAGGGAGGGAGCTGTGAAATTGTCCTAAGGCCCCTATGCACCCTAGGCTTCTGCCACAGCCTCTAGAGGTCTCCTTCCCAAGATGAAAGACCTGAAATCCAGAGAGGTGAGGGAGATGCCTACAATTCAAGAGGTGGGTGGAGAGCTGGGAAGGAGGAGGACCTTGGAGCACAGAGGAAGATTCTCAAGAGTCAAGAGGGCCCTCCTGCTCTTCTAAGGGAATGGAGCCTCTGAAGCCCTGTCACATGGTGTGTGGGGGGGGGGGGGGTGGGAGTGCTATGCCACTTTTGCTTACACATGTCCCTCCAGAAAAGTCAGTGCAACCATCTAGGCAGCATGGTTGGATAGCTCTGATGTGCCAAGTGTCTCTCTGTATTGTCCTGGCCTCTGTCCCGCCTTCCAGGATCACAGAAATGAGTGCGATCCCTCTTCGGCACAAAGGCCTGCAGGGTGCTTGAAGACAGCACTCCCAGAAAGACTGGCCAAAGCATTCTGCTGTTTATAAGGTCTAGCACGTCTGATCCTCACAGCTCTTCTGTGGGAAGTATATTTTTATTACTGTTGTTGTTGCTTCTGTATCGTTGTTGTTTAGTCACTAAGTCATGTCCAACTCTTTTGCAACCCCATGGACTTGTAGCTCACCAGGCTCCTCTGTCCGTGGGATTTCCCAGGCAAGAATACTGGACTGGGTTTCCATTTCCTTCTCCGACCCAGGGACTGAACCACATCTCCTGCATTGCAGGTGGATTCTTTACCACTGAGCCACCAGAGAAGCAGAAATAGGCTCAGAGAGGTCACACAGAATTTTGATGTACATGCTTCTCAACCTTAGCTTCCCTTATCATATTCCCTTGAACCTTGTCTTCCTCAAACTAAAGAAAGTCCAACCATAATTCCTCTTACTGCCATGAGAGGTGGGTTTTCCAAGGGGCACTAGTGGTAAAGAACCTGCCTTCCAGTGCGGGTAGACATAAGAGACATGGGTTCGATCCCTGGGTCGGGAAGATCCTCTGGAGGAGGGCATGGTAATCCACTCCAGTATTCTTGGCTGGAGAAACCCATGGATAGAGGAGCCTGGCAGACTATGGTCCATAGGTTTGCAAAGAGTCGGACACAACTGTAGCGACTTAGCATGCACACACACACCATAAGAATGTCCTTTGCTTTTTCCTCAATGTTCCAGGAGTAAAGACCCAGGATGGGAGATTCTGCCTTCTGGGCAGAGAGGGACAGAAACTGAAATAGAAATATTTTCTCGGGTTAGTGAGGAGACGGTGAGGTCCATCAGGCTATGGGAACAGCCAGATGCCCGGTGGGGTGAACTGGGGATCCTATTGCTCATTCTTGGAGGAGTGTGGTGTTGGTGGGGGGATCATTTCCTGGCATAGAACAGGCTGGGGATTCCCATGAAGAGGTCACTCTGTATCAAAGGAGTCACTGGGTACAGGCCCACAGAGGCAGGAACAGGAAGCTGGTCTTGATAAGGCACTTGGAAAGGTATGTCTGGAAGATGCTTTTGTGGCTGGAAGATGGGTGAAAGCTGAGGTCCAGAGAGGGGCAGAGGCTTTCACAGAGACATACAGCAGGGCAGGAGTTCAGGTCTGGATACCGCTCCAGGCCACTTGATTACCACGTCACTTGATTCTCACATTGAGAAGCCTGGGCCATGCAGTGGAAGAGGATATTTCCTCAACTAGGTCCTTGTTGACTCCTGCCAAGCTTCAGAGATGGCCTTATGTGAGGACTTGTCATACTCAGGACACAGTGTCAGGAAATCGTGCCTGTCCTGTGTCAATATGTAGTGCTGTGGTGTTTCAGCATGCCATCAAAGAGGGCTGGAGTACCCCAAGGACACACAGCTAATACAAGGTAAAGCCAGGACCTTGTTCTCCAAGGTCTGAGTCTTCTCAGCCTCAACAGGACCTCCTAGAAGAATACAGTGTCTTGAGCCCAGACTGAGAGCAACAGGAAGGGTGTATTTGCAGGTGTTTGATCCTGCAAATTTTTTTTTTTTTTTTGCAGGATGTTTTTTTGCATTTTTGCAAAATGCAGGTGTTTGCAGGATCTGGGCTGTCTCTGGCTTCTCCCAGTCCTTCCACATGCCTCCCATCCCACATGCCAGCCTGTTGGTTTATATTGAAGCAGACACCCAGGGGCTCTGTGGATAAGCTGGGAGCTTCTGAAGTTTCTTCAAAATGGATCATCTAAATTTCCCACAATGTAAGATTCTGTGCTTTTCACTCTTTACCAAGCAAACTCCTGCCTATCTCATAAAACCCAATTCAGAGGTACAGCAAATGACCATGTATGAAGCCACAGAGAGAGTCACATCACATTCCAAAGAATCTTACAGACCATGATCTCTGACCGCAGTGAAATATAATTAGAAGTCAACAAGAAAAATATAAACCTCCCATAGGTTGAGAAGCTAAAAAACACACTTCTAAATCATCCATGGGTTAAAGAGGAAATGACAATGAAGTTATGAAATATTTAGAACTGAATGATAAGGAAAGCACAAGCAGTTTCTATTTCCATTGTAAAGTCAAAGTCCCTGAGCCCAACATGCCAAGAATCTTCTGCACTCCCCACCCTCCTCCTCCCAGCTCTGGGTCCCAGGAGGCTGACCTCTATGGGCTACATCAACTGGTTCCCTTGTCCTTGGCTTCTGGTAGGATTTGGCCAATGGGGAAACCTTCCCAGAAATCAGATGGAGGGAAGTGAGGCCCCTTTTTACCCCCAGTCCTTCGCAGTATGATTTGCTGTAGGCAGGGTATGCCGGTGGAGCTCAGGCCACAAATCTGGTCAGTAGTGCCATCCTCATAGCTCCCACTTTTACCTCTCCCTCCCAGCACCCCTCCAGCCTTGGGCAGACAGCAAATGGCTGCTAGTCCTTTTGTGATATGCAATCCTTGTGGTTTTCCTACACCCTGACTATGGCTCTAAATACTGCTTTCTTTAAACTCTCCTCGGAGCACCCACTTCGGGTATTCCATGTATTTCCTGCTGGTAACGCCACGCTTACCAAGTGCTCACTGTCAGTCCATAACCAAGTTCTCACACCTGGATGGCTCAGCTCTGATCTTGTGTTATCTCTGTGAATTGGTCCCCCACCCCACCCCGGGCTGACTCATCAGCACCAAAGTTCACCACTGGGTCAGCTCCATCACCTGATCTCCCCATTCTCGGTGCACAAAGTCATACTCAGTAAAGGGTATTAATCATGATATCAAACAAATGAAGGACTAGGTTTGAATTCCTTCTGTATACACTAGAACATGCAAATGTTCGCTTATAGAGGATCTGGGGCAGAGTTAAGACTCAGATATTGGGGGAGGGGGGAAGTGGCAGCTTTAGACTGGGGCAAAAATAGGTATTCAACATAAAATGAATCTTTAGTTCATTTTTAAGACTCCAGTGTGTTCTCATGCCATCCAGCAAGCAGACGTTCCAGACACAAGAGGAGCCCAGTGGGGTATCTGGGCCACGTAAATGCCTCCTGCCACTCTCCCCACCTGCTCACCTCCAGCACCCCTCCAGAGTAACTTCTGCAGCCCATCTGTCTGCCTTGGCCCTCCTACCGTAGAAGGCCGCCACCCTTCCCTCCCATCCCAGGGCAGAGCCTGCCAACTGGTCCCTGGGCCTGGGACCCACAGTGTGCATTCAGTGCTTCTGCAGGGTATGTGTTTGCCCTCAGGGGAAAAAACCCAGGTAGAAAAATAGGGAAAGCAGAACAGATCTTGAAGGGTTTGGATCTGATTAGAAGAAAGGAAGGAAAAGAGATGTTCCAAAGTGGAAATAGCTGGAACAAAAATGTGGGTGAGTGAGGGAAAAGGGTGGAAATGGGATGTTTTGGCCCAGGAGTGAGGAGAATCTGCCCAGCCTGAGCCAAAACCCCAGCCCTGGTGAGTGAGGTGAAAGTCTGATCTGAGCACTCTTGGGAGCCAGTCCTTTGAGTGCTGAGGTAATGGTTCCCAAGGCGGTCGTTCATTCAATCAGCAAGTGGGTATTAAGTGCCTGCTGTGTGCCAGGCACTCTGCCAAAAGCTGAGGGTATGGGAGTGGATGGCAGATCTGATCTCTAATTGAGCTCAGCGACAAGGGAAACACTGACGATTCTAGGAAGGCAAGGAAACCACCGTTATCCAGCTCCAGATAGAGCTGGATAAAATGGGTTTGTCCCCATTTTACAGTCAAGAAAACTGAGGCTGCCTCCTTGGCCCTCCTAAGAGAACCAGCTCCAAGTCCTTTGGCACTGGGAAGCTGGGGGAGCGATGTGGACTTTCCGGAAAGGCGAAGGTATTGGGAGGGGGGTCCTCTCTCCCCGCCCCTTCCCCGCCCCTTGGCCGCAGCGTGGCGGGGCCGGGAGGGCCTGGGCGGAGCAGGCGTCGCCTTGGGGGCGGAGGGCGACAGCGGGCTCAGCAGGGCAGGCAGGCGGACAAGCGAGAAGACCGGCACCGCCGGGAACCGGCAGAAGGAGAGAACCACGCGCTGGGGATGTGACTCCGCGACCAGAGAGGACTCGCGCTAACCCACCCGGCGGACCCCGTGAGTGAGTTCCCCCCGCGCCCCGCCGCGCACACAGCCCAGCCTCTCTTCCACTTTCATTTCTTCGGCTGTCCCGGCATGGCACCGTCCCCAGGCGACCTGCGCCCGGAGCAGACTGCCCACAACCCTGGTTCCGGGGTCCGGGACTCGGAGCTAGAAAGTCAGGGTGGGGTGGGGGCGCGTCGGTTGAAGAGGGCGTGTCTTCGCAGGCGGAAATTTCAGGCCTGCTCCTCTGGGTCCTACGGCCCATCTGTCCCGGCTGCTGAGCTGGGGAGACGGGGGCGTCAGGTGTTCTGGGAGAGGTCGAGGAGTGGTCGTGGGTGGCCGAGCGCCACGGGGAGGAGCTGGGAGTCCTCGTCTCGACATTTATCTTGGATTTCTGCTCTCAGCGCTCCCGCCCACCCCCACCCCGCTAACACACATCGGTCTACTCTAGGCTGGATTCTGGTTTCCAGCTGGGGCCAGGCTCCTGAGTCAGGACTGGAGGAGTGGCAGGTGTGGCCCTGGCAGGGGGCTGAGTGTCAGAAGCAGGCAGGGCTCCTCTGTGGCCTTTATTTGGGAAACGCAGATGCCCACCCAGGGAGCGAGCCATCACTGGCCACTTTAGGAATGAAAGGACGTCCAGAGTTAGGAAACAGGGGCCAAGAGGGGGAATAGCCATGGTTCCAGGGAGGGGACAGAGATTCTGTGAGATAAGAGACTCACTAAAGGAATGAGAGTGGGAAGTGAAAACAGACAAGTGGCCTGGATACAAGGGCATCTATCCATGTTCCCTCCCTCACAAGCTTTCATTTCCCCGGGGAAAGACCCAGGCTTTGACATTCTGCAGCAAGAAGGTGGGACCCTAGCTCACTGGTTAGGACACCCAAGTTGCTGTGGAGTGTGGGGGAGGCACAGTGTGTTGGGGGAACAGGAATTAAGTTGGTCTAGTGGATGGGAAGATGCTTCCCCTTTTCCTTCACTCCCCGCCTCTCTCCTTATCTCCACCAGACCAGTTGCAAGCAGCTAGGGCAGGAAAATGGCCCTTGACCAGTTGTCATGCCCCAGCTTATCCCAGTGTCCCATTGTGCCATTGGAGATGCCCTGCTTGTGACGTGCTGAATGAACCCGGGCTCCTGAAGTCCTCTTCCGGGGCCTCAGTTTCCTCATCCATTCAAGAAGTAAGTGAGGCCAATTGATTTCTCAGGACTATTTCAACTCGGTGATTCTTGCTTTTGAGCTTTCCACAAAGCCTGAGCATCCAGTATGTACCAGGCCTGACCTAGGCTGGGAGGTGAAGCTGGTGGAGGACAAAATGACCAAAGAGTAGTCTCCACCCGAGGACAGAGAAATCTGGGTGCAGTAGAGGAGGCTATGGGAGGAGGTAGTGTTCAACGTGACAGTGGGAGTCAAGCCCAGGGACCAGTGTAAGAAAACATACAGAAGCAGGAGTTGGGGGGCTGTCCATGGATCAGGAAGAAGCCCAGAGTGGTTGCTCTAGGGAAGTGGGGCAAGAAAGCTAGGATGAGATGTTGTATGCCAGGGTAGGTTTGTTGGTAGCTGTCGGTGAGGGTGGCTGTGCAAAGGTGGAGAGCCCAGGGAACCAACTAATTGTAGTGTGATTTTAGAAGCTCCTGCCCTAAGACTAATGTGAGTTTCTTTTCTTTTCTTTTTTTTTTATTTCGTGGCCATGCCACATAATGTGTAGTATCTTAATTCCCTGACCAGGGATCAAACCCATGCCCCTTGCATTGAAAGCGCAGAGTCTTAATCACTGGATGGCCAGGGAAGTTCCCTAAGCAGAATTTAGATGCAGGGGCATGTGAAGTGTGGAAATCTCCTCTAGGGTCAGGAAGCTTGGGTCCCACACTGAGGACTTCTTTGGGTGAGAAGTTGAGGGGTAGCAGATGGATGACCTGCCACATCTTGGAGGTTTTTTTCAAGATGACAAGATCCTGCGGGGAGACCTGCCCATACCCTCCAAATTCCTTTCATTTTACTTGACTTCTCCCCTCCTGGCCTGTGTGTTATGTGTACAGGGAGGAATCCTTGTTTCACACTTCTCCACTAGCTTGACTTGTTGTCTGACATGACAACCCACATGTGCCTTTGGTTACACCCAGTTGTCACCTTGCTCCCACCCTCCTTTCCCCAAACCTGACCCAGTATTACTAGAGGTGTGAGAAATGAAAATACTACAGTGTCAGCTCTGAGGTCAAGGCCAGGCTTTGTGGCTGTTTTCAAGCCTTAGTCTAGGGTTAAGAGTTCAGGCCTTAAATTGACCAGGGTCAAGGCCAGGTCAGAGTTCAGCCTGGAGCAGCTGAGTGCTTAGCCTACTCTCAGCCTTAGTGCTCGGTCTGGGGTCAGGATCAGGGTTCATGTGGCTAAATTCCAGTGGGTACCTGGGTCCCTGCATTTCCCAAGAGCACAAGCACTCAGGGAAAATGAGGTGATTACTCTGGAAGTCCCAGGAACTTGGCCTGTGAGTGACCCGGGAAACTGCATGGGCCGAGTCCCGCCTGCTGCAGGAGTCATCCAGCAATGGTGGACGACACTAGAACTCAGGTCTCCTGTCTCAAAGCCTAGGGCTCTTATCATCGTCCCCAAAGGCTGTTCTGAGTCTGAGATCCTTCAATTCTAAGAAGCAAAGCAAATTCTGAATTCTGGATGGTCCCAACTGGATGATGTGACTGCATTTTCCTGCCTCCCAGTGAGGGCCAGGCACATAGTAGGAGCTCTAGGAATGTCTACCGAATGTCAGGTGCAGTGGGAGGGGCCAGTGGCTTGTTCTGGTTGGGTTTCAGGCTGGAGAGGCAGGCTTGGGAGCAAAGATCTCCAGCCACTGTTGAAGGAAGTGGTGTCCTTCTAGACCTGCCACCCTCCCCCTCTCCTCCAGTGCCTGCAGTCACATTCAGAGGCCACCCAGCTGGCCATCTGAGAGCTCTTTCCTTTCAGGGTAGTAAAAGGAAAGGACATTTTTGGTAGAAAAGCCCCTCCTGCTCCCTGGGAATCCCCGGTGGCCGGATGGACTACGGGATATCCCAGAGGAAGCCGAGGGTGGGGGCTCCCCCCTCTACCGTCAGTACAATGCCGGCAGGCTGTCCCACTCTGTACCAACTGGCCCGTGAGATCCCCAGAGATCATTTCACCCAGGCCCCTGCCTCCTGCAGGAGCCTCTGCCAACCCGCTAATAGTCCACAGCAAGTCTGAGGAGCACCTGTTTGGAGCCTATGCCCAGCCCTCTCTAAGACACAATGAAAGTGGAGAGGGAAGAAAAGAGGTGGGAGGGCTGTGAAAAGCTTGGCAGAGGAAACCAGGGGAGCTAGCAATAGGGCAGGATACTGGATTGAAGGGATGAAGAGGCTTTAGATTCCAGGCTGAGAACTCCAGGCCAAAAGTCAAGAGGTGAGAGGGCAATGATGTGGCCGAAATCAAGTCCATTTGGTAAGGACCTGACCACCGTGCTCCCCTCTGCCCTTGGCCCTGGCAGGGCATCCTCAGGTCCTGCCCTTGGCCCCTTGGCCCTTGGCCCAGCCTGGCCATGGCACTGTGCCTGAAGCAGGTGTTCTCCAAGGACAAGACGTTCAGGCCGCGGAAGCGCTTTGAGCCGGGCACGCAGCGCTTTGAGCTGTACAAGAAGGCGCAGGCGTCGCTCAAGTCCGGCCTGGACCTGCGCAGCGTGGTGAGGTTGCCGCCGGGCGAGAACATAGATGACTGGATCGCCGTGCACGTGGTGGACTTCTTCAACCGCATAAACCTCATCTATGGCACCATGGCCGAGCGCTGCAGCGAGACCAGCTGCCCGGTCATGGCCGGTGGGCCTCGCTACGAGTACCGCTGGCAGGACGAGCGCCAGTACCGGCGGCCGGCCAAGCTCTCAGCGCCGCGCTACATGGCGCTGCTCATGGACTGGATCGAAGGCCTCATCAACGATGAGGATGTCTTTCCCACGCGCGTAGGTGAGTCTCGCCTGGCAGGCAGGTCAGGCTCCTTTTTTTGTTTTGTTTTGTTTTCTCTGGGGCCTCTTTTTGTCTGAAGCTTGAGTGTCCCTTCAAGGACCACCCAGGCAAGACCATGAAGATTCTCAGAATCTTCCAGAACAAGTGCCTCAAGGTGCTCCTAGCAAGTCACCCTGTTTGGGCTAATCTGACTTGCTGCCGCTTGGGAGTCTTTTCTGACTCCTGGCCCCAGGAAAGGAAAGGGGATCGGGACTGGGGGTCAGAGAGCATCTCCACTGCAGTGGGCCCTCAGGGAAGAATTTTTCCATTTCAAGCCAGTCTAGGAGCCTTGTCTTAGCTCAGCTGGGCAGCCTGGAAGGGTGAGGGTGGAAAGGGGAGATGAGTGACGTCATCCTGGCCCTGCTTCCTTATTCAAGGGCAGCCGGAGGGGGCGTTGGCTTAGAAGCTAAGCTGGCATGACCTTGTGTTCATCACTGCAGCCCGCCCTACCTGGCCTCCTGTGCATCTTTGTTAAGGTTATGGGAATCAGAGATGGGCGGGCCAGGGTGGTCAGGCCCGGAGGGGAGAAGTGTGAATGCTGAGGGCCTTGAGTCACAAATCACCACCCACACCCCTCCCCATTTGGTGGCCTGCCCTTTCCTGCACTTTTATGTGCAACCCAGGTATCTTCATTTCACACGAGAGGAAACAGGTGGAGAGACGGACAATGCACTGAATCAGGAGGTACTCAGAACTTGCTCAGGTCTTGTGGGACCCAGGACCCCGAGTCTAGATGGGCAGGACAAGTCTGAGGGATCTGGGCTGGGCCTGGAAGAGCTCACAGGGAGACAGGGCTCAGCCCCACCCGAGAGCACTGAGGAAGGGGAAGGGCCTCATGGAGTGGGGTGAGTCAGTGTGGTCCTGTGTCTGAGTTCTTGTTCCCTTTTAGTTTTCACCCCCAGGCCTGTGAGATCCCAGATGCCTGTGCCTTAACCCTGGGATGACTCTGCCACAGCAGAGAAGAGGGTGTAGCCTCAAATTCAACTGTGAGCATGGGAGATGGTACAGAAATTGTGCCTTTTTCACAGAGAAAGTCCTGGGCTTTCTCGCTGGCAGGGTCTATAGCATTTATTTGAGGGGTGCTTCGATGCAGTGCAGAAAGGGCTTGAATCCTGCCTCCAGTCTATAGTAATTAATAGTTATGTGGGCAAGTGGTTCCATGTTTATGCACCTCTGTTTTATCAAATCTAGAGTGGCTGCCATATCCATTAGCATACCAGGCTAAAGGTGCAGAGGACCCAGCACAGAGCCTGGCTCACAGATGGAAGGTTCTTGCAAGTGTTATTGAATGTGTGAAGGACTGAGAAATATCCGAATTCATTCTTGAAGATTTAGGAATTCTCAGGATTGGGGTCTGGGGCCCACTGTGTGAATGTTGCAAAGGGGAAGAAGTCAGGTGGGTTGGAGGGGCAAGTCAGGATCAGATTATGAAAGGCTTTGAGCAGCTACCATGCTGGGAAGACAGGATTCAATCCTGAAGGCCCATATTTTTAAAAATGGCCCCCCCCCCAAAAAAAAAGTGGGCCCCAGATATTGATAAACTCCCCTTGGAATTGCATCCAACAGTGTTATGTGTAAGCACCTACAGATTCATATGTTTCTGGAGAGAATTGTGGCATAACTTCCATCATAGTCTCAGCAGGGTTGGTCAGTGATCCAACAAGGCTGTAGAGTCCTGTTCAGGGTGATGGGGAAATTGGAAGATGATTTGTATTTCAGCAGCGGAGAGGCACAGTGAGCTTTGTGCTTCATTAAAAAGGGAAGTATGGGAGAAAGCAAACCTTGATCTCTGTTTCCCACAGGGAAGTATGCTAGGGAAAGAGGCCATCCTGGGCGGTGTGGGGGAAGGGCAGGGTTGGGCAGAGTTTCTTCAAAAGGTTGCTGATGTCTTGTATCTATCTGCCCATCCCACCCCCTAGGAGTTCCCTTCCCCAAGAACTTCCAGCAGGTCTGCACCAAGATCCTGACCCGCCTCTTCCGCGTCTTTGTACACGTCTACATCCACCACTTCGACAGCATCCTCAGCATGGGGGCCGAGGCGCATGTCAATACCTGCTACAAGCATTTCTATTACTTCATCCGCGAGTTCAGCCTGGTGGACCAGCGGGAGCTGGAGCCACTGGTGAGGCTAAGCCCCCACTGCCCTCCCCTATCAGGGCTAGCCTCTGTGAGTTTTCAGATCCAAACGCTCCGTGCTTTAAGAAAATCCAATACCCAAGTGGATATATTAGGGGACCACAACTCATTTAATAGTGGATTTTGTACTTTAATAGTGAATTCATTCAAGTATCAGTTTACAGACACAGGTCTGCAGCCTGGAGTTGGGGGGGGGGGGGGGTGTGTGGCAGGCAGGGGCCAGGCTCAGGCAGAAGAGTTGCCAGGGCCTGAAGTTTGGGAAGAGGCTGCCTGGTACACTGAGCTCTGACTGACTCCTCCCCACCTTGTGTCTCTGCAGAGGGAGATGACAGAGCGGATTTGTCACTGAGCCCAGACCTGGACCTTGTTGACTGTCAGATGGACCATCTAAACACAGAGTGTCCAGGGGAGGGGACCCTCAGAAGTCTGGTGGCAGAGGAACCTGAAGGCCCTGGAGCCCCTCCACACATCCAAAGTCCCTGAACTTCTGGTTCTCAGGAATCTGCCCACATGTCCTCCTGACTGCTTGGGAGTAGAGAAAAGAAGAGCTTAAAGGCAGGCAGACAGGAGGAAAGGAGGAGCTGACCCCCCAGCATGAAGTCTAGAGGGTTTCTGCTCTGACACTTGACCCTTCCATGGTGCTTCCCAAGCCTGTTTGGGGAGTGTGGATATGGCTGAAGTGACAGCAAGAAAGGTGCAAGAGCATGAGCAGCTGGTCTGTGAGTGGACACAGATGAGATGTGTGTGTATATGTGTGATATTGACTATGGGGTGTGTCTGTGAGAGCAAGCTGCCTTAGACCCTTCCTGGCACATGGGCCCTCCACAAATGTTAGGTAAATGGATGGATAGATGGAAGGAAGTAGGGACTAGGACCTTCAGACCATGACTACTTAGGAATGATGATGAGTCAATCACCCCATTTGGTGTGCCTGACCTTGTGTGTTAAGTGCACAAACTGTGGTTGTAGATGTAGCTCCATATTTGAACCTTCCAAGCCACCATTTTCCATCAGCATGACTTCTGGAGAGCTGGTAGGAGTTAGGAAGGGGAGCCCTATCCTAAGTACCTAAAATCCTGGCCCACCATCAACACGGGTTTGGATTTGCTCAGCCAGAGATGCTCATGTGCTATCATTTCCCTCATCCCTCTGCCTCCAGGAAGGCCTGGTTATAGACAGCCTCCTAGGTATCAGGGGTGACCCCTCATGTCCACAAAGGTCCTCTGTCCTTAAATCAGGAATCATCCACTCCAATCTGGCTCCCCAAATCTCCAGATGTGGTTGTGAGGATCTGAAACCCAGTAGAAGATAATCCTCTAACTCACAGAGCTAATGAACTTGAACTGGGAAACTCCAGAGCTTTATCTCCCATCTGGGATATTGAGGACCACACAGCTGTGAACAGACTCTTCCAGGCTTGGAGAGCCCCCATCCTGCAAGTACCTGCCTCCTTCCCAATCATCACTGAGACATTCCAGCTGGTTGGATCTCAGAGCATAGCTATCCACAGAGAAACTGGCATGGTCACTCAGCTCTTACTACTCAGCACCTCCATATCCAGCCCTGCACCCAGACACACAAGTGAGAAAACTGAGGCAGGGACAGGGCCCTCCTCTCCTGGAGACGGTGGGCTGGGGGGCCAGGATGGAGAACCAGAAGGAATCTGAGGATCATCCAGTCTCGCTTACAGAAACATCCGTGGACACAGAAGAAAACTGAAGCCAGAAGAGATATGGGAGAAATTGTCCGAGGCCTCCCAGCAAAGCTTTTGTGGAGCTGGAGTAGAAACCAGGGGTTCTGACTTTCACCCCAGGCCTGTGGATTGCCACACAGGGAGATGAGAGGCACTCCAAAGGAGTGTTTGACAGCTCTCTCCAGAACACAGCTGTTTTTTGCTTCAAGCAAGGATTGCTAGCCTGATGCCAGAGTACCCCACCACCCCTGTGGTCTGCTGGGGTTGTCTGCTGAGCCAAGCCTCCAAAATCATGCCCCTCTCCATGGCCCTGCAGCTGCCAGATCTCTGGGGAAGCAGATGGGTCTCCTGGGGCGAGCCAGCTGGACCTGGGACAGCTGCCTCCAGAAATTCCCAAGGGAAACACTGGCACAGCAGCTTCGCCAGAAATTCTGGCGTGGGGCTGGGGGTCCGGGGTTGGGGGGAGTCAAAGATTCTCCCCAAGAGGACTGTGTATTGGGAGTTGGAGTCTAGGCTACTGCCAGTGCTGATTATGAAAGGGGGGGAGCAGAATGGGGACAATCTATTTTTTGTGAAACAGAGGGAAAATTTATCTTTGTTATTTTTGGTAAAATAAAGGAGGCAAACTAAAGGGCCTGGTGGGAAACTGTGGTCTGGGTGCCACATGGTTCCTGGGCAGGCTGTGGAAGGAACTGGGCCAGAATGGGGCAGGGAGGGCTTTGTGTCCTGAGATCCTGGGCCTTGTGAAGGGCTGGCTGGTGTGGTCATGTCTGGCCCAGCTTTCCAGGGTGGAGACACTGAGCTTTTCCCAGGGCTCTGAGAATTCAGGACCTAGAATTCCTGGGCTAGGCTAGAAACCTTAGAGTGGAGAGGGCTGGGCCTTACCTTCGGGGAACTCAGTCTCTTTGGAGAGATTGTTTCAGCTCAGGGTGCCTGTCACTGGTCACTCTTACCCATCCTATTAATCTGGGTGGTTTATTGGAGCTAATGGGTTAAGAGACAGGACAGAAATACAGCCCTAACCCTAATCAGAACAGAAGAAGGTCTTAAGAGAAGGCTGTTTGTTGGGTGCTGGTTAGAGCTTCAGGTGGGGGTGGCAAGACATGGGCTGACTCCTGAGTTTATTCCCCAGGGACAGCTGACGCTCTTAGCTCAGGTCCTGCTATCATTCTACAGCCCCTTACCCCAACTGCCTAGATAAGAGTTGAAAAACAGCTTGGTTCTTAAAGAGTCAGCAAAGACCCACCTAGAGCTCTTCTTTCTCCCTGAGAAGGAGACAACCTGGCTTTATGCAGTGGCTCTCCTAGGAGGCAGAGACCTGGGTGTGAGTCTCAGCCCAGCCCCCAGAATACTCTGGCACATTCCTTTCTCCTCTGAACCTCAGTTTCCCCCATCTCCTTCATGATCAGGTGTGGGAGTAAGGGACTTACTGATTTCTAAACTCCTGGTTACTCAGTTTGGATCATTCACAATAGTAACAAATACTATGTGTTAGGTATGGGCTTTCCAGGTGGCTCAGTGGTAAAGAGTCCACCTGCCAATGCAGGAGACTCAGCAGACATGGGTTCCATCCCTGGGTCAGGAAGATTCCCCTGGAGAAGGGAATGGCAACCCACTCCAGTATTCTTGCCTGAAAAATCCCATGGGCAGAGGGGCCTGGCGGGCTACAGTCCATGGGGTTGCAAAGAGTCAGACACGACTGAGCGACTGAGCACGCAACCTGTGTTAGGTAGAACTCTAAATGCTTGACATGTAATAGCTTGTTGAATCATTTGTTGCCTGGCTACCTTCCTGATGCCCAGTGTCCCTCCTTTTGTTGCTGTAGGCGTCTAAGGCCCTCCACTCTGCAGCCCCTTCTGGCTTACCAGAGGAGGCCCCAGTCCAGCATTCTACAAGGTGGCTTTGCTTGCACACCTCCTATGACAGGTCACTCACTACTTCCTCAATTACTAGACTCAGAAACTTCAGGCTCTGGGGTCACAGTTGTTCTGGAATACACCATATAAAGGTAGATTTATCTCAGAACTGTGTGGCCAAGACCTGTACCTCACATGACAATGTCTGAATACATCAGAAAGCCCTCATAAAACTACTTTGAGAAATTCAGAGAGGGAGGCTTGGAGAAGACGACGACAGAGAAAGAAGATAAAAGAGAGAGCTGGGGCCTCAGCTACACAAAGAAAAGAGCCCCCCATAGGGCAAACTTTGGCAAGAGAGGATCTGGGGAGAGGCAGTGTATTGAATGTAGAAGGGCAGTCAGGCTGCAGAAGGCTTTGTTTTCCTGTTGGTTCAGGAGCCATAAAAATATTTGGAGCAGGGAATAGGGAATCAAGCCATTTGCCCCACCCTGGAGCAGAGCGTTCACCTGCTGAGTAAAGGATGCCCCAGCATCCTTGACCCTCATGAACACTGCAGCCTTTTGGAGGTTGTTTCCTGCTGGTACTCCCACTGCCCCACCCCCCAGGAGTTGTGTGGAGTGTATGGTGAAGGGAGCCACAGGCATGGCTGGAACTCCATCTTATGTGGGGAGACTTTCCTTAAGACTTTCCTCCTCTGAGCCCCTGGAACCCTCATCTCTGTATAACTGAACTTGGTTGCCATGTGGGGCACACAGCAATTTTAAGAACCTCAGTTGGAACCTAAGCCTGAGTGACAGGATCATCTGGCTATTGAGATATTCAGAGTTCAGTTCAATTGCTCAGCCGTGTCCAATTCTTTGCAACCCCATGGACTGCAGCATGCCAGGCTTCCCTGTCCACCAACTCCTGGAGCTTGCCCAAACTCATGTCCATTGAGTCAGTGATGGCATCCAACAATCTCATCCTGTGTCATCCCCTTCTCCTCCCGCCTTCAATCTTTCCCAGCATCAGGGTCTTTTCCAGTGAGTCAGTTCTTCACATCAGGTGCCCAAAGTACCGGAGCTTCAGTTTCAGCATCAGTCTTTCCAACGAATATTCAGGATTGATTTTCTTTAGGATGGACTGGTTGGATCTCCCTGCAGTCCAAGACACTCTCAAGAGTCTCCTCCAACACCACAGTTCAAAAGCATCAATTCTTCAGCTCTCAGCTTTCTTTATGGTCCAACTCTCACATCCATACATGACTACTGGAAAAACCATAGCTTTGACTAGATGAACCTTCATCAGGAAAGTAATGTGTCTGCTCTTTAACAGGCTGTCTAGGTTGGTCATAGCTTTTCTTACATGGAGCAAGTGTCTTTTAATTTCATGGCTGCAGTCACCATCTGCAGTGATTTTGGAGCTGAAGAAAATAAAGCCTGTCACTGTTTCCATCATTTCCCCATCCATTTGCCATTAAATGATGGGACCAGATGCCATGATCTTTGTTTTTTGAATGTTGAGTTTTAAGCCAGTTTTTTCACTCTCCTCTTTCACTTTATTCAAGAGGCTTTTTAGTTCCTCTTGACTTTCTGCTATAAGTGTGGTGTCATCTGCATATCTCAGGTTATTGATATTTCTCCCAGCCTGTGCTTCATCCAGCCCAGCGTTTCACATGATGTACTCTGCATATAAGTTAAATAAACAGGGTGACAATATATAGCGACGACGTACTGCTTTCACAATTTGGAACCAGTCCGTTGTTCCATGTCTGTCCTCGTTCTAACTGTTGCTTCTTGACTTACAGATTTTTCAGGAGGCAGGTAGGGTGGTCTGGTATTCCCATCTCTTTACGAAATTTCCAAGCACCCAAACCTTTTTAAGAAATTTTACAGAATTCGTTCTCATTTTTAAAAAGACTGGCAGCATTCAAAATATTCCTCCCAAGCATGCAGAAGCGCTCCGTAAATATAATTATACCTGCTCCTTGCCCGGCCTCCTCCTTCCAGGCACTTCCCAGGACTCGTGACCTCCAGTCCGAAAAGGTAGCTCCAGAAGGCGCCAAGCCCCGCCCCCTACCAGCAATCGCCCCGCCCCTCTTCCATCACGCCTGCGCAATTTACTTGGTACGTCCCCACCCTTTTCCAGCCCGTAGCTAACAGGACGCAGGCGCAGCTCCGCCCCTCACGCCTCTCTTAGGTCGGGCCCGCCCCTCGGGGCTAATACTGCCTCTTCCGCGTTCTCTGGGGAGCGTTCTGTAGGTGGAGTGCGAGCGACCTGTCCCTCCAGGAGTCAGCTGAGGTAAAGCCCAGACAGCGAGATACCTCTGCGAGTAAAATGGGGCGCCCACGGGGGAGGGGGTGCGGCCCGTGAATGAGTCCTGTTCCTGGGAAGGAGCTGTTGGGGCTTTCGGAACGGCCCGAGGTCACGACCAGATTCTATTCTGTTGCCGACCGGCCGGGCGGGCAGGAGGGGACGGACAGCTGAAGGAGCAGCTTCTTTAAGACCGTCCTTGAGGCTCCGTCTGGGACGAGCTCTGGGCGCATCGTGTGTCTCCAGTCCGGGCTCAGCCGGCGCTTGGGTTCGGGGCTTGGGTTGTGACAGGTGTCCGAGGTCAGAGTTTAGCGAGGGGCCGGTTTGAGACTCGTACGTATCAGGCTATATGGCTGGGTTCAAGGCTCAGGCAGTTCAACGTCCTGAAATTTTTTCGTGTGAGGAATGTTTCATATCTGTGTACTCCATTATTTTAAAGTGAACTGTTTTCACTTCAAAGTTCCTGACGTGTGTGGGTCGCTGTCCTGTGAGGAGAGAAAATAGTGTGGGATACAATCTGTCTACTTAGGGAGTTTCCAGGCTACCTTGTCAGATGGTCAGTGGCAGATCAGAGGCCAGCGTGGGTGACAGGATTGCAATGTTGGAAATACTCGAGTTTGGGTCAGGCAGACCTGGGTTTAGATCTCACCTCTGCCACTTAAGTAGCTGTGCGCCTTCACCACACCAGCCTCTGATCTGCCACTGACCATCTGACAGGTGGCCTGGAAACTAACTCCCTAAAGAGACAGACTGTATCTGCCACTAAGTAGCTGTGCAAGTTGTTTTCCCACCCAGAGCTTTAGCTTCTCTTGTATTAAAAGGGCACAGGAGGGTCATTGTGAAGGTGAGTTGCAGTCTTTTAGTGTGATACCTGTCATGAATTGGGTGCTGAATATTTTGTGCATGAAATGAGTGTGATTTCTAGGAATTAGGTCATTTTGGACGTTAGAAAGGCCTTGGGGGAAGAGTTAAAGTGACCTAGGTTTTGAAGCCTCAGTGGGATTTACAGGTGGAGCTGACCTTGCAGGTTGGGTCAGTGTTTGTTGACCAGTCCTCCTATGCCCAGCACTGTCCTGGACAATTCATGTCTGTTATTTCACTGCATCCTCAGCCATTTGACCCAAGTGCTTTCAGCCCCACTGTCCTTAGCTTCAGCCCCTCTAAAGAAGCTTTGGCTGGAAGTAATGTAAAGAGGGTTGGTGTTTTGTTTTGTTTTTTAATGTGGAGCTGGGGCAGCTGGAGATTTTGGTGATCTCCCCCCAACTTCTCCCACATCAGTTTTTCCCTTTCTGTGATCCACAGTGCTACTTGGTTTCTTGACTTTGGGAGGCCTGTTTTGCTAGCAGATTTTGATGTTTATAGGGCCTAGCATGGAAGCACCTCTTTAACTCGGATTACATGAAGCTGAACCTGGGCAGTGAGTTCTGTGAACAGGAGCTGTTGGATTCTGGCACAAACTTATGAAGATCCTATAGTAATTTAGTAACTTGGTTCCTTTTACCTTTTCATGGGTGCCCATGTGATCTTCCTGAGAAATGTTCTCAACATATCTCTGCTCAGAAACCTTGGTTGCCTACCTTATGGAGTTTGGGCTCCTTGATCTCATGGAAAGGCCCCTCTATTATCTGTTCCCAAATCTCTCTCCTGCCCTGTTTCCCTTTGTTCTCTCAAACCTGCACCCTATGGCCCAGGCAAAATAAACTTTTTTTTTTTTTTAATTTCCCTCAAGTACTCCCTTGCATGTTCCTTTATTCACTCTTTCTAGAGTCCCCACCTCCATCTTTCAAGGCCTGTGTCTCCTGTAACCTGCCATTGAAGCTTCTCTGATCCCTACTACTGTATTAGTTGCCCCTTCCCATCTTCTGTAGCAGAAGCTACACCTTGAATATAGCTCTGATTACAGTATGCCTTGGAATATGTCCCCCAAGATGTGCTCTGAGTACATTGGTGGAAAGGGACCATGCCTATTTCATCCCTCCTCTGCCTGGCACATAGTAGGCCTCTGCAGTGTGTGCAGTCCTATGAGTCAGTGACATTTTTATATACTCGCTTTGGTCTTTGTTTTATGAGCTTTCAGGTTCAGAGTGGGCCTTTGTATTCTTCCTTCTTTTTGTGCCTAAGGAGAGTCCTAGTTTAGATTGATGGTGCCCTAATTATAGGCATCAAAGGTAAGAAAGTGCAGGAATCCTGCACAAGGCAGAATCTGTCATTGCTACTATTGTTTTCAGCCTCTTGCCTTGCCTTTGCTGTGAGTTCTGTTGGCAAGGAGGTGATGTTCTGTTCAGGAACCTGCACTGAATGTGTTATAGTTCACACAGGGGAAGGTGCACAGGTGGTTTACCAATCAATTGTCCTGACCTTGCCTTGGCCCCTCTCCTCTGGGAACCAGCAGCTACAATTTTTCCTTGCCAGCAGCTTCACCATCTGGAACAGGAAGGCTCTTTGGTGATTGTAGAGAAATATACCTCATTGAAGGCACAGCAAGCTTGGACAACATCTGGTTCTTCTTTGATTTTACAGATGAGAAGAGGCCCACAGAGGGGAAGGGACAAGACTGGACAAGACATGAGTCAGTGGTAGAAATAATATGAAAAGTGAAAGATTCTGACTCTGTTTTCTTCCAGTCTGCTACTTTATAAGAAAATATTGAACATTTATTGAGTACTTCTTATGTGGCATATACTGTTTTAAGTGCTTTATATGTGACATGTCAAAACTATGTATTCTACAGACTTGGGAACGGAGGCAGCTAGAAATCATTCACATCTACTTTTGGGTTCTACATGTTTGCTTTATGGGCTTCCCTGAAAATCAGTTGGTAAAGAATCTGCCTGCAAGGCAGGAGACCCTGGTTCGATTCCTGGGTCGGGAAGATCCGCTGGAGGAGGCATAGGCTATCCACTCCAGTATTCTTGGACTTCCCTTGTGGCTCAGCTGGTAAAGAATCTGCCCATAATGTGGAAGACCTGGGTTCAATCCCTGGGTTGAGAAGATTGCCTGGAGAAGGGAAAGGCTACCCACTCCAGTATTCTGGCCTGGAATACTGTTTGCTTTTTAATATGGTTTCAATGGCTGTCGTTCTAACCGGTGGGGTAGAAACAGTTCTTCAGGGTCACCTACCTCCATGAGGGAGTGATGTCCTCCCAGCCATGTCTTCCTGTATCCTGAAGAAATACCTTTAGACAAGTCCAGAGTGTGTTGAAAGAGTGGGTGATAGAATGAAGCAAACTGCGTGAGTATTGGTGGCTCTTAGTTTAGGAATATTAGTATACTTTAAAAATTGCGTGTTAAACAAGTCAGGCAGTGAGAGCAGAATTTTAGAAACTCAGTCCAGGAGGTTTCCGTAAAGTTTCTCAGTCAGTGATTCACTTCAGTCCAGTTGCTCAGTCATGTCTGACTCTTTGCGACCCCATGGTCTACAGCACACCAGGCCTCCCTGTGCATCAGCAACTCCCAGAGTTTACTCAGACTTGTGTCCATTGAGTCAGTGATGCCATCCAGCCATCTCATCCTCTGTCGTCCCCTTCTCCCTCTGCCTTCAGTCTTTCCCAGCATCAGGGTCTTCTCAGATGAGTCAGTTCTTCGCATCAGGTGGCCAAAGTATTGGAGTTTCAGCTTCAGCATCAGCCCTTCCAATGAACACCCAGGACTGATCTCCTTTACGATGGACTGGCTGGATCTCCTTGAAGTCCAAGGGACTCTCAAGAGTCTTCTGCAACACCACAGTTCAAAAGAATCAATTCTTCGGCGCTCAGCTTTCTTTATAGTCCAACTCACACATCCATACATGACTACTGGAAAAACCATGGTGGCAAGATTCAATTCAAAAAACACACATTGAGCTCTTTCTACATACAGGACCCTGGTATTGAGAAATACACACAGCAGAGAGCAACACATTTCCTGCCCTCCTATAAGTAATTGTCTTCTCAGAGCCTTCTCCCTCCAGTGTAGTTGGCAAGACAGATAAGTACATAAATAATGAAATCAGGTTGACTCTAGTAAATGTAGTAAAGAATGTAAACAAAGTGGGAGAAATCAATCCCAGCATGACCAAAGGGGGTTCAGCAAGGATTCCTGAAGGTTGGAAAATTTATGCTAGGCCTTGAAGGAGGTTCATTCCAGTGAGAAAGAACAGCTTGGGCAGTGGTCTAGAGGTGGAGATGAAGTAGAGGGAGAGGAGTGAATTTGGTGAGGAAGGGAAATAAACTGAAATGATGAATTATGGCCATAATGTATAGAGGTGTGACGAGAAGAACACTGACATTTATCTAGTCTCTACTCTGCTTTGTGGCTGAGTGTATCAGATGTATTACACACTATAATTTATTTAATCCTCAGAATTCTGTAACATGGGGATATTTAACCCAATTTAAAGTTGAAGAAATTGGACCTCAGAAAGATTAGAGTGATTTTCCCAAAGTCATGTAGTTCATAAGTGACAGAGCTCGGTCCAAACCTATTAGTGTTGGATTCAGAGACCTGTGTTCTTTTCATTATACTGCAAGATTCCAAATGCTGTGACTAGGGCTCTGTTTATTCTGTCTTCCAAAAGGAGGTAAAGAAAGTTGGAGAATGGGAACATTTTGTTGCAGCACACGAGCTCTTTACGTTGTGGCATGCAGGATCTAGTTCCCTGACCAGGAGTGGAACCAGGACCTCGTGCATTGGGAGCATGGAGTCTTAGCCACTGAACCACCAGGAAAGTCCCAATAGTAATACTATTGATAATTATTATTGATATCCAATTAAGTATTGGTTTTATAGAAGGTATATTTTTATGACCATTTCCCTGCTGTCTTACTTTGATATCATTGCCTTCTCTTTCTTTCCATTGTCCCATCAAGAAAATTTGAAACATAGTCATACCTCATTTTATTGCACTTCAAAAATATTGCATTTCTTACATATTAAAGGTTTGTGGCAACTATGTATTGTCAGATGATGGTTAACATTTTTTAGCAATAAGTGTATTTTATTATTTTTAACTTTTAATAATATTAATTTGATTTAATGATTAATTTTAATTAAGGTATGTACATTTTTTTAAGACATAATGCTATTGCCTACTTAATAGACTACCATATAGTATAGATATAACTCTTTTACATGCACCAAAAAACTGAAGAATTTATGTGACTTGATTATTTAGGTGATCTGGAACCAAACATGCAGTATCTCTGAGGTATGCCTGTACTAGATTGTTCCATCACAGGACTAAGGATGATATGACAAAAACTGCCAGTAGGAAAAGGG
This sequence comes from Muntiacus reevesi, assembly GCF_963930625.1. NCBI lineage: Eukaryota > Metazoa > Chordata > Mammalia > Artiodactyla > Cervidae > Muntiacus > Muntiacus reevesi. Next base: position 158,355,915 of record NC_089249.1, read on the forward strand.
TCAATTAAAACTCAGTGGCTCAAAAGAAAAAAAAAGTCGGTGACTCATTAGAGAAGTCTTACCTGACTTTTACCAGTCTTACCTGGTCTCCACAGCAAATAGGAACAGAGCTGCATATTTATTTCCTTTTGCACAGCCTTCAACAAAAATGCCTACCAGGAATCCCCTGGCAGTCCAGAGGACTCTGTGTTCTCACTGCCGAGGACGAGGGTTCAGTCCCTGGTCAGATTACTAAAATCGCACAAATTGCGTAGCATGGCCCAAAAAAACAGTACTCAGCCAAACCCCTTCAATTCACTTGCCAAAAAGTACAGTAATAATGTATTTTGAAAAATGCTCCCTGATTTGGTTCTTTCTCTCCAACTTAAGCCTCTCTAGCCTGAACTTAAGCTGTTTCTTCTTTTTCCACTTTCCATGAATATGGAAAAGTTCCCTCTGATTATAAGGGAGCATGAGATCAAGATTTTCTCATGAGAACATTTTGTAGACCTAAAACCAGAATCAAATTGAGCCTCATCTTCTCTTCTGGAGGTTAAACAGCCATGTTTTCTTTTACTTCACTCTTAAAACATATTTTCCGTTGCTTGGATCACATTGGTCATGATTTTCTTTCTCTTAGGTCTTTCTCCTTCTTGACAGTGACCCAAACTGTGCTTAGTCTGCTAATAGAAGTCCAACTAAAACAGTTTAAGAGCAAAATAACTTCAGATGTTTTCATTCATTCATTAAAATTTATTGAATGTTTGCCCCATGTCAGGCACTGTGCTACGGGTAGGGGACCCAGAGGTGAATCAGAACAGTCTCTGCCCTGTGGCTAGCTCACAGTCTAGGGGGAGATGTGCAATAAAATGCTACAGGTACTGTGATTGAGTTATGCACAAGTGTAGGAAGCTGGAAATTGTTCAGTGAAGTTAGGTAGAAACTGTCCATTTTGCCTGGACTATAGATCAGGACTTCTGTAGAGGAGTGGTAAGATATAATGCCGGAGGGGTGGGCTAGGGCAAGATTGTGGAGGCCCTGAGTGACAGCATGGGACCTTGGTCATTCCAGAGGCAGTAGATACCCATTGGAAGTGTTGGAATAGGGAAGTACCAGGCTCAAATCTGGCTTTTTGGATCAAAGACAGAGATACCACAGCTTATCTGTCTTATCTGCCCCCTTACTGATGTTTTATGGGAGGAAATGTCTTATTTGTGTACTTGTTTTTTTTTCTCTAAAGCTTCTATAGAAAGACTAGTTCTTGAACTCTGAAAAAAATTCATTCCTTGTACAGCAGAAAATTCATGAATAATTGAGAGAGAGTTGAGTGCTTGACCTGTATAAGATCCGATGGCAGACCAGTCTGTGAGATTTGACCCGATCACATTTTACCCTTTCCCAGCTGTATACCAGGACGAGGTGCGGGAATGAGAGGGTTCCAGGGCTCTTCTGGGTATTTCGTATGGAATGCTAAGAAGATTCAGGTAGTGTGAGAGTCAAAAGTTCTTTCTGAGGAGGAAAAGAGGCGCACTAGAATTTGGAATGGTGTCAGAAGGAATCAGGGCCAACCAGGCACTCAGAATCCTGGGTCATGAAAACTTCCAAATTCTGTCTCTGCCTTTCTACTCTGCTCTCCGTTTGTTCTCTTCTGCTGCCCAGTTGTGGTTTACAGAGTGGCTGGGTTGCTTTCCATAGTCACAGCTGATCTGAGGAAGCCGTATCCCAAGCTAGAGTAATAATTATGATTTATTGAGTGCATACTCTAAACCAGGCATTGTGCCATGAACTTGATTCAGATTAGCTCATTCTCACAAAACCCCTGTCACATAGATGTTATTGCTCCCTTTTGATAGATGATGACAGTGAAACACAGAGAGGTTAAATATTATGTCCAGGATTAACTCATTATTACACGATAAGGCTAGATTCTGAATCTAGGCCCTAATGACTCAAAAGCCCACTCACTTTCTCTCCCCCCAGCCCTGGAGTGGCTCCAAACAGAATAAAATAAAAGTCCATAAAGAAATTGTGAAGACTGTTTTTACTGTAGGTCTACTAGAGGTAGAAATGAACAGAAATGTGTGTGTGTGTTTGTGTGTAGAAAGATGGAGTTGGTGAGGAAAGGAAAGCTGGATTGGCAAACTATGGCCTACAGTCCATATCTGGCTCACCATTTGTTTTTGTCTAGACTGCAAGCCATTTACATTTTTAAATGGCTAGAAAAAAGTTCAAGAGAAAATTAATATTTTGTAACACAAAAAATCATATAAAATTAAAACTTCAGCATCTATAAATAAACCAAAATATAGCCACACTCACTCATTTTCATATCATCTCTGGCTGCTTTTGCTCTGCAAAGGCAAAATTAAGTAGTTTTTGTGACGAGGCCATGTGACACACTGAGTGTAAAATATTGACTCTGGCCCTTTACAGAGAAAAATTGCCAACCCCGACTATAGGCAACAAGAAAGGACCAAGATATTCAAACCTATGGCAAGACTGAAAGCAAAGAGTTAAAAGTCAGGAGTGTTCAAGGTTGTCCCTGGAAGCATTGTGGCCATAGGGAGAGGGAACATAACCTGAGCTTTCATAGACCTTGGAAATAGTGGGCCACAGAGATTTGTTTGGGAATAAAATGCACAATAGGAAGGATTATTCTATGTGTTAATGTTCTCTTCTGAACAATAAAGAAATATTTTATGGATGAAATAATTCATTCAGATATTAACTGGAGCCCTTTTTTTGTGCCAGATACTACATTAGATGCTGAAAATACAAAGATGAAAAAGATACGTCCTTGCCTTTGAGGAGCTTAAGGCCCCATGGGAGAGCCACGTGTGCATGAAGGGAGCCGACTCTAAGTATTACAGTAGTAGATGTGCTTTCAATTCAATGTTGGATGAAGTAGAAAAAAAGTCAGGGACTATTCCTGTAATTTGTGGGACTGCTCTCAGTAATTTATAATGGGCCTGGAAGGATGAATGGGTGTTATTTTTCAAGGAACTGCATACCAGGCTGAAGGAGAGCCTGACTGTAGTAATAGTTGGAGCTTATGAGGTAGGAAGAGAAAGCAACATTAGAAATGATTTAAAGGCTCTGTGGCTGAGTGACTGGCAGGGTGATAATGTGATAGAGAAAAAGAGAAAGGAGGAAGGAGGTGGTAGCTGGGGGTTGGGGACAAGTCCAGTTTGGGACATGTGATTTGAGGTAATGATGAAACACATCCGGCTTCCAGTTAGGAAACACTTTAGAAACGTTAGCATGAGGGCCTAGAATTCGGATTTAAACTACATTTTCAGAGCTTTTCTGTTGGGAAAGGGGGAAGTACATACTCACTGCAGAGAGAAATTGACAAATCAACATTGGCAGCTGATAAGTGGAGCCATGAGTTTAAAAATAGCAGTGGACGTTTGGAAAATGAAGTCATCAGATGGAAAACCAGCACTAGTTAGGCAATTGGCAGAAAACCTTGTTCCTGTTCATGCCACCTGCTGTTCTCAGCATCTACTTTTCCTTTCTGACTCTTGCCTCCCCCATGTGAGTCTTAGACCTGACCACTGGGAGATGGACCCAGAATTCATTCATCTCTAAATAAGTGGACAACAGAGCAGTAGCAGTCTTTACTTTCTGAGTGAGGCTCTTCAGAGAACAAAGGTGTCCATATCTGTTATCCGGGTCCAGTTACTTCTTTTTGGGTCTGGAATGCCACAGTGGAAGCATAATTTGAAAACTTTAACCCAGATACTTGTTAAGTCAAAGCTTTGTGTCAGCATTTTAAACGCTCCAATGCCTGATTTTAAAGACTGGGAAATCTATGATTGCCTTGTGATTACCTACTTATTGGTATAACACATAGATTTAGGGAATACAGGTTGATCTTTATCTTCTCTGAACATTAAGTCAGTATTTTTACATCCTTTCCATTTCTGCTTTCTGAAGATTTTCATGCCAGATATGATGAAGCAGAGGCCGATGGAGAACTGAATAATGTCTGTTGTGCACAGAGCCCATTGAAACCTTTCCTGTAGCTGGAAAACAGCAGCCCCCTGACAGAAGCATTACTGTGTTTGAAGTTTCAAGTTTACAGAGGATTCTCTTCACAGAGTTGGGCAGACCTATAAGTAAGATTGGATGCCCATTTTACTTAACTTTAGAAAAAAATTTGTTACCTTTTGGCCACACCAGATGGTTCTTAGGATCTTAGTTCCCCAACCAATGATGGAACCTGTGTCCCCTGCATTGGAAACTCAATCTTAACCACTGGGCCTCCAGGGAAGTCCCTTACTTAACACTTGCATCAGGTTGAAATGACAGATTTCCCCGCTATCTGGAAGTAGAACCTTCTGGTGAAACCTTCCTTAAGCCGTAATGGTGTAAAGCAATTATCTTAGGACACATCTTGCTGATGAATGCACAAAATAAATGGAGATCAAGCACAGATGCTCACAGATGGAGTTCCAAGCTCCATCAGCTAGATGCTGAGTGTAGTGCCTAGGGAAGGAGTTCAGTGGAACCACTCTCACTGCTCACGGTGCATGCTGCCACTATAACATTCAGGATGTGCTGAAGTACATTTTCACTTTTCATCCTTTCTCATAAAAAGGAAAACCCTCTTAGTATTTCTTGGAAATGGGTACATACTAACAAAGGTCTTTCATAAAAGCAAAGTGGCATAAAGCAAACTTTCCATAAGCGGTGTAGACCTGTATCTGATATTGCCAGAGGAAGGAGTAAGCAGAGAAACTTCAGTGTTCAATTGGGCAACTGGGATCAGCTGGGCTCCTTGGCACGCTTAAGACAGTTACTAAGCAGGGAGAAGCACAAGAAGAAAATGGCAGAGAGGGTCATAAGGAAAACCATGCAGTAAATAAAGCATTTATTCCCTAAAGGTAAAACAACTGTATCATAACAAAACGAAATCAAGTACGACAGAACTATAAAAATTAAAATTCTGAACCCACTTAATTTCATTCTTCCCAAGTAACTGCTGTTAATAATGTCTTGAAATGTATCTTTTCAGGTTTTTAAAATAAATGTAACATATCTGAGGACTTTTTGAAGGGTTCTGTATCACATGCTGACCTGAGGTCTCATCATGCCTCACACTTATAACAGTGCCTCATTTGCTGATTGGTTTAGCTGTGAGCTAGGTGAGAATGGCTTTAGCCTGACTTGTGAGTTTTCCTCCTTTGCTGCTCTGTCACCCTCCTTTGGCTGAAGCTTGCCAGGGACACAGACTTCCCTTGCTTCCCATCCCCAACGAGCTGCCCTTGGTGGATTCCCCCCTTCTTTGATGGTACTGCTGTTCCTACGTTACCTGACTTTCATTAGGTAACATATATAGAGGTAACCCTCTGTGCCTAGTTCCATACAAGGCAGTGGGGATGGAGAAAATTAGGCACCATGCCTTCCTTCGAGGACGGTAGTGGTCTTTGACTCCACCTCCATCTCCGGTCACTGGGCAGGATCAGGATCAGCTTTGCTTCTGTGGCTTCATTCCCTCTCCCCATAACACCCCTCATCTCTTTTTCTTCCTTTCTGTCCCCACACACCTTCCCTGTCAGCTACACACCTTCCCTGCTTTCCTCCAGGTTGCCACAGCCTCACTCTGCCCTCCAGTCCCTTCTTCAGCCTACAGTTTATTCTGCTATCACAGCCAGTTTGATGGCCCTAAAGCAGCAGTCCCCAACCTTTTTGGCACAAGGGACTGATTTCTTGGAAGACAATTTTTTTGTGGACTGGGGATTGGGGGGTGGTTTAGCGATGATTCAGGTGCATTGCACATCTGTTGTGCACTTTATTTCTAATCCAATGCTGCCACTTATCTAACAGAAGTCCTGGAGGTTGGGGACCCCTGCCCTAAAGCCCAGCTCCAGGGGTGGCCAATCCCTCCCCATTGCCTAGAACAGTGGTTCACAGATGTGCTCTGCAGACCCTGGGGAGCCTTGAAAACCTTTCAGGGTATCTACAAGGTCAAAGCTGTTTTCATAATAGTGCCAAGATGCTGTTTGTTGTTGCAGAGCCACAACAGGCAAACTACTGGTGCCTTAGCCCAAATCCTGGCAGTGGCACTGAACTGTACTCACAGTCATTGTTTTCTTTACCACTACACACTTAGAGTTTTTTTTTAAATGCCGTTTTCACTTAAATCTGTCCTTGATGAAACAGTAGAAATCATTAATTCTACTGAATTTCCTTGAGTACACAACTTTTTAATATTCCATATGACACAGTGAAAATGTTCAAAGCACTCCTGGTGTATATCAAAGCACAGCACTTGTATTGAGGAAAAGCACTTGTGAGATTGTTTGTGAATTGCAAGCTGAACTAGCCACTCTTTTCATTTTTTCTTGAAAGAATAAATGACTAAAGGTTGGTGAGGCTGGAAAGTAGATGGGCACCAGATGTTGAAGAGCCTTGTGGGCTGTATTAGTAAGCTTGGGTGAGCTGACTTCGGCTTCTTATACTGTCCTGCTCACACAAATCCAGTCCTTTTCTCCTGCTTGCTATTTCTTTTTTTTTTTTTTTAATTGAGGCATAATCAACATACAACATTTTATTAGTTTCAGGTGTACAACATAATGATTTGATATTTATGAAATGATCGCCACAGTAAGTCTCATTAACATCTATCACTGTACACAGTTACAGAGTTTTTGTTGTGTGATGAGAATTTTAAAGGTCTACTCTTAGCAACTTTCAAATATACCATACAGTATTATTAAGTATAGTTGTCCTGTGTTGTCTGTTAGTCACTCAGTTGTATCCGACTCTTTGTGACCCCATGTACTGTAGCCAACCAGTCTCCTCTGTCCATGGAATTCTCCAGGCAAGAATACTGGAATGGGTTGCCATTTCCTTCTCCAGGGGATCTTCCCAACCCAGGGATAGAACTCAGCTCTTCAGCATTGCAGGCAGACTGTTTACCAACTGAGCCACCAGGGAAGCCCTTATAATTGCCATGCTGCACATTCTATCCCATGACTTAATTATTTTATAACTAGAATTTTGTACCTTTTGATTCCTTTTACCCCCAATTTCACCCACCCTTTACTTGCCACCTCCAGCAATGACCAGTCTGTTCTCTTTTTTAAGATTTCACATATAAGTTACATTCACTGACCATATAGTATTTGTCTTTCTCTGTCTGACTTATTTCACTTAGCCTAATACCCTCAAGGACCATCTGTATCATTGCAGATTGCAAGATGTTATTCTTTTTTATGGCTGAATACTGTTCCATTGTATGTATATATGTATGTGTGTGTGTATCTCATGCTCTTTTATCTGCCTATCCATCAGTGGATACTTAGATTGTTTCCATATCTTGGCTATTGTAAATAATGCTGCTGTGGGCATGAGGGAGCAGGTATCTTTTCAGATTAATGTTTTCATTTTCTTCAGAAAAATACCCAGGTATGGTCATATGGTAGTTCTGTTTTCCTGTTTACCATTTCTTAAGTACACATTCCCTTTGCCCCCTGCATCTTTCCTCTTCTCATTCCTTTTACCAGGTGATGCAGTGACAGCTCTGAAGGCTACACATGAGCCCAGAATCAGAACAGAGGAAGAAGATGGTCCTGAAACTAGACCTTTTGCCCCTGGGAATCTTACCATCCCCGCCCGGTTTGAGGCCTGTTGTGAATCATCACCCCACTGGTGGCTTAGTGGTCCTCACTGTAGTTGAGTGGTAGGCTGCAGTCTGCATAATGCTACCCAGCCTCGCTGCACGCTGGACTCTGGGGCAAACCTGTGAAATACTGTAGATCCTTGGAATCACACTCACAAGCCGTTCTTTAATCAGGACAAACTGATTTCTCAAGGCGTGTGTTAAATTTAACTAGCTTCCATTTGAGTGTGCCCTTTCCTTGATCTTGTCCCCTCCATAGTAATAATACCACCAGAAACCAAATCAACCAACTAATCAGTCAGACAGAAGAATACAGTAGCCTTGTCCTGATACCAGAACTAGACAGAAGAATACAGTAGCCTTGTCCTGATACCAGAACTGCCATGGAATAATGTAGTTGGGCTGGCTGGTAACTCATCTGGTAACAGGCCAAAACACAAAATACAAAACTGCCTCAGAGCAAGGGAGAGGAAATTTCTGCATAATTAGATTTTGGATTAATAGTGAAAATGTGGTAAGTCATGACCTTGTTTTATGTAAGCTGCTGCTGCTGCTGCTAAGTCACTTCAGTCATGTCCGACTCTGTATGACCCCATAGACATCAGCCCATCAGGCTCCCCCGTCCCTGGGATTCTCCAGGCAAGAACACTGGAGTGGATTGCCATTTCCTTCTCCAATGCATGAAAGTGAAAAGTGAAAGTAAAGTTGCTCAGTCTTGTCCGACTCTTAGCAATCCCATGGAGTGGGGTGCCATTGCCTTCTCTGTTTATGTAAGCTAGAGCCGCCCAATATTTTTGATATCATAGTACACAGAGAAAGTGATGTTGTTCAGCTGGTGAGAGGATCAGTAGCTCACAGCACGTCGGAGGGGAGGCTCCATGCTAAGGTTTCTAGATAAAAGTGTTCTTATCTGGTACCTGGCTAACTCTGGCTGCCTGTTCCCTTCTGCCTTTCAGCATTCATGTTTAAATATACTGTGGTAGTTAAAAGCTTGAATTCTGAGCCAGACTCTCTAGATTTAAATCCCAGCTCTGCCACTTACTAGCAGTATGATTGTGACAGATTACTTAATCTGTTTGTGCCCAGTTTCTTCATCTATAAAATGTGTATAATAATTATACTAACCTTATAGAGTTCTAACGCCTGAGTAAGTCAGTTTATGTAAACTGTGGTTTTTGTAAAATGCTTAGAACTTTGCCTGGAGTGTGGTAAGCAAGTCCGTGTGGTATGTGTACTACTACTGCTACTGTTACTACTTCAGAGAAGTGAATGTTCCAGGCCAGTCTCCCCCAGCTCCTCCTCCCTGCCTCATCCTCTGCCCAGATTCCTTAGTCTCGGCCTCTTCCTTAGGAGTGGGCATCGCCCTTCCTTTCATTTCCTCAGTTTCCTTTCATTTTCTCAGTTTTGCATTTGTTTGGGGGCCCTTAGACAGCTGATGACTGAGAAGACAGTTGAATTGATAATTATCCTCAGCAACTTACTGTCACCACTATTCATTCTCTAGAAAGCTCCAGTGACTAAGGGAGCAACTCTCACAGGTTGGAAAGTGAATTATAGACCTTAACAAGAATTCTAGGGTAGCTGGGAGAGGAGCATGAACTGTTTGCCAAGCCAACTTAGCCGGAAGAATGATCATCTTTGGTGTCATGTACCAGATGTTCGTGCTGGTTAGTTCTCTCTAAGCTCTACCAAAAGGTAGAGAACAGATCTGGTGCCTTTGCGGGTAGTGTGGCTCCTAAGACTTCGTGGAGAAATGACACAGTTCTTTCAGATGCTGGGCCTTGAGGTCAGCTTGTGGGCTGAACAGTGGATGGGTACTTGCATGTCAGGAATATCTGTAGCTCTTGTAGTCCAACGAAGTAAGACCCCTCAACCCATTTGTGCTCCATGAGTTCTCTGGGCCCTCTCCACATGCAGGAACCAGGTTGGTGGTTGGATCGTATCTTCAACACCTACTACACTTTCACAAGGAGACTATGCATCCCTCCTCTTATTTTAATGAAGAAAGCAAGATAAGCTTATGCCGAGGAATAGAAACACATAAACTGGTGATGGTGATGATACTATGATGGTGAGACTGCATATGATCTGCGTCTGCTCACCCCTTCAACTAATTTATCACCACTTCCCCACGTCCTCTACAGTCCATCCAGCCTGAACAACTTGCAGTGGCACTAGCCGGCCACTCTTCTGCAGGCCTTAGCACATGCACCTCCTCTATCTCTCTCCCCAGCCCCCACCTGGCTGGTTCCTGTTCATCCTTCAGGTGTCAGCTTAGCTGTCCCTTCCTCTCGTGACCATACTGAGTTAAATGCCTGTCTTTTGCTCCACAGCACCTTGTACTCCCCTGTCATAGTACTTATCTCACTGAATTGAAATGGTTTTAAATTCCAGTGGATTTCAGTTCCATCAGGGTAGAGACTGTCTTCTCTTGTGTTCTCGCTGTCTAGCACTGGACAGCAAGTAAGTGCCCAATAAATATAGTATTTGTTGAATGAATAAGTCAGCAGTGCTTTCACTTCTCGGTTTTCATTTGATCCTCACAAAAGCCTTGTTGATGTAGGGAGCTGGGGGCCTTACTCTGACCTCGTTTTGTATATGAAGAAACTGATCCTCAGAGAAGCTAAGCAATTTACTAAAGCTCACACAGTGTGAAGAGCCAGGACTTAAAAGGATGTATCTCAGACACAAGTGTTCAGTACATTATTTTGCAGCTTTGTTTCACAAAATTTTTCCTTTTAAAAACTAATATTTATAAAGATAAAAATTAAAATGGTATTTGTTGTTTTTCATGATTATAAAAATGATATATTCAAGGCACCAGAATTCCTGAAATGTTTTTTTCTCCACTGAAAAGAAATTCAAAAAGGCAAAATGGTTGTCTGAGGAGAACTTACAAATAGCTGTGAAAAGAAGAGAAGCAAAAAGCAAAGGAGAAAAGGAAAGATATATCCATTTGAATGCAGAGTTCCAAAGAATAGCCAGGAGAGATAAGAAAGCCTTCCTCAGCGATCAATGCAAAGAAATAGAGGCAACACAGAATGGGAAAGACTAGAGATCTCTTCAAGAAAATTAGAAATACCAAGGGAACATTTCATGCAAAGATGGGCTCAATAAAGGACAGAAATGGTATGGACCTAACAGAAGCAGAAGATATTTAGAAGAGGTGGCAAGAATACACAGAAGAACTGTACAAAAAAGATCTTCATGACCCAGATAATCACAATGGTGTGATCACTGACCTAGAGCCAGACATCCTGGAATGTGAAGTCAAGTGGGCCTTAGAAAGCATCACTACGAGCAAAGCTAGAGGATATAATGGAATTCCAGTTGATCTATTTCAAATCCTGAAAGATGATGCTGTGAAAGTGCTGCACTCAATATGCCAGCAAATCTGGAAAACTCAGCAGTGGCCACAGGACTGGAAAAGGTCCGTTTTCATCCCAATCCCTAAGAAAGGCAATCCCAAAGAATGCTCAAACTACCACACAATTGCACTCATCTCACATGCTAGTAAAGTAATGCTCAAAATTCTCCAAGCCACTGTTCAGCAATACGTGAACCAAGAACTTCCAGATGTTCAAGCTGGTTTTAGAAAAGGCAGAGGAACCAAAGATCAAATTGCCAATATCCACTGGATCATCGAAAAAGCAAGAGAGTTGCAGAAAAACATCTATTTCTGCTTTATTGACTATGCGAAAGCCTTCAACTGTGTGGATCACAATAAACTGTGGAAAATTCTTCAAGAGATGGGAATACCAGACCACCTGACCTGCCTCTTGAGAAACCTGTATACATGTCAGGAAGCAACAGTTGGAACTGGACATGGAACAACAGACTGGTTCCAAATAGGAAAAGGAGTACATCAAGGCTGTATATTGTCACCCTGCTTATTTAACTTATATGCAGAGTAAATCATGAGAAACACTGGGCTGGAAGAAGCACAAGCTGGAATCAAGATTGCTGGGAGAAATATCAATAACCTCAGATATGCAGATGACACCACCCTTATGGCAGAAAGTGAAGAAGAACTAAAAAGCCTCTTGATGAAAGTGAAAGAGGAGAGTGAAAAAGTTGACTTAAAGCTCAACATTCAGAAAACTAAGATCATGGCATCTGGTCCCATCACCTCATGGGAAATAGATGGGGAGACAGTGAAAACAGTGTCAGACTTCATTTTTGGGGGCTCCAAAATCACTGCAGATGGTGACTGCAGCCATGAAATTAAAAGACGTTTACTCCTTGGAAGGAAAGTTATGACCAACCTAGATAACATATTAAAAAGCAGAGACATTACTTTGCCAACAAAGGTCCATCTGGTCAAGGCTATGGTTTTTCCAGTGACATGTATGGATGTGAGAGTTGGACTGTGAAGAAAGCTGAGTGCTGAAGAATTGATGCTTTTGAACTGTGGTGTTGGAGAAGACTCTAGAGAGTCCCTTGGACTGCAAGAAGATCCAACCAGTCCATCCTAAAGGAGATCAGTCCAGGGTGTTCATTGGAAGGACTGATGCTGAAGCTGAAACTCCAGTACTTTGGCCACCTCATGTGAAGAGTTGACTCATTGGAAAAGACTCTGATGCTGGGAGGGATTGGGGGCAGGAGGAGAAGGGGACGACAGAGGATGAGATGGTTGGATGGCATCACCGACTTGATGGGCATGAGTTTGAGTAAACTCCGGGAGTTGGTGATGGACAGGGAGGCCTGGCGTGCTGCGTTTCATGGGGTTGCAGAGTCGGACACTACTGAGCGACTGAACTGAACTGAATGTTAAATTTTGATATAAAGAAATCTAGATATAATTTTTAAAGCTGTAAAGACTAAATTCAGATGTATGTTAGAGAAATATTGTATATTTTGTTGAAAATAAAAACTTGACTGAAACAGTAATAGCACTAAATAAAGTAGTAAACATCATTGTATACCATTTGGAGGATACTGAAAAATATAAAGAAAATCTCTGCATCACACAGAGAAAACTACTGTAGACCAGACATAACCTGGACTAGAAAGGGCAGCATTGAGTTTGAATTCCAGTTAAACAACTAACTAGATGTTTGGCATTCAGTAGATAATTTAGCTTCCCTCATGGCTCAGATGGTAAAGAATCTGCCCACAAGGCAGGAGACCTGGGTTCAAACCCTGGGTTGAGAAGACCCCCTGGAGAAGGGAATGGCAACCCACTCCAGTATTCTTGCCTGGAGAATCCCATGGACAGAGAACCCTGGCAGACTTATAGAGTCACAAAGAGTCAGACACAACTGAACAACTAACACACACAGATAGTTTAACCTCTGATAATTTAACCTCAGTTTCCTCACTTGAAATATGGTGAAGTACTTACCTTTGGCGATTATTGTGAGAATTAGAGATAATGTTTGTAAAATACCTGTGCTTGGTGCATAATCAACACTCTTTCAGATTGTAATAGTTTAACATTTTTATGTATTTCTGTCTAGTCTTTCTCCTCTGTGTTTGTGCATACAGACTTAAGCATACACATGTTTTTTGAAACACTTTTATATTATGTTAAACACTGGGTCTTCACAGCATTGCTGGAAAGGGCAGGTATTATTTTTAAACCTGATCTGTAGATGGGGAAACTGATACTTTTAAGAGGCAAAGTAACTTGGTCTTGGTGCTACATCTGGTAATATCTGAACTGAACCATCACTGGGTCTCCTGATGCCAAGCCCACACGCCTTTCCTGTCAGCAGTGTGCATCCTCACCAGCTCCACCTCCACTGATTCACGAGTAGTGGACCCCTAAGCCTTGCCCAGGAGGAAAGCAAGGGCTGGAGGCAGTGAAGTGCTAGCTGAGGTCTGTCTTCAGACGTGAAGGAAGTGCTCACTCCCTCTGAAACAGCAGGCCCATCATCTGATCCTATAGCAGAGACGAAGCTTCTTGCTAGAAAGTTAAGGACCTTTCAGTCCGGGGCTTTATTGAGAGGGAGTGTTTCAGGGATAAAGTGAGTGAAGCCTTACTCTGTGCCGCCTGCAGGGCAAAGGTGTCCCTATATTTCTTTCAGTGTGTGCACTTGGTACTTAGAGGGCCTGGTGACAGGCCTGCACCTAAGCCCAAGGATGCATGTCCTCTCATATCATTTTTATTTCAGTATACATTTTCTGATGCCAGGTATACATCTGACACTGCACCATGATTTACTTAGAAGACACAGGGGTGAGCAGGTGAAGACAGCCCTGGCCTTTAGGACGTTAGAGAGAGCTCAAGGCCAAATAGAACCAGTGCTCTAGTATTAGCTGCTAGCAGGGTGTTTGGAAGCAGTGGATGGGGGACCCTATTTGAGTTCTATACAGTAACACCATCTATTTGCAAAGATTTCCAAAGTATTTGTGAAAACCTTAACGTATTATAAGAGAGGGGAGACTTTTGAACTGGGCTTTGATGGCTGAGAGGAGTTCTTAGGCCAAGGGAAGGAGGTGAGCCAAGGACCAGCTTTATTGTGAAGCCTCGCACCCTAAGGAAGCCTTTATCAAATGATTACACACATAATAAACTAAGGTCCCAAGAGAGTGTATGGACAGGCTCCAGGTAAAGAGCTTTTAGCCCTTTGGTAAGATGATGATACATCTCCATCCCACTTCCTGCCCCACCCACCCCCCACTGTAAACAGGGAAGTTAAATATGTTTTTTCACTTCACTGCCTTCCTACATTTTTTTCTTCCTAGTTTCAAAAACAACTCTCCTTCAACAAGTTCTGTTTCCAAGGAAAGTCTTAACCATCTGTCCCTTCTGGCATACCCTCTTCCATTGGAATCCATGCAGAATAGACCAGGTACTCTATCTTTTTGTGTGCGAAGCCATAAAATCTAATATCGCATGTGTGGCAGTGCTCAGAGGTATGCTGCTTCCACGAGAGGTTCCCTCAGCCCTGCTGTGGTGAAAACCAAGTATAAATCGCGGCTAACAGGGTTTTCTAGCTAGAGTCATAAGTATGTCTGAGCATCCCCCGTGAACCATAACACTGCCAGCTCTCTTGCTGCGCCTCTCCATTGCTGCCTTTGGGCTGTTTTGCTTGTCCTTCAGCCCTCCTTCAGAGTGTGGACAGGGTAAGGAAAAAGAGAAGTGAATCCCAGATCTGTCCATTCCGCACTTGGCTCACAGTGCTAGTGAGAAAATAGATTGGGGCGGGGTGGGAGGGGGCTTGCCACCAGACTGCACACAAGGGCAGGGCAAGAGGGACAGTGGTCCCTCCTCAGCCTGCTGTCCCATTGACCGGTGCCCCCTTCCTGGGGGCCTGAAGATAAGTGACCCTGTGTCTTATTTCTGTAGAATTTTCACTCTGTTGGGCAGCTCTTTTCCTTTTAGTTTCCCTTTGGGAGGGTGGATCTTGGGGTGCTAATATTTAAGTTCAATTCTTTGGATTCATAGCATGTTGCAGTCCCCAGATACATTTGTGCTTGAAGCTGTCAGCTAGAGTAGTAGTTTGAGATTCTCTGTGGATTCCTTTTCTTCACGTGTTTATCTGTACTCTAAAATGTAAATGAAAGTCTGCTGTCATCAGATCCTAAAAATGGAGGGAAGAATGCACTTCCATTGAGCTGTCAGACACTTGGCTGCTTAACCAGGGTTTTCTGGATGTGCTATTGAAACGTGCCATTGTTCTATGTGCTTTCTCCTAATGACCGTCGCATACTTGCTTCTGAGAACAGTGTACAGTAGCTCTGCTTAGGCTCTAATCAATCTTCCTGAGCAGACTTGCCATTTTTCTGATCATGTTCAGCTGGGGTCCTCTGAGAAGAGAGTGGGCCTTTCCCCTCAGTGGGCAATGAGCCAGCTTCCATTTCAAAATCTCAGGGAAGAAAAAAAGAAATCCAGCAACCCAAGCCTGTGTTTACTGAAGGTTGGTCTAAAAGTCTTTCACATTGTATACCCCATCAGCACTCGAGCGCCTCTATTTTAGAAGGATGTAAAGGTTTAATCACCCTGGTGGGGATTTAGACCCAGAGACTTCAGAGAAATCTTATTATTTTTAACTGCAGGCAAAGAGTATTAAGGCTCCACTCTGGATCAAGGGCATGACATGTTCTATAAGTAATTTATCTTTAACAGGGGAAGGCCCTTACTAGAGTGTCCTAGAAACAGGACTATGATTGGCCACTGGTTCATTATTCCTCCTTTTCTCTTTCCCCCTCTCAGTCTCCTGCTTTATTTTCTCTGACCCTACCCTTTCCTGTCCAATGTCTAAATGTCTGCCTCACAAATCCTCCCTTTAAGGTGGAGAGCCAGGTGCCTTCTAGGGAGAGATAATAATGTTTTTGTAAAATGACTGAAACCAGCAACTTAGCATAGACCTGTCAACAGCAGACTTCTAAATGGACCCTACCTGCATTCTCTCAAATAAGGAGCTGAGGAAGGAGAGTGTGCCCCGGGCCTCACAGACTCTCAAGTCTATGCTATTGGACATGAAGGAATTTAGGGCTACCCTCAAACCGAACCCCTGCCCTGTTGTACCTTCACAGAAGCACTCTCCACTGAGGGCCTTTTGAATCCTTTGCACATCCACAGGGACGTTACTGAGCATGTCACTTCATTTGTATGGACTGCCCTCCCAAACCCGTCTCCCTTTCTGCTTAGCTCCCTGGCTCCTACCTTTCTGGTGCTGAGGCTGGAAGATGTCACAGGTAGGATTCTGCTATGGATTCATTGCTCAGTTTGGGGGCACATCTAAATCCATGTGCTAATGAGCTTGGTTACAGCAGGCTTCTGCTATCCTCTTTTAATCTAGCCCATCTGTCTGAGTTCCTTTCCACAGTTAATGATCTCCTATAATGATTTGCCTTTAGTTTTGCCTCCTGGGTCAAAACAGATCGATAGTCCTCATAGATATTTAAAAGCCACGAATGTAAAACTCCTGCATCTCCCCCCTCCTCTTTCTTCTGGGTGAACTTATAACTTGATCAGTCCAGTGATACTTCCCTTCCATCTCCTCTCTTCTCCCAGAGATGGGTAGCAGTGAACCAGTTCCCATTGCAGAGAGTGACAAGAGGAAGAAGAAGAAGCGGAAGGCCCGGGCCACTGATTCCTTGCCAGGAAAGTTTGAAGGTTGGTCACTCTCTTTGATCTCTTAGAACTGGATTGGTGACTCCCCAAGCATGCCAGCATCCTGGTAGCCCTGAGTATAGATCTTAGAGCCAGCTTCATGTTTTTCCATGTGCTAGGCATGAAAGATAGGAGTGAGAGACATGAGCATAGAGAAAAAGCCACGTGAGGACACAGCAAAAGGCAGCATCAGTAAGCATCATAGACACCGAATCTGACAGCACCTTGAGTCTTGGACTTGTGGCCTCCAGAACTGTGCGAAAATACATTTCTATGGTTTAAGCCTCCCAGTCGGTGGTATCTTGATATGGCAGCTCTAGCTGACTAATACAGTTTTAAGCTGAGAAAATTTAAAAAAAAAAAGGCGAAGATGAGATGGTTTATAGAAAGGGGGTGACAGAGAGAGAGCACCAGGATGGAAAAGCTCCCAGATGATGCACAGGCCTCCTCTGAATGGTCTGAGCGCTTCATCAGGGAACAGAAAGGCAGCCTGTCACAGTCTCATATGGAGCAAGATTGCCTGGTATTTTTCAGCTGTGATCTTCCCCTCAGCTAGTCTTGGAGGAGCTGCTGAGAGGTAGAACAACCATGGCAGAGGAAGATGAAGCATCAAAGGCCATGGCTACAAATGAAATGTAAATCTTGTAGGTAGTTCCCTGGCAGTCCAGTGATTAGGACTCCACGCTTTCACTAGTATGGCCTGGGTTCCATCCCTAGTTGGGGAACTAAGATCTTGCAAGCCATGTGGCATGGCCAGACAAAAAAAAAAGAAAGAAACTTAAACCTTCTATCAGTAGAGAATTCAGCTCCTAGAGATTGCAGCTGTTTGTGCTGGATAACTCTGACTCCATTCGAAGAGTGCATGTTGTGTTCAGGGGACTTGATCAGGTCATCAAACATTTTGAACACTGTGTATGAGGCACCAGGCTCAGAGCTGGCTCTGTTATCACTGGGCACTGGATGGGATGAAGTGACTCACTGAACACACCTGCAAGTCTCAGTCGCTATTCCTAGGAGTAACCAAGGAATGACGGAGTGACCCCCCACATCTACTTTTGTTTCTTTCATTGTGAGACTTGAAATAGCTTCCCTGTATGGTCCCTCTTTCCAGCACTGCAGACATACTAGTGAATTGATTGTTTTGTAGAGTGGTCCTAAAACAAACCCTTTATAAGTCAGGAATATTGGACTTCCAGCCACCAATCTGTCCTGACATGTGCAGAGGCTACTATCCAAGTATCCATTGTGAGAGAAGCACATCATTTAAAATATGAACAGCTGTAAGACCAATCAGTGATGGAATCAAGAAGGTGCTTTGTGTAAGGTTTTGTCTGTTTGTGTTTAACAATAGATGTGTGTGTATAGCAGAGGGGGTGAGGGTGGGGAATGAACAAAAGTCCCAAGGGTTTTAGAATAGTTTCCAAATCAACAGGTCTTTCTCTTTCAATGAACAAGAGAGTATTTCCTGTTATTCACAGATGACTTGTGCAATTATGGAGTTTCTCATAACTAAGTGATAAAATCTAATTTCATGGTTAACAGTATTCTGCGGGTTTTAACACTAGGCTACCTTTAAAGGAAAAAGCTGAAGACTAGTAGCCAAGGGAGGAAGAGGTCAACTCAGCAGAGGCCTCTGTGGCTTCCTTTGGAAGGTGTTCAGAGAGCTTATGCTCTTTGAGAGCCTGGGAGATCACCTAAATATACTTTTGACCCAGGGCTATTGCTGTGTTAAAATCGCTCTGACTCAGCACTCTAAAAACCTCGAGGCATCCGTTTGCATCTTACTTCTCTCTCCTGTTTCCTGTGGGCATTCTCTCTCCTGTTTCCTGTGGGCAACTGCTGGAAACTTCTCAGATATCTCCAATGACTTCCACTATGTGTGGCATAAAATAAAACAGTGCTTTATTCCCCTTTGTATCACCAGTTCCTAGTACAGAACTGGTCATGTAGTAGGTGCTCAACAAATGAGTGAGTGAATGAATGAATGTCCATTCAGATCACATCCCTTCTGTGAGGATCCCCCAGATCCACTGAGAAGATTTTAACCTTTCCCTTCCCCTGCTCTTTTTTTTCTTACTGTGTTTTGTCCCTCTCTGGTTTATTCTGGGGTCACTTTTGTACAAACCTGTCTGTGTTCCCCAGCAGACTGTGACTCTCAAAGGCCAGGGACTATATTTTATTCCTCACTGTGTCCCTGTTGTGAGTCTGACAAGTTGTCTGGCACACAGTAGGTGCTTGGGAAGCATGTGCTGAATTGAACCCCCTTCACTGACTTCATCTCAGGAGCAAGATCCTGCGATGAGACCTGCTTGTCGTGAAGCTGAGTCCCAAGGCAGTCGGGAACATTAGTGGCCTTTCTCATCAATGAGCACTGCCAGATCCTTGAGCACCTGTGCTGTCAGACTGGGGAAGTCAAGTGACACAGTTCTTCTTTTCTTCTCTGCAAAGGGGTGACTCATCTTGTTATGCTTCTCCTCCATTTCACCTCTAGATGTATACAAGCTGACCTCTGAACTGCTGGGAGAGGGAGCCAATGCCAAAGTTCAAGTTGCCGTGAGCCTGCAGAATGGCAACGAGTATGCTGTCAAAGTGAGTGTCTCATCTAGATGCCAGGCTTTACTTTGCAGATAGTGAGTCCCAGCTTGTCCTAAACCAGATACATTTTACATTTCACAGCATAGTGGTTTAATAAGAATGGGGGCTCCAAAGCTGTATTCACTAAATTCGGTGATTTCTCTACTTACTGCTGTGTAACATTGGACAAGTTACTTAACCTTTCCGTCCTTCAGTTTCTTCATCTGTATAATGAGTATAATAATAGAACCTATGTGCTATTGTTGTGAAGTTTAAATAAGTTAATATGTGTAAAGTGCTTAGGGCAGTGCCTCTGGTGAATGAAGTCAGCTTCAGAAGACAGTCAGATTTGGAATTAGAAGGCCTATCTGAATCTCTTTTTTGACAAATTACTACTGTTTGACTTGGGACAAGTCGCTGAACCTCTTTGAGTGTTAGTTCTCACATTTCTAGAAGGAAGATAATACCTGCCTGCACAAGCGATGTACAGCAGTGTGTTGACAAGGACTGAGTGCTCAGCTTTGGGGCAGGAGAAGTATTTTCCATCTACATGACCTCAGAGTGGCTTACCTTGCCCCTCTGCTCTTCTGTTTGCTGATACTACATGAAAGAAGGGTTGGATCTAAAGTAGTGGTTCTCAAAGTGTGGTCCCTGCATTATTAGCATCAGCACAACTTGATGATCTGGGAACTTGCTAGAGACACACATTATCTGACTCTATCCTAGACCTGCTGAATCGGAAACTCGGAGCAGGCCCCAGCAACGTTAATTTGAACCTCCAGGTAATTCTGGTACCCACCAAAGTTTTCAAGACATCTACCTGAGCCAGCAGGTCTCATCGCTGCTTCAAATGGGTAAACCCAGCCAAACTGGCTTCTGAAAGATATGTTTCTCCTTTTAACCAAATGGTCATAGTCCCAGATGGATTTATAAAGGAGAACACTTTTGCTAAGCCACAGCCCTTTTTGCTGGAGTGTTGCTTCATGTGATAGCAAAAGCATTATCTTGATTCCTTGTTCTAAACAGATCAGTATAAATTCCAAGTAATTAAAAAAAAATATGCCTAAGTGGGTAAATTTAAATGGATTGTCAAATATTTAATACATTTGTGGATGACAGAACTACTTCGAGGCTGCCCTTTCTCCATGCTCCCTGGCATCTTTGGGCAAATACCAGACCTGGGCGTGGCAATGCTTCAGTTTCAGCAATGCTGCCCTGTCAGGAAGCATTTAGCAGGAGGCTTCCTGTGTGCTGTTTTGGATCTGTCAGGAATCCTCTGATCCTTATTAATTCCTGAATATTCAGGAATTAAGAGGAGAGACAAGCCTTTCCCAGGGCTGAGGAATCCAGGCATTTCCTTCGTTAGTTTTTCAATATGGTGATAAGTACCCTCTTCCTTCTTATGAACCATACAGTAAAAAGTGATTGTTTACAACTCTCTCTCTTTAATAGGGATCGCCTTATGTTTTGTAAGTCTGGAATTTTAATCTTTATCTTTGCTGAGAATAACTACCTTGTAAGACAGTATGTATGCCCACACCATGTTGATTAAAACACCTTTGCTCCATCAGAGCTTGGATCCCCGTGTCTGTCTTTCTTTCTTTCTCTCTTTCTTTCTCTCTCTCTCTATATATATACATACATATATATGTATATATATATATTTCTGGCTGATTCCCTGGACTGCGAAAGCTGGCTGCGTAAC
Organism: Muntiacus reevesi; assembly: GCF_963930625.1. Classification (NCBI taxonomy): domain Eukaryota; kingdom Metazoa; phylum Chordata; class Mammalia; order Artiodactyla; family Cervidae; genus Muntiacus; species Muntiacus reevesi. The sequence goes on from NC_089249.1 coordinate 158,376,867, forward strand.
CCAGGGAATATTAGACTCTTTCCTTCTTTCACTCTCTCATCATTGACTCCGGACCACCAGATTCCGGTCCAATAAAGGACCAACGTTGCCCATATCTCCCGTCTCTCCTGTTCTTTGAAAGTGCCCCAGATGTGGGCTACTTCTCCAGCCTGGCTCCACTATACTTGATTTTATTAGGGCTTTGCACAACAGCCATCCAACTGATGAATCCTAGAGTCTTACTCTTGGAATGGAATTTCAAGATAATCTGGACCTGAGCCTCCCTTGTAGCTCCTTATAGTTTTCCATGTTTTGCACACCCCTAGGATCTCTGGTAGCAAGAGCTTTTTGCCTCCTCAGAGAAAATCATGCCATCCAACTATACGGGATAATTGCCTGCTGGGAATTTCTTCCTAACTTTGATCTGCTTGATGAACGAACAAGCTGAATAGCTTCTGAGCCCCAGAGCCACGCCTCTTCTGCCAGCTCAGAACGGGAGTCCAGTGGTCTACTAACCAAATTGGACTTGTTTAGAAAATTACACTTGGTTGTGGATGTGTGTGCTGCTACATGTTGGAGACATTTGAAGTGTCTTCGGTGACAGTCTTGGGATGAAGGACCCAGATATCTGCCCACCCCACACATGGGACTGTCAGGGAGTACCAGCTCTGCAGACTTCCTCACAGGCTCTACCTGCAGCGGTTTGGGGCTCTGGATGGATCTGTAGAGATGTGCAGAGTCAGCCAGTCCCCACATAACCCACCTGCTCATCTGTTGGCTGGCCCATTCCTTCAGTCAATGCTTGCCAAGCATCTCCAGGTATAGGTGGGGAGGGGGAGCAGCTCACAGCATCATTGGAGAGACAGAGCCTCCAGGTTCTCTGAGCAAAGTTGTGTAGGATATAAGCGGATATTGGACAGTGAGGGCTTTAGAAGCAGCTCTGGGCTTGAACAGCAGCCCTGCCACTTAGCAGAGATGTGAGCAAAATGCTTTACCTCTGCCTGTTCTTTCGGGATTGTGTTGTAAGGATTAGCTGAGATTATGTACCTAAATGACTTCATATAGTCCCTGCCAAAGGGTAAGTTCTCAGAAGAATTGCAGAAGCGGCATCTGAGCTGGGCCTTGGAGCTTTATTGTCTCCTCACTGTATCCCTTATCCGCTTGCTCTTCCTCCAGCACTAGAAGATCCTTCAGTAGAGTGTGTAAATTCTTAGCCTTAAGGCAGAGAGAGATGCCTTTAGAATAGGAGCTTGGTAGAGCTGGTTCTTTGTCTTGCTGGCTGCCTCAGTCTCCTCTGGGCTGCTGGCGTAGCACCCTCACAGGCTTCGATGGCGATGTACTTGGCCAGAGTCAAACAGGTGGGCTAGAAGGTCCTGGGGCCAGTCTGTTGCTTTGCTGACAGAAGCACAGTGCCTGCGTCGCCATGGCCTACTGCAGACTTTTGCTTGACACTGGATTTCGGCTGAATTGGCCTTGCACTCTGCCAGAGGACACCTGTTGGGAGTGTTTTGACCAGGTGGGTGTATATGACAGGTTTTATTTTTCACACAGATCATCGAAAAACATGCAGGACACAGTCGGAGTAGGGTATTTCGGGAGGTGGAGACGCTCTATCAGTGTCAAGGAAACAAGTGAGTATAGTGTTGGGTGACTTGCTGATTCTCTGGGAGTGGGGGATGGTTGGCTACAGAAAAGGAAGTTATTTCTCACCATCTCACGACCCCAGCAGGTAGCTCTTGCTCCTTCCCCACATCTGTATATAACTCCTTCCATCTTACAATTTTTAAAACAGAGAGGCAGAGAAGCAGCAGCAGCAAAGAAGCTGTCTTCTGTATAGGCTGAAATACTGTACATACCAGGAATTTAGACAAGTTAGAAGAGCAAGCAATCTGAATCAGTGGCTGCTTGGAAAAAAAATAGGTTTTATTTCTTGCGAGCACCTGTAGAAAGTAGGTTGAGTGTTGCCTAGTAGAAATCTATAGGGACCTGCTTTAGTAAATAGATGAGGATGATGATGCTATGGAGACTATGTGTGCTGTTTTCTGTTTCTGGCATATTTACATATGTGCAGCTACTGCTAGGGCTTCCCTCATAGCTCAGTTGGTAAAGAATCCACCTACAATGCAGGAGACCCCGGTTCAGTTCCTGGGTCGGGAAGATCCTCTGGAGAAGGGATAGGCTACCCACTCCAGTATTCTTGGGCTTTCCTTGTGATTCAACTGGTAAAGAATCCACCTGCAATGCAGGAGACGTGGGTTCAATCCCTGGGTTGGGAAGATCCCCTGGAGAAGGAAAAGGTTACCCACTCCAGTATTCTGGTTTAGAGAATTCCATGGATTATACAGTCCATGGGGTTGCAAAGAGTTGGACACAACTGAGCAACTTTGACTTTCAGCCACTACTAAGGGTCCTGAAACCTTGTTTAACACTCTTTGCTTGATAACTGGGCCAAGGTAGTCTCTAGCCCCATCTTATTCTGCTTACCACCAACTCCGAATGAGTGGCTGTCCCACTGTGGCTTTAAATCAGGGTCACCTCTAAGACTCTGCTTTCCGCTCTCTCCTGTCATGGCAGGGTCAGCAGGGAGCCAGTGGCCAGTATTGATGGCTTTGTCATTAAGCTTGGAAGGAGGGGGCTGCTGTTGATTTAACTCCAGGCACTACCTCTACAATCTTCTTTCAAATTAGGCCATTTTGGCCATCTTATTCAGACGCCTTTTTGCTAGTAAAAGCCCGATGTCTGTCCCAAAGTGGTCAGCATTTTTTTATGAGAGACAGATTTTTATTTTCAGCCCTGCAGCTTCTGAGTTCAGCATTACAGACTCTACTTGGTTTATTTCATTCTTTAAAAGAAAAAAGCCCCCAACACCTCTGATATCCAGGCTGGTGGCTTCCCTACTGAGTTACAAGACGACCTTGTTGGCAGAGCGCAGTAATGCTCAGGCAGACAGAGAGTGCTCACCGGGGAAGGCCACAAGTGCTATGGTGGCAGGGAATGCGGCCGTTTCATTAAGTAGCGCTTAGCAGTTAGGGTCTAGCGGTGCCCACGTTAGGCCCCAAGTCTATTTGACAGATGTTTCCATTTTCTCCAGGCAATGTAAATACTGCCCCGTGATTTATGGGCAAGAGGGAGGGCAAGTAATTATTTGCTGCTTGCCTCCAGGACACACACCTACTATTCAGTGTTATTAGCCGCAATTGCTTCCAGTCGGCTGCAGATTTTATTCAGTTTAATGTGACCGGGACTTTTTTTATAACTCTACCTAGTGGGTTTTAGGGTTGGGGTTTGACAGCACAGACTTGGTGAAAACACCAGAGACTGAACATTATGGAAAGATAAGGTGACCTGAATCTTGCTAACACCGTTGGCTACTTCTTAACCCTGGGTCTTTAATAAGCATTCTGATTTCAAGTTGATTTCTGCCTGTTACAGAGTATCTGGGGTTTTTTGTCTATTTATAAGTGAGCTTCAATATATAACACCATTTTCCCTTTTTTCTTTTCCTCCTATTTTTCCCTATTTAAGGCACATTTTGGAGCTGATTGAGTTCTTTGAAGACGACACAAGGTTTTACTTGGTCTTTGAGAAACTGCAAGGAGGTACTTAACTGTTGAGCGTGTGTTCGGACTTCTGATTAAGACCCAGGGTAGTGATCATCCATCATGAATCCCAGAGACTTCTAAAATGAGTCAAACTAATAAAAAGGATGAAGGACTTAAAACTGCCCTTGATTTGGGAGAAGGAAGGCCGGAGGGAAGGATGATAATTAGCATTTTGCAGGACTTAGAATGTCATTGGTGTGTGCACTCTATAAATGCCTTCTCATTATAATAGGGCTCATATATAGATATATTTCATCATTGATTTATCAGTTCTTTGTTTTGACATATTCACTATTTAATGGAATTAATTGTGGGGCAGAAGCTCTTACATACACTGCGAAGTCCAAAAAGGCTCACCAGAGGAGAGGAGGGACACATTGTTTAGGACACAGACCAGGATAGAAAGGAGGCCTGAGAAGTGCCATCCTGCAGGTGGAAAGATGCCATTTTTGACCACCACTGTTTCTGCCATCACCCACACACATGATCACTGGAATATATATTTAAGTTGCCTTTCTGACATAGAGAAGCCCCTTCCCTCCCTATCACTCGCCCATCCCTAGGTCACATTTGCAAGGTGAAGGTTAAGGAGGATGTCTGGAGCCAAGTGGAGTTCTACACAGGGAGGGGCTAGGTGGTTAAGGGAGCTCCATCTCTTACTAGCTGTGTGACCTTGAGCAAGTCATCTAACCTTTCCAAATGGTACTCTCTGTAATCTGTAAATAGGGGAAATGACAGCTCCTACCTCTTTGGAATACTGTCAAGATTAAATGAGATAATTCATGTGAAATGCTTAGCTCAGTGTCCAATGAGCACTAAAGGTTTAATAAATGTCAGCTGTTAATATTATTAAAACAATTGGGTGTACTGGGAGCTATTGTAGACATGTACTCTTCACCTTCTCTTTTAACAAATTTGGAAACAAGACTTGAGCAAGCCCAAGACTTAACATAGAGCCAGTTTTCTCAGAATGTTCCACAGTGTATTGGGATCCTTTTGTTTACTCTGGCAAGTGAAAGATCTTTCATCCTCTTCCCATGTCAAAAGCCAGAGGTAATAAGTAAACATGTGCCATTTGTGGGGCACAGAGATGACACCTTCAGGCCAGAAATTCTGGCTTCCAGTGGTGAGCACAGACCACATGGAACCAAGCCATATGCTCATGCCTGTGTGCGCCCCGCTTCACCCAGCGACACTAGCCCTGTGAATTACCTGTTCTGAGATGCCTGATGCAGCCGGGTTTATCTGTAGCCATGTCACTCTACTGAGGCCAGACTCAGTGGGTGAAAAAGAGTGTTTGGTTGGCTCAGAGAATCCTATCCCCCAAAGCAGTCAAACCACAAGCCATGCTGAGGAGAGGTCTGCACAGGCTCCAGGGTCAGACTTACTGGGCTCGATTCCTGATGACGCCTCCATTTACTGATACGTGATCTGGAACAAGTTGCTTAACCTTTCTTGGCTTCAGGTTAGTGAGGATTACCCTGTTTTGTACATTACATCCAGTTGTAGTGAGGATAAGATAATCTATTTTTAAAATACCACATAGTGCTTGGTACAGAGCAACTACTCAATAAATATTAGCCATTGCCAACAAAATAACAGCAACAACAACAATAATAATAATAAATGGGAAATTTCAGGAGAGAAAGCAGTTTTTTCCCTTTTTCTAGACCTTTACACAACCAGTAGAGGTGTGGCATTTCCACCTGAAAGCCTGTGCTCTTGTTTGGAGCTGAGCTCAGATGCAAGGGAAGAAAAGTTCCTCTAGAGAGGCCCACAGCCCCAGGTGGAGTCACATTTAGTTCCTTTCAATTTCAGAAGCCAGATCTACCCCACATCTGCCCTTCTGCACTCATCATAGACAGGTGCAGAAGATAACTGTCCAGTTCTTTTCAGTCCAGTTTTGTACTGGTACCTGGTCTGTGCCAGATACCACACTGGTGCTAGACATTTAGTGATGAGTAAGCCTATGTCCCCACCTGAAACTTTTGAAAACTTGGCCTCTGAGAAGTTACTACTCTTACTAGAGCCTGAAAAGACAGTCCTCTCTGCCCCTTCTGCTCTTCAGGCTCCATCTTGGCCCACATCCAGAAGCAGAAGCACTTCAATGAGCGAGAAGCCAGCCGAGTGGTGCAGAATGTCGCTGCCGCCCTTGACTTCCTGCACACCAAGGGTGAGCCAGGCCTTGGCCTTAGTGGGTGGGTTTGGCTGGTCGCCTCTGAGGGCCAAGGGAGAGGGACAGACCAGGTAGAAGGCTGGGAGCTGGTGCAGCTAGCAGGCACATCCAGGATGGTGAGGGGCCAGGCCAGGGTGGCTCCTATACTTCTGATGCAGATGGCAGGTGGTTGTGGAACTATTAAGCAGGCTAGGGATACAGGAAAAAGAGCAAGGAGGGGAAAAATAGATTTCATGTTGAACAAGGGATGTCTGAATGTGTGTATGTGAATGATCTTTTCCTTTACTAATGAAGAATACAAAAACCATGCATAATATAACCTAGATTCTAGGATGAATATTTGGGTATTATTCAGTCTAGTGTTTTAAAATATATCACCTGTATCTCTCTTTTCAAAATTGGCATGGTAGTATATGTGTAGTTTATATCTTGTTCACAATAAATGGGAAATGCATTTTTTTATTAACATGGTAAGTTGGAGGTATCTGTTGAACATTGATTGTGATGGTAAATAGCAGGCTACTATTGTTTGAATTACACTTCAATGTATGGTTCCTTATCTAGAACTTCTGTAGTCAATTAAATATTTTTGCACATTATATGTTTTCACATTTCTGGTAATATGTTTACTATCACATACATTTTAAAATTTGCCTAACAGCAGTACCATAGCAAAAATGAATTCTGGCTTCACCTTTTTTTGCCAGCTATGTGCTTTCCCAGTACCATTGGCTCCCTCCTTGAGTTGTGGTGAGAATTAAGAGAGGTCAAAATGACGTCACCAACAGTAGCTAACACTTTATGTAGCACTTGTTATGTGCCAGGCAATGTCCTAGGTCTTTTATATGTATCAATTCGCTTACATAATTGTGTGTGTGTTGTACACATGTAATAGTGGAGCACAGTGCCTGGCACTTAGTAGTTCTTCAAAAATATTTCCTCTACCCTCCACCCCAACCAGGCAGGCAGCATTTTTACTCCTTACACTAATTCCCTTAAAGAAAAATGTCCTGCCTTCTTGGGGTGGGAGTGGAGCACATACTTTGAGGTTTAGTTCCGCTCCTTTCACTTCTGTGACATTGGCCAGCCTCACTGATCAGGAGCGCTCAGGTCCACTTGCAGGCATGATGCTCCTGCATCCTGCTTTGTGCCAGCAATACAGTGCAGCTGGTGAGGCGTGTGCAGGAGGGGAGGCTCACCAATCCACCTCGCTTCCTCCAGGGCCTGAGGAAACTGCTCCATGCCCACGCTGGGGGTCTGACTTGCACATGGGATGAAAATTCCTAGAAGGGGGTGTCTGTACTTTGCACAGCATGATGAATAGCTGTAGTTCTGTTTCTGAAAGCTGGGATGCATGTACGTAACACCTGCCTGACAGAGATTTACAACTGCTCCCCAAGCAGCCTCGGTAGATTGCAAAACTGGGTCACGCTTTTTACAAGATCCATACGTTGGAGGGGGGTAAAGGTGGTTTTATTTCTTATTTATTTATTTATTTTCACCAGAATGCACTTCAGGGACCAGAGGCTGGTGGTGTCTTAGGAATTCTGAAGTGAGCTGGTTAACATCTAGATGGCCAGCTGCCCATGTTACTAGAAGTTGGAGGGGATGAAAAACGATTTGCAGCTGAACTTGGCTGTTTTCTAAATAACTTCACACCTGAAAGATGAATTGGGCTAGAATGGGTCTGCATGAAACAAGTTTCATACTTTTAAATACTGGACACAGTGCAGCTCAACCTCTGGGAAATGAACTGAAGCAGCTCGATGGCCGGTGTGCTCACCGAGGCAGGCCTATTATTATGGCTGACTCTTAGTTCTCAGGCCAGGGAACGACAGGGCCATGGGCATCTATTTGGAGAGTAAGGCTCCATGTGTGGCTTGTGATCCTTCTGTGGGAGCACTTGCTGTAATGGAAAATATCTTTCACTTTTAGTGCAGCAAGCGGCAGCCTGGCTCAATTTGTGCAGCCTGGACTGAGTTGCTCTGGGTTCTCATTCAATTAGGTGACTGATGAAGTTACTTAGCCTGCTGGAGCTCAGGTTCTTCCTCCCTAGTGAAGAGCGTCTGGTGGGCTGGGCCTCTGCCTCCTGCCGGTGAGCCAGAGGGCTGCCGGCAAAGTTGATCAGCAAGGGAGGTAATAGTGAAGCGGAGTCTGCTGTTCTCCATTATTCCATGAATCCTCTGCTGCTTCCCAGTACTTCCAAGCAGTAGCTGTTGGACTTTTACTCTGTTTTACAGCCTTTCTATCTCTGCACTCTGCAGGAGGAAAAAGGAATGGGAGGTTTCTGTGTCCACCACTAGAACACCATGGCCATGAGTCTTTGTCAGTGTTTTTGGTTAAAAGATGGTTTACCCCCAGATGTCTTATTGGCCAAGTCAGCAGCTTTTAATGTCTCATGGGGTAAGCTGCTATCTGCAGTCTCCCTCAAGGAGGTCTGACCAAAATGCAGGTATTGTTGTTTAGTCCCTAAGTTGCGTCCTACTCCTTTTTGACCCCATGGACTAGCCCACTAGGCTCCTCTGTCCGTGGTCTTATTCAGGCAGGAATACTGGAATGAGTTGTTTCCTTCTCCAGGGGGAATCTTCCCAATCCAGGGATTGAACCCACGTCTGCTGCATTGGCAGGCGGATTCTTTCCACTGAGCCACCAGGGAAGCCCAAAATACAGGGGAGGTTCTTAAGAACAGCACCGTTGGGCCAAAGTAGTCCTTGCTGACCTTCTGATAAGACTGTCTTATACATACAGAGCAAGTGAGAAGGGAGACAAGCTTTGGGAGATTTGTTAACTTAACTCAATCCTCTGAACATTCAGGGAGTCCTACTGAAGGAATCTTTTTTTTCTTTAAGTTGGCCACACAAGAAGAAATGAGGTAAAGCAGTTCCAGCCCCCTGAGATGCTCTTAAACAAGACACTAATTATTTCTTCATTTCTGTTCCAAGCAGGGCTGTTTGGAGGGCTCTTTGCTCTGGTTCGTATTAGGCTGCTTACTCTGGGTTGGCAGTGCAGTGCTGAGAGGTGGGCTTGCTGGGATTCATTTAGCCCTTCTTATCCCTGCCAGACTTCTAAAGCTTCTGCTTCAGAAGAACTTGCAGAATCAACTGTGCTTTCTGTTTGTGTCTCTGGTTACTTCTGCCTCCTGTAGCTCGTTGATTTTTTAATGTACCATAATTGGGAATTAATCTGCGAACAACAGCATTTGGAAAAAATTAATTGTGTGTGGAATGTTTGATAATTGTGTGTATATGTTAACCATTTCTTTGTTCTTTGTCATTTCAGGCATTGCTCATCGTGATCTGAAGCCAGAAAATATACTGTGTGAATCTCCAGAAAAGGTACCTGGGGCCTGATTTGGGGTGTCACAGTTGACACAGACGCAGGGAAGCCATCCTTACTTTCAGTGTAAATCATCAGCAGCTCTCTCAGCCCCAATTGAACTGACTGTTACAGACACGTAAGAGTGTTATCCTAATGTGTAGTGTTTCTACATCCCAGACAGGGCTAGTCCTGGGCCCTTCTGTGTTCTTCATGAACGGATAGTCGTAAACCTGAGAGTTTGTAAAATATATGAGACCTGCATACAGTGATTGTTTTCTAGTCCAGTGCACCTACTTTTAGAGCAGTAGATGTGAGTCAAACAACAATTCGATCTTACATCAAGCAAATCTCTGCTTGTGAATGATGTTTATGTTACAGTATGTGTGCCTACTATTGTCTACCACTACAAGCTATAGTTAGGAAGCAAGTTCTTAAAAAGGTTTTGTGCTTCCATTTTTATTTCCAAAGGTACCCATTAAAAAGAAGGCATTTATACTTGGTGTTGAACAAATGCAGCCTATGTTTTAAGCCATTGGATTGATTTATCTGTTTCTGGCTGCGCTGGGTCTTCGTTGTGGCTCCTGGGCTTGGTAGTGCTGAGTGTGGGCTTAGTTGCCCCATTGCACATGGGATCTTAGTTTGTGGACCAGGGATTGATACCATGTTCATTTGCAGGCAGATTCTTAACCACTGGACCACCAAGGAAGTCCCCAAATGCAGCCTATTTTAATCTTTATCTTAATCCGTTAGTAAATGGAAATAAATCTGTTTGTATTTCCATAAGCATATGTGAATTTGACAGATTATTTGTTAGGAAGGTTTAGGCATAGGTTATTTTGATGGCCCACATTCCTCCCTCTGTGTGTATACATTTACATATGCATGATACACCTGTCTTGGTTTGGATTAGGCGAGAGCTCATAAATAAGGAGTGACTGTGAGGGAACATATGAATCAGCCTGCTAGTACAATGCTTTTGTGGGAAATAGAAATATATTCGCTCAAATAAGAGCTTGTGGCTTCTTGTCCATGGCTCTGGCATAAAACTATAATTTATCATGATTATCATCATGGTTAATATTAATAATTATGTTTTAACATATTTTGAGCACTTACATTATACCAGGTAGTTACACTTATTTTATCTAATTTTTATAAAATTTCATAAGGTAGATACTATTATTTTCATTTTATGGAGATGAGGAAACAGAAGTTTAGATAGATTAAGAAATTGCCCAAAGTCACTCAGTTGATAAGTAGCAGAGATTAAAACTTGGAGAAGGGAATGGCAACCCACTCCAGTATTCTTGCCTGGAAAATTCAGTGGACAGAGGAGCCTAGTGAGCTACAGTCCGTGGGGTCACAAAGGGTCAGACATGACTAAGTAACTAACACCTTCAGAGATTAAAATTAAGGTAGTCTGACCCTGGACTGGTGCTCTGAACTACTCTGTCATAACACCTCTGATTTACAGTGTACTTTTGTGTCCTTTGTTTCATTTGATCTTCATGACACAGGTTTGTTGCCCCTTTATATGGTTGACAAATGAAAATTAAAAGAGAACTAAGGGTCAAATGACATCATCAAGAAAGTGAAAAAACAACCCACGAATGGAAGAAAATATTGCAGATCACATATCTGATAAGGATTTAATATCCAAAATATGTAAAGAACTTCTAAAACTCAACATCAAAAAGACAGTGTAATTAAAAAAATGAGCAAAGAACTTGAAAAACATTTCTCCAAGAAGGTATACAAGTGGCCAGTAAGAAAAGATGGTCAGCATCCTTAGTCATCAGGGAAATGCAAATCAAAACCACAGTGAGATACCACCTCACATCTACTAGGATGGTTATAATACAAAAAACAGAAAATAAAAAGTGTTAATGAGATGCCACCTAAGAGGTGAACAAAACCACTTAAGCCACCTCTCCTGCCTGACTCCTGGACACACCCCTACCTTCACCCCATTAAGGAACAAGCTCACCATGCCATTGGGGGCAAGTAAACAAGGAAATTTGTTGTTTGTTTTTGCTCCCCCTTGCTGCAGCAAGGACCCCCATAAAGCCTTACCTGATGTTGATGAGAATATAGGGAAATTGGAACTCTTGCCCATTGCTGGTGAGAGTGTAAAATGGTTCAACCACTGTGAAAAACACCAGTTCCTCAAAAAGCTAAGCATAGCATTACCATAACATTCAGCAATTTCACACCTGTGTATATACCCAAAAGGGTTGAAAACAGAGGCTTGAACACCAGTGTTCATAGAAGCACTAATCACAATACCCAGAGCTGGAAACAATCCAACAGATGAATGGGTGAACAAAATGTGGTATATCTGTACAATTGGAATATTGTTCACCCATAAAACAGAATGATATTCTGACACGTGCTACCACTTGGATGAACCATCCAGACACAAAAGGACAAATTTTGTGTGATTCCATTTAATGAAATATCTGGAATAGGCAAATTCATAGAGACAGAAAGTAGATTAAATGTTACTAGGGCTGGAGAGAAGGGGAATGAGTTATTGCTTAATGGGTACAGAGTTTGAGTTTGAGGTGATGTGACGGTTGTGGAAAGACACTGGTAATGGTTGCACAACAGTATGCGTATAATTAATGCTACTGAATTGTAAACTTAAAAATAGTTAAAATTTATGTTATATATATTGGGTTGGCCACGAAATTCATTTAACCCAAATGAACTTCGTGGTCAACCCACTATTTTAACCACAAGAGAAGCTAAGTGAAAAGGAAAAGAGGAAAGGTAGACTATAAGGGAGAGCAAAGGAAGGGAGGGAGAAAAGAGAGGTAGGAGGTGTGGCAGATAGTGAGAGAGGCAAATAGTGAGAGAGGACCCGCACTCTGACTCACTCGCTGTGCTACTTCCACCTCGCAGACCATTCTCACACCACCTGTGTGCACAGCGGCCTCCCACGTGGCTCCAGAGATGGTCTGTGCTGTTTGCGGTCTCAGGTGCAGTGTCTAGTCTGGGGGAGCCGGGCTGCTACATTGCTGCTGCCCAGAATGACCAGCCCTCCCAGCCTGAGGGATTTTTCCTGGAACATAGAACTTTCAGTGCTTAAACCGACAAAGCCCCAAGCAAGCAAAACCTGGTCAGTCACCCCAAGCCACCTGAAGTGGTCAGGGGTTTTGTGCAAAACTCCTTTGCCCTGCAGTGAATGAGCTACAAAGGGTAGTTCATACTTGGGGAATACATACTAAGTTCTCTAAACTTTTGAGTTGCAACCTGCCCTGTTGGTAGGAAACCCATAGGTTTGCTCCTTGTCTTCTACCAAGTTCACAACAGTCTGACCCCAGGTAGTACACACATTTTCCCCTCTCAGGAAATAAGGAAAGAGCACGGGGAAGAGGACACCTTAGGACAGATCCTCAGGTGATTTCTGGTTCACTCAAGGAGGGGAAAATGACCACCAGGTAAAGCTGGGCTTCCGCGTGGCGGCCACGTGACTGTGTACCCACACAGTCATGTTGTCTCCTCGTGCCCTTCAGTTGCTCCTCTTTGTAACTTTGCTTCCTGCTTTCCTTTTCAGGTGTCTCCGGTGAAGATCTGTGACTTTGACTTGGGCAGTGGGGTGAAATTGAACAACTCCTGCACCCCCATAACCACACCAGAGCTGACTACTCCAGTATGTATGGCCGGGCACCTGTGCCCTCTCCTTCTGCGCTCCTGTCCCCAAAGCTCTGGAGACTGAGGTCTGAGGGCTGAGGAAGGGAAACCAAGTGTATCTACTGCTGCCTGAGTTGTTTAGCCTCACTTCTTGTCTTGATAACCACCCCCAACTGCCCACCCCTCCCCTACTCAATGAATCTGACACTGGAGCTTTTAGCTTGGGGTGGGTCCACTGCTAATGAGGAGACAGGCTGTATCTATAAGAACTGGCTGAGTCCTGACCCCTGTCCCAGGTGACAGGCACTACTCCCAGGCCCACCCTTTTGCTCATGGGCGTGTGGACAGCTCCCATTATTCCCATGGCAGAGTTGGGGCACAACCACTTTGTGGTGAGGATGGGGAATGTCTCTGTGGTGTGATGAGAACTGAGAGGTCCAGACTCTCTGCACGTAAGCCTGGCCAAGTTATCCTGTTGCTTCTCTCACTTCCCATTTCCTGCCCAGATGGGCTGCTGGAAGCTATTTCTTCCTCAGACATCTCTTATACATACTGGCTATGCTCTTAATTATTATATAATTCTTTTGAGATCTGCATGCTTCATAAGTGAGTTTTCCTAATAACGTTTTTTTAAGACTTGCAATTAAATATGCCCGTGTCTCATCCTAAGCAACATTATTAGAGATGTTTCTGTGTTAGCTTCTACCACACTGAGGTACCCTGTTTTCAAAGTCATTAACTCTAATTGCCAATAACAAAGAAAATGTCCTTTCTGCACTCGCCATCTTCCCACCAAATTAGTTTTGTATGGTGGGAGTTGGGAGGAGGGTTGTCTCCCAGTGAGCCTGGAATAATGAAGAGGGGAGTAAAAGGAATATATTTTGTTTTTATCAGCAGCCTTCTGTGCAAGGATGGGAGGAAGGAATCCTAGTTTCTTGTCCTTGTTTGCTAGTTATATGCTTAAACAAAACCCCCGTGCCATTCTAGCCCTTGGTTTCACCTCCATAAATGGGAGACCTGAGGAGACTGGCTTTGTTCTAAGAGCTCTCCAAGCTTTGATGTTATCTTAATTCTAAATTCTTTTACTTCCATGCTCAAAGCTAGTAGGGCGGCTTGGCAGGACTTCACTTTAAGAAATCCTTGCTTTGTGGAATTGGCTGTCCTCCGAGAGCTGTGCTCCTGGGACATGGAAGTGCCTGCTCACTGTGTGCAGAGAGCCAGGGCAGGGAGAGATGCCTGGAGCTTCTTGACCAAGGGTCTCTGCGTGCTGCAGAAAGACCTGAGAAGATCAGAGGGGTGACCTGGAACTAACTGGGCTGTGAATCATGGAGAATCCTTGGACTCAGGTTACAAATATCCAGTGACCCAGCTTTTCTAAGTGCCTTGGTGGCACCTAGCAAGCTCTCTGGCTCTTTCCTGAGAGCTTCTTCCTCTGCAACTCCATCCTCTCACTCAAGTCCCATTATAGTCCTCTCCCAGGACTGAGCCTCTCTCTTCTCTGCCATTCCCCCTTTCCCATGTCTGGCCCCCACAGTGCGGCTCTGCAGAATACATGGCTCCCGAGGTGGTGGAGGTCTTCACGGACGAGGCCACTTTTTACGACAAGCGCTGTGACCTGTGGAGCCTGGGCGTGGTCCTCTACATCATGCTGAGTGGCTACCCGCCCTTTGTGGGTCACTGTGGGGCCGACTGTGGCTGGGACCGGGGAGAGGTCTGCACAGTGTGCCAGGTGAGCCCAGGGCCCGCTGCAGGGTCAGGTGGTTGTGGGAGGCCAAGCAGGACAGGACTCGGTGATTATGCCTGATCTGGAAGGGGGTGGATTGTACCCTGTCCCTCTCTGGCCAAGGGCAGCCACCAGGTAAGATGGAGATAATCAAGCCTTCAGCCATTGAGGAGTTCAGGGGAGGTTGTTAGAGAAGATCACTCCTGAGCTGAGTGAGTCTTAGAGGCAGAGTATAGCCCCAGGGGAGGAGAAGCATGAAATGCAAGTAGAAGGAACAGGACGAATGAAGACAGGAGGTTTGTAACAGCTGCATATGTCGAGGGAGGAGGAGGATGGATAAAGATGATGGTGGGGGGAGATGAGCCCAGGCATCTGGATGGAGGGCTAAGGAATTGGGCGTTATTCTCTAGTTGCTCATTCCTCACTGGTCACCTACCTGGCCGTCCAAGTAGCATAGCCGTCCCACCCACCCAGGGTGTTCTGTGCAGTTTAACAATTCAGGGGAGGGTAGGGGTTGGGGAAGGAGCCCTGGTCTGGGAAATACCCAGGCCACCAGCTGCACCTGCAGCTGCGGGCAATTAGATCCACATGATCAGACCATGACAGGCACACCCTGCCCATCCCCTGGCTGGTGTGGCCTCAGGAGGAATCTTCTTTACCTAGAACAAGCTGTTTGAGAGCATCCAGAAAGGCAAGTATGAGTTTCCTGACAAGGACTGGGCTCACATCTCCAACGAGGCCAAAGACCTCATCTCCAAGCTCCTGGTCCGAGATGCAAAGCAGAGACTGAGTGCTGCCCAAGTTCTGCAGCACCCATGGGTGCAGGGGGTGAGTTACCCATGCAGGGCATCTACCTCTTCAGGCCTGCAGCAAAACCATGAGGAAGCTCTCACATCCCAGTGGCTGACCTCTGCTGAGGGGAGTCGGATGGCAGCTTCATCCCCTGTGCATAGAGAACTGACTGACCTCTGACCTCACCCCATGCTGACCCCTTACAGAGATCACTGACTTGGATCTAACCTTGGCCACAAACTACGCCCCTGGGTGACCCATGTGTCTCTGGAATGGACAGAGGCCTCTGGGAGATTTCGCCGCATACCTCCCACCCTTGGCAGAGGCACACAGCCCAGGGAGCAGCCTGGATGGGAGCACCACCACTTACACAGAAATGCCACCACCTGGGAGTGTGCAGAAGCAAGGCCCAGCCACCCTGCTTGCTGTGCTGCTGCGGTGGGGGCTCATAACTTCTCCTCCTGGTGCTGGGGTCTGGCTGCAGCTTTCCTGAAAGGCACATGCTGCTGTTTTCCCCAAGGAAGGATCCAAGTTTTCACTCGAAAACATTTTTAAGCATCCTCCTCAGTTAATCAAGATAGCACACCCTGTCCCTCCAAGGGGTCTGCCAGACCTCCTGTGATCTTACTGTTTCATTGATCTGCCAGGCCCTTGACACTGGGGCTGGTTGCCAGCCCCAGTTACAAGTGGGGACCCAATCCATGAGTCTCCAAGTGGCTGACTCCCGGCCACCCAAGAGCTTCTGTCTATACTGAGCATCTGGCACATGACAGGCTCTGGCAGTAGTGGGAGGAGCAGGACCAGGGTCCTGTCTTCATGTTCTGATGGGGAGAGGGAGCCAAGGGGACATGAGGATAGGATGGCAAATGCTTATCTAAAGTGCTTGGCACCACAGAATGAGCACCCACCTCTGCTTGGGACAGGGCTTGGGGGGCAGTAGGACGAGGGGAATGTCTCACGGGGACGTGACCCTGGAGCTGGGGTCTCGGATGGTGATTAGGACTTCACCAGGGAGAGAGAGAGGGCTCTCCATGCAGAGGCAGCTGGGTTGGGTGTTGTGCCTTGCTTGCTGTCTCCTTGGAAGGTCTGACTCGGCATGCCTGGCAAGTCCATGTGCTGGGCCCGAACCTCTAGTAAGCTGCCCCCTCTGCTGGCTTGGGTAGGGGCTGCTCTTGAAAGAGGGGCCAGCACTTACCCACACATCTGTCCTTCCCGTTCTAGCAAGCTCCAGAAAGGGGACTCCCCACGCCGCAAGTCCTCCAGAGGTAAATGCTCCTGTCACACTCACCTCCTTTCCTCATTTGGCTTTAACTTTCCCTTCAAGCTCTCAGCCATGCTGGGGCCAAGGTGGGGGACATGGAGCCCATCTCTAAGCTCAGATGTCTGGCCTCCCTCTCCCAGCTTCTCTTCCTTGTCTCTCTCTACAGTAAATCTGCTCCCTCTCTTCTCTTCTTCCACCTGGTTTCCCCTGCCCCAGCATCTTTAAGATCCCTCTCTAGGCTGTTTGCAGAAGAAAAACATGTTTTGTGGATCCTCATGAATCGTAGCTGGAAATCACAATTTACAGCCCAAAGCACACCAAGGTTCCCTTCTGCTGCAGGGGGTTGTTAAAAGGAGCAGAAATCTGGGCCCTGAAAGGCGGAGGGACCAAGAGTCATATACACTACTAGACAGACAGTAATAACAGTCACTGTATAAGAAATACCACCCACCAGGTTTCGTACTAAGGGCTTTGCTTGTGTTGTATCCCATAAGCTTTACAATAAATTTAAAAGAGGGATGTTCCTATTGCTCCATTTTATGGATGAGAAAACTGAGGAATAGAAGGTAATTTAAGGGTGCAGTCTGTAGTGCTGCAAAGAGTCAGACACGACTGAGCACACATGCATACACCCAGTAGCTTAGGGAGTGAGACTTTGAACCAGATCTGCTTGACTCTAGTGCCTTTTAACACCAGATCGTGTTCCCAGTGAGCACTGCCTATTCCTCAAGAGCCAGGGCTAAAGACTCTGGGAGCCAACCTCCTGGCCAGTTTCCCAGAATTAAACAGGGAAGTCTTACACTTTATAATCACAAATCATTTGAGTCCAACTTGGGTTCCTGCCTGACTCTGTAGAGCTGCATCCAGAATCTCTGAGGCTCCAAACCTCAGGTCCACCTTAGAATCCTGATTCAGCAAACCCAGAGCTAGGTTCTGGTACTCAGACGTAAAGGCACAGCCCCTGCTCTTGGAGCCCCCAATCCTGACAGAGAGGGATGTCTGTGGGTGAGTTTCATGTGCCGTGGCCCTTCCTCTGGTGGAGCTGTGTGCAGAGCCCTGAGAGCTCAGAAGAGGGGGCTCTGGATAGAAGGGAGCATTTGTCCCAACTCTTAAGTCCAGAGGCTGTCCTTGAGGCTCAAAGCCTTTCTAGTCCCAGTGAGTCAGATTCTAAACCCATGCAAGAACCTCTATGGGGAGAGCAACCTGTGCCAGCTTGGAAAAGTCCAGTGGGAGCACAGAACAGCAGCAGCTGGTGTGGGTGTCAGGGAGCTGGCCAGCGGACCCTGCTGAACCCTGCCTTCCTCTCTTCTGTGCTCCCCTCCCTCATCCCTGCAGGAATAGCAGCACAATGGACCTGACGCTCTTCGCAGCCGAGGCCATCGCCCTTAACCGCCAGCTGTCTCAGCACGAGGAGAACGAGCAGAACAAGCTGGCCGAGGAGTCTGAGGCGCTGGCTGAGGGCCTCTGCTCTGTGAAGCTCTCCCCTCCCTCCAAGTCCCGCCTGGCCCGACGGAGGGCGCTGGCCCAGGCAGGTCGCAGTGGAGATGCGTCGCCCAGCCCGACACCCACAACACCAGCGCCCTGACCCACTCTGGGCCCCAGGCCTGTCCAAGCCCTGTCACCCTGGAAACCTGTGAGGGGCCTGCTCTGCAGCTCCTTCCAGGCCTTTTCCTCCACGAAGGCTCTCATCCTCCTGTCCCCAGAGTCCTCAAGGAAAAAGCTTTTTCCAAAGGGCGGGGGAGGGTCGTCTTTGAAAAGGAAAGCAATCACTTGTCACTTTGCATAATGGCCTGCGGCAGGGACGTCTCTTTACTGGGCTCCTGCCCACCTGCTCACCCGCCTGCCCGTGGATGGAGGATCCAGCCCACTCTCACCACCAGGCAGCTGCAGGGCTGGGGCTGTGGCCTTCAGGGAACCAGCCTTGAGAAGCGTCCATTGACAGAGGCTCTTCCCTCTCCCCACACTGTCACCTGCCTCTGGCGGTCCTTCCACCTTCCTGTGTCCTCCGGACGTCCTCCCCCATGGCTAAGCGGAGCCATCCCCTCAATTCAGGAAGCCAGATCAGTCTTCCAGTCGATAGCGCAGAGAAGCACATAATCTTTCTTTGCCGTGACCGAAATGTATCCCTCATTTATCATCTTCTTCCTTGTTTGGGATTGCTGCTAAAGTCAGTATTATTTTGTTTTTAAAGATGCGGGGCGGGGTTGTTTTTTTTTTTAACCACACTCTTCCAGCAGAGATGAGACTTTTAACTCCCCCTATGAGCCCATGGACTTTCCAGAGCTCTTAGGGCTCACACTTCTCTCCTGAATGTCCATGCATTTGGAAGATGTTAATCAGCTATTTCTGTTACTCTTAACTGGTTTTAAGCTGTTCAGACGATGAGTGACTTAGAGACCAGTGTGTCTGCTGCTTCCTCCCTCAGGCCTGTTACGGAGGGCAATGCAGGTCTGGGGCAGTGAGGAGTTCTGTGCCTGATGTGATGCGAGTCTGGAGGCTGCCCAGCCACCCTGGTTGGAGCCATGTGGTCTCCACTGCTGGTGAGCACAGAGGCATATCCAGCATCAGATAGCTGAGCTGCTTAGTTACCCAAGAAAATCGATTTGCATATGTCAGATGTTTATAGGGTGCAAGGACACATTGCACTTATTTTAATAAAACTGTCTTCAATTCTGGTGTCTTCCTGGCGGTCCTTTCTTCACCTGCAGTCCTGAAGAGGAGACAGGCATTCTGGAGAGGGGCTGAGTCTAGCCGAGGGGGTGGGGTGCCTCCTGTCAAGACCTCTAAATACAGCACTTCATCGGATCCATGACACAAGGTGAAGGAGAGATCATTGCTTCTCTTTTTTAGGTAAGGAAATGAAATTCACCCACCATCTGTCAATCTCTTACTCTGTGCCAGGACCCAGAGAGAAGTAGGAAGCAGCCTCTGCCTTTTAGGATCTCCCAACAGGTGGAAGAGGCCATGTTAGCAGCCTTCACGCAAGCTAACCTCAAAGAGCGCTTCAACAGGTGTACCCTGTCCCCAACCCAGCCCACCCACCCAAGCAGAGCCAAGTCCCCTCTGTCTGAAGCAGCACTGAGCCTTCCTCAAGGCTCCATTGTGTGCCCAGGACTGTTTGTCCTCCCAGAGTTAGCAACCAAGAAAAACAGCACCTCCATCCACATGTTTGTCAAGCAGAGGGTTCCGTGCCCGTTGCCCTAGTAATCCTCAGAACCAGACTCAGAGGGCTGTTTGGGAAGGGCCTTTAGAAATTCCTAAGGAGGAACTTCTCCGGCGGTCCAGTGGTTGAGAATCCGCCTTGCAATGCAGGGGGTGTGAATTTGCTCCCTAGTCGGGAAACTAAGACCCCACATGCCGAAGAGCAACTAAGCCTACCTGCTGCAACTACTGAGCCCAGGTGCTCCTGACCGTGTGCCACAGCTAGCGAGTCCATGTGCCACAGCAAAAGCTCCGCATGATGCAGTGAAAACCTGACCCAGCCAAATAAATGATTTAAAATTTTTTTTTAAACATTTAAAGGTACAAATTTTCAAAAAAAGAAATTCCTAAGGAGGTGGCAGAGGGAGGTCTGAGTGTCAGGGCAGTCGACTGGGCTCTGCTGCCAGCTTTTCTCCCTGGGAGAGTAGAGAGCCGAGACGGGGTGCAGGGCTCTTTGCTGTGGGAGCGAGTCATGGGCCAGGCTGCCAGCTCTTCCGCACTGTGAACCCTCCATGGTGATGAGGATGTACTTTCTGATGATGGTCATTTCCTTGCAGGAACCCTTGCCATCCTTGCATCCCTTCGTCTACCCAATGTGGGATGGGCTGGATAAACAGGCCTGCAGACTCTGAGCCTTTTGACCCTAAGTCTCCCTGTCCCAGGGGACTTGGAACCAGGGTGTGAGTCTTGTGTCTAGACTCCAACCCCACCCTGGTCAGTCCTCCAGGTTGGCCCAGCAGGGTGTGACTTACAGGAGCTTCCTGGACCGACTATTCCCCCATCCTACCCACTGGCTGCACCTGGCAAGGTCTCTCTTGTCCACGACTCTGTGCTCTCAACCACTGTGCCTACTTTGGTTTTGCTGGCATTATCATGCACTTCCTGAGTACTTTCTGAGACACTCACAGGCATCTCATTTAATTCTCACAGCAGTCATATGAGTTAAGGTGCTATTCTATGGCACTTAACATGAAAAACCAAGCAGAGAAAGGAAAAAAAAAAAAAAAAAAAAACAGCTTGCCCACAGCTGTAGAGCTAGGAAGGTAGAAGTGGAATTTTTCCCACAGACCTGATGCCCAGAGTTGTGCTGCCTCGGTTCAAATCCCAGCTGTTTCACTTACTGGCCTTGGGCAAGTTACTTAATTCTCCAAGAGTCTCAGTTTCTTAAACCAGAAACTGGGGAAGCTAATATTTATCTCATGGTGCTGTTGTGAAGTTACAAATTAATAAATGTATTTAGAGCAGTTCCAATCACACATAGTAAGTGCTCAGTAAATATTAGCTGTGATTGTTGTTCAGTCGATAAGTTGTGTTCAACTCTTTTGCAACCTCATGGACTGTAGCCCACCAGGATCCTCTCTCCATGGATTTCCCAGGCAGGGATACTGCAGTGGGTTGCCATTTCCTTCTCCAGGGGATTTTCCCAATGCAGGGATTGAAGCCACGTCTCCTGCATTGGCAGGCGGATTCTTTACCTCTGAGCCACAAGGGAAGCCTGTTAGCTGTGATAGTTGTAGTTATTATTGTCTCCTGGGCCAGAATTGCTCAACTGGGCCCCAGTGATGAAGATGAGGTAAGCATCTTGTGTGGGTGGAGGTGGGTCTGGGTTTTCCACATGGGGCTGACCTCTGGCCCTTTGTGGGATTCTTCTGCTGACACTCTGCTCTGTCCCTCTGAGCCAGGGTCCCTGTCCCCAAAGGGCAGCTGTTTTGCCAGGGGAAGAGCCAGGTTGGGGCCCAGGGGCCCTGGGTTCTAGTCTTTTCTTTGTCACTGTTTCACTGGTGACCTTGGGAAGTCTCCTGCCCTTTCTGGGGACCAGGCCCTGTGCCTGGCTGTGCTGGGCCAAGGCAGACATGCTAAGTGAGGCTCTGGAACCTGGAACTGTGGCAGCCAGTGTCCCAGCTCTATGCTCATGTGCTAGCTGCCTTAGGAGAGGGTGGGAATGCCCCAGACCCAGGCTGGCAGGCCTCAGCTCCAGCCCTTCCTGATTCTCAAGGACACTGAGCACTCCTGTCTGAGCTCCATAGGGGGTCAGGGACAGTGCTGGAGTCTTTCTCCCTCCGAGGGTCCACCTGCCTGAGCTCTGAAGGCCCCTCTTCCCTCCTGGCTGACTGCCCCTCACCAAATCCAGCTCAGCGATCAGCAGTGCCTTGGTCCCATGCCAGCCACTCCAGCTGCTGAGGTCTGAGGGGAGCAGTGAGAAGCAAGGTCCCCACCATGGCTGGCACTTGTTGCCATGGTAGCAGTTGCCTTGGAAGCCGCTTCCCTGACTTCAGCTTCTGAACAGTCCGGGAAAGCTGCCCATCCCCCAGGGGATCGGTGAATTAATCACACTCCTTTCCAGGGTCCCCAGCCCTCAAGGAAAATAAACAGAACTAAACCAAGCTGAGGTCTTTTCACCCACCCTTCCTCCCCACCCCATGCCACTCTTGGACTTCCTGCTTCCGGGGAGGAAAGAGCAGAGGCAGGCCCCCTCCAACCCTAGCCTCCAGATGAGAAGAGATTTTCTGACAGAATTCAGTTGTGACCTAAGGCCCAGTCACACTCTGGATCCAGGGGACTGGAGGACCCAGGCTTCAGTGGGGGCGTGGGGGGCTCTGAGCTTGGGGGTAGGGAAATGTGGTGTGGTCAGTCTCTAGAGCTTTGGGCTTCCATCTCATTTACCTGTGATAGCATCACCCAAGGGCAAGCATACATTTGCTTTTTCAGGGCTGATACGGCTAAAATTGCTACAGGAAAAAATTGGCAAGTCTCCCTGTCTCCATTTGTAATCAATCAGGGAGAAGAGAATGGCAAACCACTTCAGCATTCTTGCCTTGAGAACCCCATGAACAGTGTGAATAAACAAAAGAGATGTCACAAATTTGCAGTGGCCTTTAGTGACACTCCTGTCATGAGGGAACTGTGCAGGAGTTGGCCTGATTCTTCTGAACACAATATCTCCCTCTGATGGTGGGGTTGCCAGTTCCTCCCACCTCAGAGAAGACAGTTTAGAAATGTGCTGGCCTCCTTCCCAACTGAGCGGGGAAGCTGGACGCCGGAATCCATCGCGGACTCGGGCTGTCCTTCCACCTCCCCATGTCTCGGTGTCCCCATCTGTTCTGGAAAGGAGCTGGGAAGTTCTGTGATCTTGTAACTGAGGATGGCTCGATGTGTCTCTCCTCCACAGTCTCTACTCTGCCTCTCTGCCCAGAGGGATTTACAATGTCAAAGAAAATCTCTAATTTAGAACTTGTCTCCAGTTTTTAGAGATCAGAATGTTCTGGAATCGGAAACTCACAATGAACAGGCACCCCTGACTCCCCTGCCATCCTCATCCCCATTCACCAGATGAGTAAGGTGAGGCCCACAGTGTGAGGTTCCCACCTCAGAATGTGGAACCAGAGTGCTGTCTTGCTGATGGCGTGCACACATCACCCTCAGCCTGACAACGGGAGAAGAGCCGGACAGGCCTCACCCAGCCAGAGTTATGAAAACACTTAATGGGGGCCAAGGGCGTTGGAGGGGGTGCTCGGGTTCCCAAAGCTTGATGTCTCAGGAACACGTTTCCATGGACGATTATTTTGATGGCTCTTTCTAAAACTAGTCAGTGGGGGATCAATTACGTGTGACAGAGACCCGGCTGTCATTTGATGACTAATTAGAAGAGAAATCAGACCTCATCCTGGTGAGAGGGACAGGGGATGCTGGCAGCTGCAGCTGTGGCTGAAGACACCCACCCCCAGGGGCTTCCCCGATGAGGGTCAGGAACACAGCTCAGGGGCCCCTTGGTGTTCTGTGTCAACCCTCCTTTCCCCACACCTTTGAGTTCACACCTGCCCTGCCGAGGTCTCACTCCAGCTTCCTGGCGGGGCCTTCCCTCAGCGGAAGCTCGGTCAGATGACCTTGGTCTTCCCAGGCTTCTATCCCCACCAGGAAAGCCTCCAGTTAGGGACAGCTCCCACGGCGCCCGCGATCAATACGAGATGGTTGGGCAGGCCCGAGCCCTCCCTGGGCAACGTCTTTGCGTCCGGAAGCCCACACCACGTGCCCTCTAGCCATTCAGTGGCGCTCAGTCCGTGAACCTGCCCTCAAGGGGCCCACAGTCTACAGAGCAGACAGAGAATAGGGGCAGGTGGCCAGCACTTCAGCGTGGTGACATGACCACTCAGCTGCCATCAGGAGTGGCTCCTCAGAGCTGGGGCTGCCCAAGCAGAGTTCCGCAGGATGAGGGGTCCCCAGGCCGCGGGAGCCACGCACACACTCAGCAGAAGGGCCACAGAGGAGAGGGGGGACAGGGGCTGTGGGGGCAGCAGGAGGTCAGAGACCTTGGGTCTGGCTATGTCTGATGCAGACATGGAGGGGAGAGACAGGCGACCCAAAGAGAGGCCACTGGGGCTGGTGATGGGACCCCGGGGACTGTGGTGATCCACAAAGGGCCAGAGAATGCAACTAGTGCTGAGGGCTGGCGCAGGGTATGGGACAGGGCTGGGCCAGGCTGGGGGGGCGGTTACCACTGCCTGATCTTCACTTGGTGGATCCTGCAAGTAGGTCAGACAGGCTGGACAGAGCTCAGCCTGGAGGTCAGGAGGCGCCAGCCTTGTCCCAATCTCCTGATCCCGGCTGCCGATAACCCGGCCCCTGCCAATCCCTCCTCCCATCCCTGGCCCCTAGCCTGCATGTGTGTCCTCCCACCCTGCCCCCACCACTGCTCTTCCCTGTTAGCCCCCCGATCAAGGACCCCAGGGTAGCTAGGGGGGCTCCCCTTCTCATCACACTGCAACTGAAAAGGAGCCTACTTGAGGAGAAGAGACCATCCTCACCTGCCTGGGGCCCAGAGGGGGCCGGGGTGGAGGGTAGAGAATGGCCATGGAAGGACCCTCCCCCTCTCCTCCTCCTGGCCCTGTCGCTGTTCCTGTCTGTCTCATGAGCCTCTTCCAGGTCTCCTTCCGGGTTCTCATCTGCAAGTCCCCAAGCAGGGACCTTGGGTTCACCTCCAACCAAAGGGGCATCAGAGTGGGTCCTGAGCATGTGGCCAGGAGTCCTCACATCTCTGGCTGCCGAGCACCAGATGAAGCCACCGGCTCATCCGGCCCCTTCCAGGACCCACAGTGGAACCTTGGCTGACTGCCCTCATGGGCCTGTGGGCAGCAACTCACATTGCAACCTCATGAATAACTCAGTACCTCCTGCTGCCTACATCTCTGAGGAAGCTTGGTCCTCTGGACCCCCTCCCCCTTGCAACCATTGCTTTAAACTTTAATAGGCTGAGGCTCAGTGGCAGCTGAGCAGGCTCCAGGGACCTGAGGCAGGATGTCCTGGGCAGGGGAGCTCAGGCTGAGTTCTCCCAAGAGGAGGCTGGCGGGGCGAACCCCCAGGGCACAGGCCCAGGTCTCCAGAGCTCTGGCAGCCAAGGCCGGATGTGGTCAGTCAGGAATCCTGAGAGTGGCTTCCAGCTTCAGGGGCCTATAAGGGAGGAAGAGTAAGCTGGGGTGACCTAGGAGAGATCTTCGCTCAAGGTGGGGCCCCTGGACTGTGGTGGGATAGGTTTGCAGATAAGCCCAGAATCTTACTGCCCAGAGATTTTCTTCCTGAAGGTGGAGCTCCAGCAAGGAGACATCCAAGAGGACCAAGACCTCCAGAGCTGTTCCGGGGACAGGCTCCGCTGGTGGAGGCAGTGCCCTGGGTAGGCCTGCATGGACATCCCCGTCAGCAGCAGAGACTTCCGCTGCCTGCAGCTGGCCTGCGTGGCCCTCGGCCTGGTGGCTGGCAGCATCATCATCGGTGTCTCCATCTCCAAAGCTGCAGCTGCCATGGGCGGGATCTTTATTGGTGCTGCTGGTCTGGGTGAGAAGGTGCTGGGCTCAGAGAGGGAGCTGGGGTAGGGGGTGGGGTGAGGGGACCATGGCCAGGAGAACAAGCAATGGAGGGAAGAGCTGGGTCACCAGGAATCAGTTGGGGAGGATGGAAGTTGGAGATGTGAGCAAGGCAGCCATCAGGGGTACCAGGAGGGAGAAGGAGGCTGGGGTGAGATTCCCACAGCACACTGCAGGGGTGAGGAGGCGTGGAGCAGGAGCTGGTGACCACTGTTCTTGGGCCACTCCCGCTCTGGCTCCCCAGTCCCAAGCCCTGGACTCTTGAGTTAGCGTTAGGACTCATAGGCTTGTTCTGAATGAGTTGGTGGGGAGTGCGTAGAGAAGGAGAGAGTTCTCTGTGGGACCCCCCACCCCTCTTGAGCCCCGACAGGATCCAGCTCAGACCAAGGGTTTCTTTTTCTTTCCTGGAATGTTGCCGCAGCAGATCTGTCTGTCCAGGCATCTGTCTGTCCAGACCAGGCCCACTGACATCCCCACAGTAGTGCTGGGTACCATCCCTCACCCCTTCCACCACCCTGGGCCCCGGGCAGAACTAGAAGCACCAGGTCGGTGGGCTCTGGCATCTGCACCTGTGAACTCAGGCCAGGGGCCAAGCCCTTGGGAGTGACAGAGCAGGACCCCTTCTTCCGCTACCCCCTCCCCAGCTCCCTGAGGAGCCTCCAGTCCTGCCCTTGGGGTCCCCAGGAGAGGGTGGGGAATCAGAGTTGGGGGGTGCCCATGGGCCCATTTCCAGCTTCAGAGGAAGGAAGAACCCAGCCTGCCATCACCTGGGCAGGTGGAACCGGGAACCTGAGCCTTCACAGCCTGTAACCCCTTCCCCCAAAGGCACTGCTCTCCACCCCCTCCTGGGGCTGGGTGTTGGGGAATGCCCCCCCAACGGATGCACACACTCACAGGCTACATTCACACACCCACAGTCCCAACCCTGCCCACTCATGCTCCTCCCATGCCCACCCATAACCCAGCCCCAGGCTCACAGCCCACAGCTTCATACAGCTCACCCTAGACAGGCTCCCTCCTCACCACAGAACCCCTCCGTGTCTCTCCTCTTAGGGCTCCTCATCTTGGCCTACCCCTTCCTGAAGTCTCGGTTCAACCTGGACCACATCCTGCCCACGATAGGTGAGTCCTCTCCCCTGTCCCCACCTCCGTCTCAAGAACTGCATGAGACCCTCTGTGTGTAAGTCTGCAGCCCACTGCAGTGCAGCCAAGCCCACATGTGTGACTGTACTGACTGCGTATGTTAGAGATGCTGTGTATGAGTGTGTGTGTTGTGTAGTCATTGCTGTGATTGCACACAGACTCCAGCCTTCCACTAAGTCCCTAAACTGGCTCAGAGGACCTAGAATCCCCATTTCCCCTGATAAGTTCTCCTCCTTCCCCAAAGCCTCGGAGATCTCCAGATAACCCTACTTCATCGCTGAGCTTCCATAAAGACCCTCTAGCTGCCCTGAGACCTCAGGACCCTGGATAGCTCCCCACCTCATCTCAGCTCCCCACATAGGTGCTCCCATCTCTGTCAGTCCTACACATTCATCCCCAGTTCTCCCCAGGACCCCCCACCTCCTTAAATATCTACTGTCTTCTCCTTCAAGGGCCCATTTCTTCCACCTTCGCTCCCCTTCCCAAATCTGCGCAGATCATGTGTGAGACATAAAGGAAAGTAGTGGAGCAAAGACAGCAGCCAGGATGGGGAGTAGACAACAGGAAGGACTTCCCTTCCCAGAGCTGGACTTGATTTGAGAATGGCTCAGTAACCACAAGGCTTGGGGTGCTCTCATCCTACAGGGAGCCTGAGAATCCACCCCCAGCCAGGGGCAGACCATGGGGAGGGAAGATCCAGCACCAATGGAAATAAAGAGGGTAAGTTCCAGAAATTCCAGAGTTTATCTTCCATCTTCCCCTCTGGGGACACAGCCCAGAGAAGCCGCCATGATGGAAGTGCAAAGGGGGCTTCTCCAAGCACAGGGAGGCGAAGGTGTTGCATAGTTCTTCCACAAGCTTAGTCAAAATGCTTCTTGCTCCCAGGGGAGCTCAGCCCCTCTGGTCCCCAAGGTTTCTCTGTCAGGCCCAATATAGCACCACACTGCCCCAGCCCAGTGCCGTTATTTTCTCACTCTCCTCTCCCATAGTGGAATCCAACTCTCAGAGTTGGTACCCAAAACTGGGCATCTTCCTCCTCCTCCATTCCGCCACACTGGAAAATTCCAGGGCAAGAGTATC